>NC_047041.1:85358790-85666915 GCF_011762595.2 Tursiops truncatus
AAAGACCCCAAATAGTCAAAGCAATCTTGAGAAAGAAAAACAGAGATGGAGGAATCAGGCTCCCTGACTTAAGACTACATTACAAAGTTACAGTAATCAAGACAGTATGGTACTGGCACAAAAACAAATATAGATCAATGGAACAGGATAGAAAGCCCAGAGATAAACCCACGCACATATGGTCACCTTATCTTTGATGAAGGAGGCAAGAATATACAATGGAGAAAAGATAACCTCTTCAATAAGTGGTACTGGGAAAACCGGACAGCTACATGTAAAAGAATGAAATTAGAACATTCCCTAACACTATACACAAAAATAAACTCAAAATGGATTAAAGACCTAAATGTAAGGCCAGACATTATAAACCTCTTAGAGGTAAACATAGGCAGAACACTCTATGACATAAATCACAGCAAGATCCTTTTTGACCCACCTCCTAGAGAAATGGAAATAAAAAAACAAGAATAAACAAATGGGACCTAATGAAACTTAAAAGCCTTTGGACAGCAAAGGAAACCATAAACAAGATGAAAAAACAACCCTCAGAATGGGAGAAAATATTTGCAAATGAAGCAACTGACAAAGGATTAATCTCCAAAATATACAAGCAGCTCATGCAGCTCAATATCAAAGAAACAAACAACCCAATCCAAAAATGGGCAGAAGACCTAAATAGTCATTTCTCCAAAGAAGCTATACAGATTGCCAAGAAACACATGAAAGGATGCTCAACATCACTAATCATTACAGAAATGCAAATCAAAACTACAATGAGGTGTCACCTCACACCAGTCAGAATGGCCATCATCAAAAAATCTACAAACAATAAATGCTGGAGAGGGTGTGGAGAAAAGGGTACCCTATTGCACTGTTGGTGGGAATGTAAATTGATACAGCCACTATGGAGAACAGTATGGAGGGTCCTTAAAACATTAAAAATAGAACTACCATATGACCCAGCAATCCCACTACTGGGCATATACCCTGAGAAAACCATAATTCAAAAAGAGTCATGTACCAAAATGTTCATTGCAGCACCATTTACAATAGACAGGGCATGGAAGCAACCTAAGTGTCCATCCACAGATGAATGGTTAAAGAAGATGTGGCACATATATACTATGTAATATTACTTGGCCCTAAAAAGAAACAAAACTGAGTTATTTGTAGTGAGGTGGATGGACCTAGAGTCTGTCATACAGAGTGAAGTAAGTCAGAAAGAGGAAAACAGTTACTGTATGCTAACACATATATATGGAATCTAAAGAAAAAAAGAAGTTTCTGAAGAACCTAGGGGCAGGACAGGAATAAAGATGAAGACATAGAGAATGGACTTGAGGACACGGGGAGGGGGAAGGATAAGCTGGGACAAAGTGAGAGAGTGGCATTGACATGTATACACCACCAAATGTAAAATAGATAACTAGTGGGAAGCAGCCACATAGCACAGAGAGATCAGCTTGGTGCTTTGTGTCCACCTAGAGGGGTGAGATAGGGAGGGTGGGAGGGAGACACAAGAGGGAGGGGATATGGGGATATATGTACATGTGTAGCTGATTCACTTTGTTATACAGCAGAAACTAACACAACAATGTAAAGCAATTATACTCCAATAAAGATGTTAAAAAAAAACTGGCAGCATCCCAGATGATACCTTGATTACAATTTATGACCAACCTTGAGCCAGAGAACCAGCTAAGCTTTGCCATACTCCTGACCCACAGAAACTGAGATATAAAACATATTGTTACATCACTACATTTGGGGATCATTTGTTATGCAGCCATAGATAATGAATACATTTTCTTTTGTTATGTTACAAATTGTTAAAAATTTTCTTTACATTTAGTAAAAGAGAAAAAATTTCAGTGCCTTGGCAGGCTAATAGTGTTCCAGAGAATGCAGCACGTTGGAACTGGAAAATCCATTCCTCAGGAACAAATGTTCACATCCATTGTCTTTCTCCAAGGCATACTATGAAATTTAGTTTTTAACATGCCCTGTCCAATTTCCTCCCACTTCTGTAATTAAACAAAGTCAAGAGATATGTATGTTTAAGTGCCTTCATTCCAAGAGCTGCTACTCTCATTTGAATTGTCCAATCTCTCTTCTTTTGCCTCCAAAAATTCAGTAACCATGCTACTGCTTGTCAAAGTTGACATCGTCCCCCATGGTGAGGGAGGCTCTGAACTCATAAGAGATTTTTATGGCTTTGTTTTCCCTGTTAAACTTCCTAGCCATCTTCTAATATTTACTCGTCTTGTCAGTGCCTGAATCTAGAGTATGGACTAATAAGTAGTGTTTGCCTTAGACCTCTGCTTTTGCGTTAGGGTTTCCAGATTTAAGCTGGGTCTGGCTCTGGCAGGCAAAATTGGATGGTGGCTCTGTGAGAGAGGGCATTGGATTCAAAATTGGATGGTGCTTGGAGTTAGGCAGCCTCCCCACCACCAGAGGCCCCAGAGCTATTCTCAGAGCCTGTGTTAGCCCAAGTCCTTTGAGAATCAGGCTCCAACATGAGATTAAATATGCAAGGACTTGTTGGGAGAAACAGGGGTCAGAAAAGGCTGGGAGAGCCATCAATTGCAATGTGAGTCTGTCCCTGAGTGAACAAGAGAGAGAAGGAAAGTTGGGTGGGAACACCCTAGACCACCATGCAGCCCAAGGAGGATTCTTCAAAGCTGTCAGGGAGTCTCCAAGCCAAAGTCAGCTGTCAGTGGGGTCCTAGGCCTCCCGCGAACATGTCTGCCTGAGTATCCCTGCCCTGCCAGGTGTTGGCTGGGAATAGGAAGTGTGGCGTCAGCACACAACCTCCCTGTAGTAGAGGTCTGCGAGGAGCAGTCTCATGGTCACCACCGGGGCATTTAACAATGAAAATTCTGAGCTCAGTAAGGCAGGGAGGTGATTCTGGAATAATAGCACTTCTCTAAGAGGTAACACTCAATTTGTCTTTATTGAAAACATATGATCTTTATACTGTCACCAAAGAAGCAGAACTGTGTATGTTTCATAATTTACATTTTCTGTGTGATCACATTTCCTATTCACTCATTCATTCATTTATTCACTACTTCTTTTATTGACTCAGCAATGCTTTTGAGAGCCTAACTGTTCTGGTCACTAGAGAATCGATGGTAAACAAGTCAGCCATGGAAATATCTTGTTTTAAAGAAGATGGACCATAAAACTGTGAATGAAAAACTGAAGATGAACGTTTCTGATCATGATCATACCTTGAGGAAAACAAAACTGGATGATGCAATAAGGAAGAATTTTTAAGGGGAGGGAGAAGAGAAGCCATCGTGTTCGATCACGTTTTCTGCTCCTTTCTTTTCTCATCCCTCAGACTCTATTTTGAAACACTGAAGTGGGGCATTGAACCCAACTGCCATTTGTTTTCTTCCCCAGCATAAACATTGGCTAGCTCTATTCACTCCAGCTCCTGCCTTTCTCTAACAATGTTATTGCTGGAAAGTCATACCCCTGGAATACTGTGAGCTTCCCTGTACATCCCTCTATACACAGGGGGTGGGGTTGGTCCTGCAGTGATGAATACACATTTCTTCTGGGTTAGTATCTCCTCTAATTTGTTTTGGACTATCCTTATTTTTCCCTTTAAAAAAATAAACTCCAAACAAACAAGAACCAAACAAGCCATGTGAGAATAAAGCCTACCAGGTCACACTCAGTTCTGGGAACACTGGCCCTCCCCTAATCAATCGTAATGGTTAGAGTGTTAGCCACAGAACCAGAAGAAGAGGAAGCATGAAATGGCAAGAGTTCTGGGCTGAAAGTCAGAAGACCTGATTTTTCCCCCAGCTCTACCACGAACTAAATACACAGTCTCAAATAAATCCTTTCCTCTCTGATTCTTGGCACATAATAAGTGCATAATATATATTGCTGAGTGAATGAAACAGGATCTTAAGCTATCACTTTCTGTATCAGCTAGAGTATAGATTCAGAGGCTATAACAAAGAGATCCCAAAATACAGCGGCATAAACAACAGAGAGGTTTATGTCTCTCTGATATAGCAGAATAGCAGTAAGCAGGAAAGACTGACAACTGTGCTCTATGAGGTTATCCTGGGACCCAGGTTCTTCTACTTTCTTCCTCTGGATCCTCTTAGGGTGATGCTGCCTGGTTGGTGATGATCCAGCAGTATCGCATCCAAGCACCTGCCAAAGTGAAGGAGCAAAGAGAGTGGAAAGCAAGCAATTTCGCTGTCAAGGAGTGATGTGGAAGTTGCACCCCTCTGCTCCCATGTCTGTGAGCAAGAATCTGCTCACATGCCCATGAGGAACTTCAAGGGAGGCTGGGGAATGTGGCCTCTAGCTGATTAGCCAAGTTCCCTGAGAGCACCTGTGGAATGGGGTCAAGGGGGAGCCTCTTACTATAAGGGAAAAGGAGACAGCAGACACACGTGGACATTCAGCAGTGTCTGCCATGGCTATGACAAGATTCCATACTCGAGTCCACGATTCCAGTTAGGAATGAATTTTATTGTCATGCTGTCTTTTAATTTTCCTTTGCTTTTCTCCCAGAATTTTTCACTGATTCCAGCTTTAAACCCAATATTAGCCTAAACCTAATGACTTTGGATGCAGGTATTTTAATGTGGGGTCCATGGTTCCCACAGACCCCGAAGAGTCTTTAAAAAATTTTATGAGGACTTTTTAATTGGGGGCTTTCCTTTTGATCATAGTGTTAAAATTTAGTTTTACCATCTTCTGCATCATTCTAACAACTCGACATTATCGATCATGCCACAGGGTCCCGTCGGCCTTGTTTGTTCCAGTGGCACATATGTAGACTTAGCACAGAAACTTTGTGCTCACCCCAATTTAAGGCCAAATAAATTAATAGTGTGCTGCACAAAGGGAGTTTCCATTGCCATTCAAATAGAGAGAAATGGTGGAAAATTGGGTCACGGCACCCTGTAGGATAATTCTATGAAACTTAAAAGAACTAATGAGGCAGCAGTCAATATCATGTTCTCATCTGAGAGGTAATTTGGTTTCAGCAAAACATCATCTTTCCCATTAAATTAATGTTGTTAAATTGAATCACATTGGCTTTTTGGTTTTAGCTTGTATTGAACTGAATTTGACTGAACTGAATTTAACTTGCTTGAATATAACTTGGTTTTTGGTTTTATACATATATCAGAGCTGTACCAATAAGTTTGAAAGCACTATAATTGTAGGAAACCCTGGGAGGGAAGTGGAAATTGTTTTCTGCTTTCAAAGGGGCCCATGTATTACTAAAGTTTAAAGAGCAGAGTTATCAAGAATAGTTCTAAAGTCTTGTAAGTAATCCTCCCTGCAAGTGATTCTCTCCTAGACAATGATTCTAGCAGATCCTAAAACATTTCTGCCTTGGTAACCCTTACTTTAGATCTTGTCCTAGCTCACCCCTCAATCTCAATGCCTGCCCTACTGTTGCCAACTTTAGAAGAATAAGCAGGGAATTCTCTAACACTGGCAGCATTTCACGAACCAAAGAAATTTTGCCCCAAAGGGCAGGGAGATTACTCTCTGACTGCTGCTGAGTTCCTGGTGGGTAGTTGATTTCTGCTCCCTGAAAGGACAAGGAAGTGAAAAGTTCCTTTCTTTGCCTCCCGTCTAAACCACGACTCCAGTTTCGAAGTAACTATATGAAAAAGGCAATAAACATTCCACACCCCCTGAGGCAATGGAGTAGAAAATGACATATATAGGGGCTGGGTAGTGGCACATACATTGGTCTATCTGGTGCTTGGAGATCCTCTGGGATGAGAGGTGCTATATAAGTTACAGAGACGTTTAATCAACTATTCTCCCACTGACTTGTGTTCTGCCCATGATATACTGGCACCTCTGTTTACCTACAGGATAATGGTCTGAACGCCAGGGTCTGAATTCTCATCTCTTTCTTGAGCCTTCGAAACTGATCTTTGCTAACCCACGTGGTGGGGAGCTAGGGACGTTTGTGGGATAGTTCCCATTTCATTCACTGCCAAGTACAAGGGGAGCATGCTATTGCAACTTTGCCCTTTCTGGAGCTTCACAGCACATGCTCTCTCTTAGGAGGCAGCTCTGGGCTCTGAGAATAAGAGGCAGCAGGGAAGAATATAAATTTGGATTCAATAAAAACTATAAGAAAGAACAGTGCAATGTGGCAGAAAGCTCAGGTCACACAGAGCATCGGCTTTTGGCATTTTGACTAAGTTGAGCATTTAACCCAGTTGTTCTAAACCCTACCGCATATTAGAAACGCTTTACTTGGGAGCCTTAAGAAAATACCAGTGCCCAGGTCTCACTCAGATCAATCAAATAAAAAGCCCTGAGAGAGAAGTCTGGGCATCAGCATCTTCCTAAGCCACTGGTCAAATGGAAACAGGATTCCTGAGACTTGTGGGTAACTCTTTGGGAGACTTGGAGTATTGATTTCATTAGGGGATTCCTCATCAGCCTAAAGAGAACGTCAGAGAAGAGAAAAACACAAGAGGATTGTTCTAGCTCCAACATTACCGCTTCCACTGGGGAAATAAATCACTGAAAGAGGATGGTGCCTCATTTTAACTATCTGGGTTTTAATAGCCCATCCACTCTGGTTAAATGCTTTTTGATAGCAATGAGCATTTGATCTTAAGCAAAGCACTTGGATTCGACCTTGACATTCACCATAATTAAGCAAAGAAGATTTTCCTCATTATATATTATTTTTGTTTCTTGGACCATGAACTGAATAGTGAATGACATTCTGTTTCAGGCAATGCACTGGCGTAACTCTCAGTTTCTCACAGGTGTTAGCAGCTACAAGCCCTAATGTGTCCTCAACTAAAGGCAGGAGGGAGGTTGGTGTTCCTCACAGGCTCTCTTTGCTACTGACAAGCTACTGAGAAATGTCACAGAGGCCAGCATCCTTCGAAGGGAGGGTGGGCAGAGTGCCAGAGAGAGGTAGGCAGCCCCACCCCAATTCTCATGGATGTGACCAACTCCCTGGAATCCTTACCCACTGAGATGGGGGGAGTGGATCATTTTTTGGCAGTATCTCCCCAGTTCAGGTTGAAACCCTCAACTCCCTCCTCATCCACAGCAGTGAGCCTCTGGCGGTCACTGAGCCATCCCCTCGATCCTCTACCATGATTGATTGAATCAGAGTTGGGCCACTTACCCAAGTTGGGTTGATCAAAGCTCCCCCAGGAATTAGAAAAAGGAAGTATGACCTCACTTGGATAACTGGACCTGCGTGTTGAACATGTTCCAGCTGCCACGGGAATCAAGAAGCAGAGGAAGCAAGTCTCCAGGGAATAAGAAGAATGGAGAAGAGGAGATCAGAGGCAAGGGACTCAGGAAAAGTCTGGCTTGTGTTCTGGGTCCTGATCTTAGATGTTTCCCAAGGTCCCATTTTGTTGCTGTGGTTGGCTTCAAAGACACTCCAAAAACCTCCCCCTTTAGACAAAGGGTGCTTGAACTGGGTTTTTCTGCTTATAAACATGACCCAAGTAAGGCGGGTGGAGGCACACACCTTCCTCACCATCATTTACCTCCCCTCTTTCTTGACGTGCTGCCCACATCAGCCACTTAAAACTGAAGTCCAATGTAATCTCTAACTCTCTGGAAACGTCACCCCCCGAGACGGGGTTTTGTCAATATCTTTCTAGTTCATGACGAAAAGCATAACTCCCTGTGACTATTAGTTTTATGTGTCCACTTGGCTGGGCCACAGTACTGAGATACTTGATTAAACATGATCCTGGATGTTTCTGTGAAGGGGTTTTGGGTCTGGATGTTTCTGTGAAGGGGTTTGGGACTTCCCTGGTGGTCCAGGGGGTAAGACTCCATGCTCCCAAGGCAGGAGGCCTGGGTTCGATTTCTGTTGGGGAAACAGATCCCTCATGCGTGCTGCAACTAAGAAGTCCGCATCCACAACTAAAAGATCCCGCATGCCGCAACTAAAGATCCCGCATGCTGCATCTAAGACCTGGTGCAGCCTAAATAAATAAATATATTAAAAAAAAAACATTTAAATCAGTGGACTCTGAGTAAAGCTGATTTCCCTTCACAGTGTGGGTGGGACTCATCCAGTCAATTGAAGGCATGAATAAAACAGACTCTGCCCCTTCCCCCAAGCAAGAAGAACTTTGGCCAGCAGACTGCCTTTAAACTCAAACTGCAACTCTTCCTTGGGTCTCCAACCTGCCAGGTTACCCCATCAGATTTTGGATTCCCCAGGGCCACGTTCACATGAGCTGCCTCTTTAATGTAAATCTCTCTCTCCCCTCCCCCCCATATATGTATACATATAAGTATATATGTATATGTAAGTATACTATATATATATATGTATTAAAATGTGTGAAAATATTTTTCACACATTCTTTTACTTCTGTTTCTTCTAGAGAATGCTTATACTAATACATCCCTCCTTATCCATAGATGTGCACCTCTGGATATTATTATTGCTACTTCCTTCCTGTGTTTATTTGTAATATCTTAGCTGTAATATCTTAGATGTTATACATGCATCTTATTTAATCCTTGCAAGAGTCATGTGAATTTGAGTATCATGAGCCTCATTTTATAGAAGAAATGGAGATGGAAGAAGATGAAATTACCTTCCCAAGGTTTCAGACTGAGTGATCTGTAAATCCAGGAGTAGAAAACCCAGGCCCTTCTTTAATCAAAGCACATGTTCATTCCACCACGGTGCACTAATTCTTTACATCTGCTCTAACCAGAAAGCTGCCTGCAGCCACGCACCAATGTCTTCTCTCCATCCTGCTGCCACTGCTATAGAACAAGAGCGTCTATGTGACGCTCTGATTTTTCACTGCCATTTCTGTAGGAAGAGAACGACTTCTGGATGCAGTGCTAATTGAAAAAGTCTCACCCATGCCCAGAGACCCTTCATTTCATGTGTCCCATTATAAATTGCATCAACAACAAGAGTGAAAATGTGTCTGTGTATGAGTATGTTCAATATATACTCCTGTGGGTTTTCTATGAAGAAGATGAACTAGAGAGAATGGAAATGTTTGAATGTCTATCTGTCAGTTTATATTATACTCCACTGCTGTCTCAAGAGACCTGTCCATATAGCAACTATCCTGCAAAAAAGACTTAACCAGAATGGAAACACAAAACCAGCAAATGCTTTCCAGAATTTTGCCAGTGTTTTTTAAACATCCTAATTGTTGGACATTTTATAGTTAGTCCACAAAGATGGCGAAAGCCTTTCCCATTGTGCCTCTACCACTTATACTGACAGTGTTTGTCTGTACCCTCTCTTTTAGAACAATGGTCTGGTTTTGTCCTTATTGAACTTCCCCTTGCTTGTCATTGGTTATTTTTCTATCTCCTTCAGGTGGTTATTGCTAAGTTCCTTTTTTTTATTCTAAACAAGATTATTTTTAATTAATTAATTAATTAATTTTATTTTTGGCTGTGCACGGGCTTTCTCTAGTTGCGCCAAGCAGGGGCTACACTTTGTTGTGGTGCACGGGGCTTCTCATTGCAGTGGCTTCTCTTGTTGCAGAGCATGGGCTCTAGGCGTGTGGGCTTCAGTAGTTGTGGCACGGCGGCTCGGTAGTTGTGGCTCATGGGCTTTAGAGCGCAGGCTCAGTAGTAGTAGTGCATGGGCTTAGTTGCCCTGTGGCATGTGGGATCTTCCAGGACCAGGGATCGAACCCACGTCCCTTGCGTTGGCAGGCGGATTCTTAACCACTGTGCCACCAGGGAAGTCTCGGTTATTGCAAAGTTCTTGAGTTATTAATTAATCATGCCTTCTTCCCACCCCAAGTTCTAAAGCAACTGAGAAATATACAAAGGAGTCAGATAGATGTCCTAATAATAGTTGTCCTGCTGGCTACCCAAACTGGTTCCTGGGGATTGACCCTGAGCCTGAGTGAGTTCTCTGCTCCTTCTCCAAATTGCACTTAGCCATGGTCACAGCAGCTGGACAACTGCAGGCCACTTCCCTCAAGGGCAGAGCTTGCCCTGGTATGCTCACCGCACGGAAGAGGCAGGAGCGGAAGGAAGAACACATTCCACCTTCGGGTATCCTAGCCCAAGAAAGGAACAGCAGAGAGTATAGAAGGTTGAAAACTACAGCTACAAATTCTTCCCATCCCTGCACGCATGCTACTTTGCACTGTGGGGTTGGCCCGGCTCCCATCAAGAAGCTCAATCTATTTCTCTGCTCTCTTTTAAATCTGAACTGCTCCCGTGCCTTCTTTTGGCCAATAGAAAGTAACAGAATGACACTACGTAATTTCTGAGCCAAGACCTGTAGACAGTTCTGCATTTTCCTTGTTGGAACCCAGCCGCTAAGGAGGGAAAGCCACGCGAGCTACTGCAGTGGAAAGGCCATGTGGATGAAAACCATGGCCCAGTTGAAACCTGAGCCAATTGCTAGACCTGTGAATGACATCAGCTAGCATCAGCCAGCACCCAATCAACATGCCAAGTGACCACTAACACAGGAGCGAACCCAACAAATACCACATAGAACGGGGATGAGCAGTCTCAACCGAGTCCTGCCCAAATTGTCAGCCCACAAAATCTTGAGCAAAGAATCTTAAACTGGATCAGAGCATGCTTGGTAATTGCTATTCAGCCTCACCAACCAGGTAAGTCTCTCTGGTAGAAAGGGAGTGTGGCTGCCATAGTCTTTCTACAGAAACATGAGAAGTGGGGTAATATCTCCACCATGAGTTATGCATTCTGTTCCTATCATGTATGCTGAAGTCGTCCATAAAAGCAACCAGGATGCTCTTTAAACACTGACTATTATTCAAGGAGCCAATGAAAAGTAGTGTATTTGTTTCCTATTGCTGCTGTGACAAATTAACAAAAACTTGGTGGCTTAAAATGACACCAGTTGATTATCTGACACTTCTAGAGGTCAGAAGTCCAAAATGGGTCTCACTGTGCTAAAAAGCAAGGTGTCAGCAGGGCTGCACTCCTTCTGGATGCTATAGGGAAGAATTCTTTTCCTGTGTTTTCCACCTGCTAGAGGCTGTCCACACTCCGTGGCTTATGCTCCCCTTTCACATTGAAAGCCAGCAATGGCCAGTTGAGTCTCTCTCAATGAATGACTTTGGACCTCCTTCTTCCACACTTAATGACCCTTTTGAGTGCACTGGGCCCACCTGGATAATCTAGGAGACTCTTCCTGTTTTAAAATCAGGTGATTAGCAACCTTACTTCCATCTGCAACCTTAATTTCCCTTTGCCATGCAATGTAACATTCACAAATTCCAGGGATTAGGACACAGACATCTTTGTGGGGATGGGGGAGGAGTGGGCATTATTCTGTCAACCACAAATAATAATCTCAGAAAGAGAAGCATCACACTCGTCAGTAAGGATTAACACTCAGCTCTTTGCCTGCACCTCTCCTAACGTTTCAAAAGGAGGAATAATAAGAAGCCACATTTCTATGACATGTTTTGGAGTTCATCGTGTAGGACAGAAAGGAAACCTTGTTGAAAACAAAATACACTTTACCTCCTGCTTCACTTTAATAGTCCTGTGAAGGCCAAGTTGACAAGCCAGCCCTTTTCCCTCTCAATCACGTTGTCATTAACAACTGAAACAGCGCTCAGGCCCTTCAGGCTGGTTGCTGTCAACAAAACAGGCCTCCCTGAGTAAGAGGCCATCTGTCTCAGTCTGTCAGATGCCATAAGATTTCTGATGGCAATGACGGTGGGAGGACTCAACTTCCCCTATTTCCGGCAGTCTGCTAAGTGGTGGGAGAGAAGTATCACAGCAGTCTCCCTTGCCAGAAGCCAGAGAAGGAGATGGACGGTTTAAGAATGCAGAACTTGGGCTTCCATGGTGGCGCAGTGGTTGGGAGTCTGCCTGCCGATGCAGGAGACACGGGTTCGTGCCCCGGTCCGGGAAGATCCCACATGTGGCGGAGCGGCTGCGCCCGTGAGCCATGGCCGCTGAGCCTGCGCGTCCGGAGCCTGTGCTCCGCAACGGGAGGGGCCACAGCGGTGAGAGGCCCGCGTACCGCAAAAAAAAAAAATGCAGAACTTTTCTGGCTGCTTGGCCATATTCTTCTTGTAATTGAATGCCAAAAGGATGATTAAAAAGAGATCAATTTGTACCAAGTAGGTACATGGACTCATCTCATCTGTTGATGGTACAAGATACAAAGGGTTATCTCTGCAAATGTAATGGGGCATTCATTCTCTCCAGGCCTCATATATAAAGGAAGTGAGAGTGGGAAGTACGATGTAGTACCTTTAAGGGAATATGTGCAAAGGGAGAACATGAGTCAATCATGTTTACACTGTTCTTTTGAGTGCATGTGTGTGTGTGTGTGTGTGTGTGTGTGTGTGTGTGTGTGTGTTCTTGGAGGACCACTGACGTCGAGGGCAGACACACAAGAGACCAGCAGCAGACCTGAGACTAGAAGACTGAACACCATGTCAATCAGATAATCTGACAATGGACCATGCAAAAGAAGTCAATGTCAAGACAGGGCACCAGAGACACTACAATGGTTAAGGTGTGGGCTTTGGAGTTGAAGAGAGAAGAGTTCCCTGCCAGACATGAGTGAGGACCTTGGGCAAGCTATTTAACTTGGTTTCCTCATCTATAAAATAAGGATAATAATAAATGCTTGCTTCAAAGCATTCTGCAGCCAATTGTTACATCGAATGCCCCCAATGAATTCCTCCTCCCAGTACCCATGCCCGTGCATATCCTCCTCTCATATCGACACTAGACTTTGCCATGTGATTTACTTTGATGGATGGAATATCATCAAATGGTATGCCAACGGAACCTCAGTGTTTGTACTACTGGGCTTGCCCTTGTAGTACTGCTACCACCATCTAAGAAACCTAAGATATCTTGCTGCGAAGGCCACACGGAGGAGAACAGAGATACCCCAGCCAGCAGGCCCAGCTAATCACCATATATGTTGTGACCATCAGATGGTCACCATCTTGGGCCATTCTATCCTGGTTGAGCCACATAGGCAGATGACTGCAGTCACACAAGTGACCCCAAGTGAAACCAGAGAATAACTGCCCAGTTCAAATGGTAGAATGCCGATCACATTTGTAGAGATGACCTTTTGTATCTTGTACCATCAACAGATAAGATGAGTCCACGCACGCACCTACTTAGTACAAATTGTCCTCTTTTAAATCATCCTTTTAGCATTCAGTTATAGGAAGGGAAGGGCCACGCAAGCACAAAAGTTCTGCATTCTTTTTTTTTTTTTTTGGTGGTACGCGGGCCTCTCACTGCTGTGGCCTCTCCCATCGTGGAGCACAGGCTCCGGACGCACAGGCTCAGCGGCCATGGCTCACGGGCCCAGCCGCTCCGTGGCATGTGGGATCTTCCCGGACCGGGGCATGAACCCGTGTCCCCTGCATCGGCAGGCGGACTCTCAACCACTGCGCCACCAGGGAAGCCCAGTTCTGCGTTCTTTAATCCACCCATCTCCTTCTCTGGCTTCTGGCAAGGGAGACTGCTGCATTACTGTTTATTGCAAAATAAACAGTTGTTGTTTTAAACCACTAAGTTTGGGGACGGTTTGTTATGTTAACCATAGTTAACTGATACAGGCTCTTGTCAGGATTAAATCAGGTAATGCAAAGGGCCAGCACAGTTCCTGGCACAGAAAGTGGCTTTATATGTGGCAATGATTCCCTTGCCTCAAGTCCAGGCCTACCTACTCCTACTTTTCAACTGTTACCCAGCCCAACTGCAACCACCTAAGGCCTTTCTCTACCACTCACTCCAAAACAGAAACAAAAATAAAACAAAAAAACAAAAAACCCCACACCAGTGTCAAGTCATGGAAAATTATAGGTTTGAATTTTCATTTGGTTTTGTTTTTTAGTGTTTAAAAAAATTGATTTTCATGTACTAGAGCAAAATAATTAAAAATCAGACAGTGCTAAAAGTCTCATAATGAAAAACAGGAGTCCCTTGCCATATCACTTCCATCCCTAATCCAGTCTCTCCTCATTTTAGGAGACCATTGTTATATATTCTTACCAAAACCAGGCAAACACATTACAAGATATAAAAACCGTAAACATAGATGCAAAAATCCTTAACAAAACAATAGCAAATTGAATTTAGTACTATATAAAATATTATATCTATGATATAACAGAATAGGATAATAGACTACAATTATAAATATAATATATACTATAATACTAATATAA
This sequence comes from Tursiops truncatus, assembly GCF_011762595.2. Taxonomy (NCBI): domain Eukaryota; kingdom Metazoa; phylum Chordata; class Mammalia; order Artiodactyla; family Delphinidae; genus Tursiops; species Tursiops truncatus. The sequence continues at coordinate 85,372,977 of NC_047041.1, forward strand.
TACACTAAATACATCATGACCAAGTGGATTTTATCTCAAGAACGCAAGGTTAGTTCAACACTACAAGATTAGTTAATGTAATTCACCATATCAAAACACCCAAAAAAACTCTCCAGTAAACTTCCTGTATATAAATCTTTACCTCAGAGTCTGCTTCTGGGAAAGTCTGCAGCTTGGGAAAATATGCTGAGTACTATTGTCTTAAGCAAGGTCATGGAATGCAAGGATTTATGGTTTAGAAAAAGAGCTTTGGCAACACATACCATAATGGAGAAGAAATTAAGGGCAAGAAGATCAGTCAGGAAACTGCTGCACATAAGGGACGATGAGACATTTTAGCCGAGCAGGTCAGGGAGGATGGAGAGATGGAAATAGATGTGAGGTTGAGGGGAAGATAGAATTGACAAGACCGGGAGACTAACTGGATGTGGACAGAGGTGGAAGGGAAAGCAGGAACCCAGATGACACTAAAGTTCTGAGCCCAGACAACTCTGCGAATGGTGATATTCTTACCAAGATAGAAAACCCAACATAGAAAGCAGGTTTGTGGGGGAAGCTAGGAAACCTAACCTCAACCCTATGAACTGTGTTTTCTAGCTCCACCTGACCTCTCTGAACGTTTGATTGCTCCTCTGACAGTGACTTCCCCCAGGGCACATACCTAGTGCAGAGCCCACGGCCTTCTATCACCTGACCCCAGCCTGATCCTCCAACATCCTCCTCCTTCCCTCTCCCGCCTCCCCTGTACCCATCCACTCTGACCATCCTTCTGATCTCAAGCCTGGCAAGATTTGTTCCCATCTCAGGGCCTTTGCCCTTGATGATCCTGCTTGGAAATCTTCCCCCACAAGATCTGTACATGGCTACCTGTGTCTGTTCATTGTCACCTGCCACTGAGGCCGTCTCTGACCTTCCTATCTAAAACAGCCCCACCCACCATGCAGTCAACCTACATAACAGTATCTGTTTTATCTTTTCAGACATACCTTATCTTATTTGCTCTTACTCGTATTTTTAAAAAATTTTTATTGGAGTATAGTTGCTTTACAATGTTGCATTAGTTGCTACTGTACAGCGAAGTGATCAGCTATACATATACATATATCCTCTCTTTTTTGGATTTCCTTCCCATTTAGGTCACCACAGAGCAATGAGTAGAGCTGCCTGTGCTATACAGTAGGTTCTCATTAGTTATCTAGTTTATACATAGTATCAGTAGTGTATATATGTCAACCCCAATCTCCCAATTCATCCCACTCCCTCTTTCCCCCTTGGTATCCATATGTTTGTTCTCTACATCTGTGTCCTTATTTCTGCTTTGTAAATAAGATCATCTCTACCAATTTTTTCAGATTCCACATATATGCATTAATATACAACATTTGTTTTTTTCTTTCTGACTTACTTCTTTCTGTATGACAGTCTCTAGGTCCATCCATGTCTCTACAAATGACCCAATTTCATTCTTTTTTATGGCTGAATCATATTCCATTGTATATATGTACCGCATCTTCTTTATCTATTCTTCTGTTGATGGACACTTAGGTTGTTTCCATGTCCTGGCTATTGTAAATAGTGCTGCAGTGAACATTGGGGTGCATGTGTCTTTCTGAATTATGGTTTTCTCTGGGTACATGCCCAGTGGTGGGACTGCTGGGTCACATGGTAGTTTTATTTTCAGTTTTTTAAGGAACCTCCATACGGTTCTTCATAGGAGCTATATCAGTTTATAGCTGTTCCACCAGCAGTGCAGGAGGGTTCCCTTTTCTCCACATCCTCTCCAGCATTTATTGTTTGTAGATTTTGTGATGATGGCCATTCTGACTGGTGTGAGGTGATACCTCATTGTAGTTTTGGTTTGCATTTCTCTAATAATTAGTGATGTTAAACATTTTTTCATGTATTTGTTGGCCATCTGTATGTCTTCTTTGGAGAAATGTCTGTTTACATCTTTGGCCCATGTTTGGATTGGGTTGTTCGTTTTTTTTGATATTGAGCTGTATGAGCTGTATATTTTGGAGGTTAATCCTTTGTCAGTTGCTTCATTTGCAAATATTTTCTCCATTCTGAGGGTTGTCTTTTCATCTTGTTTACGGTTTCCTTTGTTGTGCAAAAGCTTTTAAGTTTAATTAGGTCCCATTTGTTTATTTTTGTTTTTATTCTCATTACTCTAGGAGGTGGAGCAAAAAAGATCTTGCTGCAATTTATGTCAGAGTGTTCTGCCTATGTTTTCCTCTAAGAGTTTTACAGTGTCTGGCCTTACATTTAGGTCTTTAATTCATTTTGAGTTTATTTTTGTGTATGGTGTTAGGGAGTGTTCTAATTTCATTCTTTTACACATAGCTGTCCAGTTTTCCCAGCACCACTTATTGAAGAGGCTGTCTTTGCTCCATTGTATATTCTGGCCTCCTTTGTCATAGATTAGGTGACCATAGGTGCATGGGTTTACCTCTGGGCTTTCTATCCTGTTCCATTGATCTATATTTCTGTTTTTGTGCCAGTACCATACTGTCTTGATTACTGTAGCCCTGTAGTATAGTCTGAAGTCAGAGAGCCTGATTCTTCCGGCTCCATTTTGGCATTTTTCACAGAAGTAGAACAAGAAATTTTACAATTTGTATGGAAACACAAAAGACCTCAAATACCAAAAGCAATCTTGCTTGTATTATTTACTAGCACTGAAAGGGGGCCCCTTGAGTACAGACTCCGCTTTGTTCACCGCTGTTCTCACAGCAGTGGGACACTGCCTGGCACACAGTCAGCCCTCAAGAAGTATACCCTTGCTGACTGACTGGTAGATGGCAGAACTGGCACTCAAACTAGGGCAAGCAAACATCCGTGGATGCTGAGGGGTGTCCAGGATGCAGTACTAAACCTGGGAAAGTTCCAGACAAACCGGGAGAGTTGGTCAAACCCAGGTCTACCGATTCTCTGTCCAGTCAGTGCTCCTTCCTCTCTCCTACCCTTGGGATTCCAGGCCTATCTCACATGCAGTCAAAGACCTCAGGCTTTACATCAGCGCCTGATACAAGAGAGACATACAACACATATGTGTGGAGTGAATGAATGAATAAAACAAGTGGCTGCCTTCAGTAAAAGCTGAACAGAGTATCCTTTTATTAGGTCCTTGGTTTGAACCATGCGGCCTGGTTGCTCAGCAACATCACGCCATGGGTCCAACCAGGCGTCTTGGATCCTAAGTTGTGAGCTGTACTGAAGTCCCCAGGAAGTTGGCTGTTGGTGCCTTATGTTCCCTCCACTGAGGGTTGCTGGGTCTCAGCTGTAAACCAAAGGGCCACATTGAAAGAGCCCAGACGGGTTCACAAGGCAGGGTGGGGAAAACTCAACAGAGAATCTAGAAAAGTGGCTCAGATGCATTAAAAATTATTTTTCTCCTTGGGAATTTTGTTCCTTCTCATTAGAATGTGGTGACAAATCCTGCAGTCCTGCACATAGGGGTGGTAACAGGAGGGATGCAAAGGTAGGTCAGGATGACCTCCTCTCACATCAGCCTCAGAGAGGCACCGCGAGAGCAGAGGAGGCCAATGCACATGCCATGTAAAGGTGGAGCAAGTCTGGGGGACTTCAATGGGGAATAAGAGTAGGTGGAAGGTTAAACAGACCACTCAGGCAATCAGGCTCTGACCCAAGAGGCAAGGGACAGAACCCTTCTGCTGGGACACAAAAAGACATGTTCAAGGTGTCAGTCTCTGCAGCAAGAGAAGGATGGGTGTTAGAATCCAAACAACCTGTGTTTGAACCCCCAAACTCTGGAGCTAATTAACAAAAATAACTCTGTGAATTAGCTCTGCCAATTAACAAAGGTGTGACCTTGGGCAGATTAGTTAACCCCTCTAGGCCTCAGTTTCCTCATCTGTAGATTGGGATTGCTGTGAGAATTGGAGATCATGGATCTAAAGCACTTGGCATACAATAGGCCTTGCTAAGTGGTTGTGGTCATTATTATCATTACATTACAGGTTTATATCCAAGGGAAAGTTTCTTGCGCTAAGGATGGATAATGAATGACGTGTAATCTATCCATGCTTTGTGAGCTGGCTTTGGCAACCTCACAGCAAGATGGGAGTAATGAAGCGGGTGGTTTGGGAGGCTGTCGGCATAGACTGGCTAAAAGCTGCCCCACCCTCCAGTATGAATCCCTGACCTTCATTTAGATTTAATAGACTTGAGTTTAAGAAGATAGCTATTATACTTTAAATAAATACTGACTGGCCAGAAATGCAAAGTTCACTGTGAATTAGGAACGAGAGAGGCCACCTCGGTTACATCTCTGGTCTATCTCAAGCACAGCTTTGAATAATTAATTTGCCATTTTGACGATGACCAGCCTATTTAGCCAAGAATCCTGCATTTATTAAATGCGAACTTAGGGGCAGACAAACAAAACCTGAGTCAATAGTTGCCTCGCCAGTTATTAAAAGCTCCTCTCCCCGAGGATTTGTGTGGGAGGCAGACCACATGGTGGGACCGAGGAGGGACAGGCAGTGGGGAAGGTGATGGAATAGACAGGAGGCTATTGAAAGCCAGACCCTGCTCAGGTGGGAGGTATTACTCTGAGAGTCTGAGGTCAGTGCCAAAGAAACCACTTGGGTTCCCCACCAGTGCCGTACCACCCCTGTAGCAGCTAGCCAGAACATTTGCTTTTTGTTTGGGCTTTCTGGAACTTATTTATTGCCCAAAGATGGGACTCAGAGGCAGGAAACATCATAGAAAGTGGTGGGTATCCTAGCGTGAGGACCTCTCACCCCAAGAATAATGGAGAATTGAAGAACACAGCCCTATGTTATAGGTGGCTATGTAGTACAGATGTGAACAGTATGGGTTTCGAAGAGGAAACAATTCGGAAGCTATTGATTGCCCACAAAAGCAACCCCAACTCCAAACGGTTTAGGTATTAAGGAAATTAATTCTCACCCAGCAGGAAATTCAGAACTATATAGTTTTCCCAGCTGGGATTAGACTCAGTTGTATATAACAGGAAACACAAGTAAGAGTGGCTTACATAAAACAGAAGCTTATATTTCTCCCACAGAAAAGAAGCCCAGATATAAACAGTCAAAAGCTGGTATGGCAGCTCCACAGTCAGCAGGGACCCATACATTCTGTGCTGCCACCTTTAGCACATGGCTTCCATCCTCAAGTTAGCTTCATGATCACATAATGGCTACTACACTCTAGCCATCATGTCCACATTCCAGGAAGTAGGAAGATCAAGAGGGGCAGGGCAAAGGGCCACCTAACAGTTTATCGGCTACTTGTGTTGATAAGGGAGTCTGGAAAATGTGGTTTTATATCTGGGTACATTGCTACATTCATCAATACAGATTTTCTGTGACTAAGGAAGACGAGCAGAATGGACCCTAGGAAGGCAAGTAGCAGTATCTGGAGGCGTCTACGATGGGTTATTTAGTGACTCCCCCCACCATCAGGGACCCAGATTCTCTCCATCTCGGCTCTGCCATCTTGAGTACTGGCCTAGTCCTGAGGTTGGTAGCACGTGGCTCTGCAGCACTTGCGAATGTCTCATCCAGATGTGATAATATCTGGAGGAAGAAGAAGGAAACTATTCCGATAGCTCTCCTCTGGAAGTAAGAAAACTTCTCTCAAAATCCCATCAGCACAATTCCAATGGTCAGAACTAGGTCAAGGGGAAAAAGCAGCCTCTCCCCTGGAGGTGAGGGTGAGGTCCTATCCCTGAATCACATGGCTTCATGGGGGAGGAGGGGATAGCTCGCCAAATTAAGCTCTGTAAGGAAGGTAGACGGTGTTGGGGAGCTGGTGGGCCTGTGGATGCTGGGTCCAAAGACCGTCTCTACCGTATCCTAGTTCTGAAGCTTGGGCTGTGGACCGAATACCTCCAAGCTGGGCTTTCCTCTCCTGTCAGACAGTGATAACCACGACTACCTTGTAGGGTATCGTGAGGCTCAAATGGGATCACGTATGTAAAGTACGTGTGCATGTGATTTTATAGTTCTGTCTGTATGAGCAGCTCCAGGCTCGCTCGTGCCACACAAGTAATGCCATAGGTCTTTATTTCTCAGACAGATTGGATCCTGCTTCAGCTCCCATACACCAGATTGGAAGGAATCCCAGCCACCACGCTCTTGAGCCTTCCCAGCCCTAAGGTGAGACAGTCCAAAAAGAAGGTTCACCAAACTGTCACTTTCAAGCAGGAAGAAGGCCTGAATCACTCAGTCTCCTGTTTCCATTTCTGCTACTGCTTCTCACCACGTTAAACAATTAAAAGTAAAAATAGGGGCTTCCCTGGTGGCGCAGTGGTTAAGAGTCCGCCTGCCGATGCAGGGGACGCTGGTTCGTGCCCCGGTCGGGGAAGATCCCACATGCCATGGAGCGGCTGGGCCCGTGAGCCATGGCCGCTGAGTCTGCGCGTCCAGAGCCTGTGCTCCGCAACGGGAGAGGCCACAGCAGTGAGAGGCCCACGTACCGCAATAAAAAATAAAGTAAAAATACTCACTGTAACAGTGATGGAGCATGCCCTCCTTGCCATACACTCCAAGTGCTCTACACAAACTTGTTCAGTGCCCCTAGAGCTGCTCTGGGTCCGTGGCCCTCCACATGCTGCCTGGTAACGCTGCTCCACGCCGCCATGGGTGCCATTCACCGCTTCCTGCTTATGCCAACATAGCCTTTGGAAGTGGGCATCTCCTCGGCTGACCCGCTCCCTTAGAGCCAAGCAAAGCCCAGGAAGCCCCTTGTCTAGCACCCGAGACCCTAAGTTCTCCGTGCCCAGTTTTCTCAGGCACCCTCATAATCATTCTCCTCTACAGCCCCTACCCATAGCTCTAGAGGCACTGCTCTTGACTGGACCCAAACATCCACACTCACTGTCCTGCTTCTCAGTGGAAAATGTCCTGCTTCTCAATGTGGAAAACCACCACCCTCCTCTGGCCATTTTCCTCTTTTAACTCCATCCACCACTCACCACACACTGACAAACACAGGCCATTCCTGCTCCATTGTCCCAAACTAGAACTTGATGGCCCCCTAACATCACTTCCATCCCTCCCCCATTGTGCTATGGCCATGGGGGGAGGAGGGGAAGGTGGATTGACACCACCACCCTTACAACTGTGATTGACTCAGGTAACTTAAGCCAATCAGCCAATCAGCATTCTCTAGCCTAAGGGACTCAGTAAAGACCCAATTTGAGTCTGTGAGACTAGAGAGATTCTTCAAGGAACTTCTAGGGGAAAACAAGCTCTTTCTATCTCCTATATAATGTGAGGGTAAAGCCTGGAACTGTTGCATCCATTTTGCCACCAAGAGGAAGCCAGGCTGATGCTGTACAAACAGCAGAACAGAAAGCTTGAAAGACGAGACCAGGTGCTTGATGACACTGGTGAGCACCCAAATCAAACCAGCCAGAAGCCCTCCTAATTACTTGGCTTTAAATCCATCTCCTTGATTGTCTAAGCCATTGGTGGGGGGTGGGGGATGGGTCCTCATAGTTAGAACATAAAAAACCTAACTGACCCCATGAGGCATCCAGAAATGGTCCAGATCTTAGAAAGGCCTTAACCCTCCCTAGTTTGGGGAAGAATAGCTGAGGTCAGGGGAAGAGTATGAGAAATCACCACCTAACCTCAGGACCTAAGTAGGCTTTGAAAGAAGTTCGGCCTAAACCTGAAAGCAAAGAGCTTCTAGGAGATAACTCATTCATTTGTCCATCTATCCACCCATCCACCCATGCACTGAGAATTAGGATTCTAGCCCCTTCAGGTCCCTCCATAGCTCAGCACCAATATCTAGGCTCCATCTTCATCCAAACAGTACCACCTTGCAAGCTTTTAGCCAATTCAGGTAACACCCCTGTGTTCTCCAGAGAAACAGAACAAGTAAGAGATAGATAGATAGATATAATTTTATATATATATGTTATAAAATTTATATATATATATATATATATATATATATATATATATAAAAATATAAAATTACTCTGTAGGAATTAGCTCATACAGTTATGCAGGCCAAGAAGTCCCACGATCTGCCATCTGCAAACCGGAGAACCAGGAAAGCCAGTGGTAATAATTCAGTCTGACTCCAAAGGCCTGAGAATCAGGGGGGGTCAATGGTGTAAGTCCTCATCTGAGTCCAAAGGTCCAAAAACCAGGAGCACCAATGTCCAAGGGCCGAGAAGAAGGATGCCCCAGCTCAAGCAAGCAAGTTCGCCCACCTGCACTGGTGAGGGTGATCTTCTTTACTCAGCCTACCGATTCAAATGCTAATCTCTTCCAGAAACAGCCGCACGGACACACCCAGAAATAATGTTTCACCAGCCATCTGGGGCGCGCCTTAGCCCAATCAGGTCGACACAAACAATTAACCATTACATCCCGGCTTCTGGCTTCTCAAGTCCCTCTCCCTTCCTTTCCATCTCCACAGCTACCATCTCAGCTCAGATAGTTCCCATCTTAACTCCTGGCCCATTCGGAGCAGCTTCCTAATAGTAACCTATCTAATCTGCCTTTTGATAATCTGATGCCGTGAAGCACGAATCATTCACTCTAAAGCATTCCCTTGATCATTCTAGTCTGTTCACAAAATATGTGCTGAGTATCATGAAGTTAAACACACCAGAAATACATAGAATGTTTTTAAAAGAAAAAGAAGAAAGTCCTTTCTCTCCAAATTTTCTTTCCCCAAGGTAACCCATTGCTAACAGTTAGCTGTGTCCTCCTGGATTCTTTCCTAGTTATACATATATTTTATACTTTTTTCAAGAAAGCATGCTATAGCTTTATCAAAGTTACTGCCCTACAAGAGACGGAAGGCCCTGAAATCACATAAAAATCCATCCCTACATGGTTCCTTAGGGCCACATTCACTCAAAATAATGGAAATTTAAATTCAACTGCCGCCTGGGGGAGTATTCTGAAGCCCACACTCCCATTCTTGTCGCTGTTGCATTTCTGTTGCTTCATTCTCTACTAGTTTAATTAGTGAATGGTATCGTCTAAAGCAATACCATTTTTATTCCAGTTATGGCCAGAGGCCATTGTGAATTCACAATATTTTTAATTCCAATAAAACTATCAAGCCTAATGGTCCTGTTCCAGGAACTTCAGAGGTTAGAACACCCAGCGTCTGAAGCTGAAGAGAGAAGGAAAGCTTTCCCTGGGCATCTCAGAAAGGGCACTCCTCGGAGGGCTCTCACAGTTGGGTATGCAGTCCTGGCAGGTCTTGGGGCCCAAAAGAGCAAACTCAAAGCCTTGCCTTAAAATTATGTTATTACAGTGCTGGCTTTGGGAGTATTATTATATCATAATTCTCTATTTGTTGTAGTTAAGATTGAGACTGCTCAACTGTTCTGTGACTGGTCCTAGAGTAGCCAGTGATGGGTGACAGAGCTGCCAGGTCTTGGGCCCTTCTGAGCTGGCTTTCCATCATGGAGGAGGCATTAGGACCAGGTGACCTGGAGACACACTGGCCAGGTGTGCATCTGCCTCCACCATCTAAGAGCTGTGCCAACTGAGCAACACACTCAAACTCTCTGAACCGTGGTTTCCTCGTCTGTGAAGGGGGCTATAAAAACCCACCTGAAAGGGGACGTGTGGCTTATTAGCAAGACTCGGTAAATGGTATGCGTTATCAGTCAATCCCCGTTTGTTAGAGATGAGGCTTCTGTCTTCAAATAAGTAGTTTCTGATGATCTCCCCCAGCAACACCCTCAGAAAAGAAAAAAAATCACAAGGAAGGGGTGAGTGGCCAGAGGAGATTTATTGACACTGGGAAGTATGCTTATGGGGCTGCCAGGAGGGGAGAGAGCCAAGCCTGCCTCCGTGGGGCTGATGTTGCCAGAAGGACACAGAGCATCCCCCCCACACCCTCCGGGACTGGCCACACACCCTGCTTCTCACTTTTTCCTCAACCTCTTGGGGCCCACGGCTGGGCTCCTCTTTCCTGGGAAACACAGATGGTCAGCATAGAAAATGCAGTCTGGATTTGAGCTTGCCTTATACAGGACTGGCTAAATCATTATGCCCCAGGGCAATGAAGTACTACCCCCCCCCCACACACACACACAAGGAGTAGACCCTGCATACGTTCTGTGTACTTTGTATTCCCTGCCTCCCAAACACCATAAAATAACAGCTAATGTTAAAAAAATCAGAAATGCCCTATTACTTTTCTTTACCCTGATAAAGGTCTCAAACTCCCTTCCTAAGCTAGACAGCGCTAGACGAATTTATGGAAATTTTGGATCTGCTAACGGTTGGAGTCAGAAAGATAAGTATTGTTTTTGTTGTGTGGGTGTGTTTGCCATCATAATCAACATTCATTCAGACCCAAAGGATGTGTCACTCTGTGATGTATCTCTAGGCACACGATGCTGCTTGGTTTTGCTTTGTATTGGCTCCTTATAAAAGATGCATAGAATACATTCTGTTGAGATCCTACAGTATAGCTCTACTTATTTGATGAATTGTTAGAGGTTTCTCAATATTATTTTAAAAGTAACACAAGATTATAATTTTTCAAAAATTAAACAGCAGAGACGATTGAGGTAGGTACCTATAGAATTATGGTCCAGCACACAACTGCTCCCTTATATACTCCCTGCCCTGTCACGTGGCAAAGGCCCAGTGAGCCAATGGTGGAAACAGCTGTCTCCAAACGGACCAATCAGATTTCCTCTCCCTGGAATGTAAACACTCGAATGAGAGGTGACTGGAGCTGAGACATTGTATACGTGCACCTGTGAGAGAAGGCCCTCCTGCTTACCTACCTGGTGTTTCTGAGTTCTGGTGCTCTCCAGTGCCCAGTTTTCAGGTCCTCCATTGATGCTGGGAACTACTCCAGCATCCTTCTATCAAATCCCATTTCTGTTTCTTGACTTGGCCAGTCCATTTCTGTCACCACCTCAACTGGTTCAAGTGTAGTGAGTACAAATTTTACAATCACACAAAGACAGGGGTACCAAAACCTCACATTCTTTATTACTCTATGTCTGATCTTAACTTTTAACTTAAGCCTCCACACACACCCATTCATACGTACACAGCATACTTTCCCCAAATGCTCCAGGGAGGATAAAGTAAAAATATATACGTTAAAAAGTAAAAGTGCCTCCCACCCACAGACCTTTTCTTAAGGAGAATGCTGTTAATCACTTACTGTGTCCTCCCAGACATGTTTCTATGTGGCTGAATGTGTGGTTTTTAGTCCTTATTGAGTGCCTACTATATGCCAGAAACTGTACTGGAACTTCTCACTTGCTATATTTATTTAATCCCATACTCTCATTTAATTCTTACAATATTCCTGTGAGGCAAGCATTAATATCCCTTCTTACGAAAGAGAAAATCAAAGCAGGAAGACTTCTATGTAGTCTAGCTACCCTCTCTCAGCCTAAACAGCCATGCAGATCTATCTTCATCCCCAACCGAATGACCCTCTCAGTGGGGTAAGGCCACAAGGTCAAGCACCCTACTCTGGTCTCTTGGCTTGGTTTTGCCTTGTGTGAGCAAGGGTATCATGCATAGGAGCAGAGAAGCAAGAGAAAACTTTCTGTTTCTCACCATTTCCTCTTTGCCATCTCAGAGGTTTTTTATGATCATTCTCCGCACCCCCCCACCCGCCCCGCAAAGAATCCAATGATCGGTGATTACCCGCCTCTTTCTCTCTCTGACTCCTATTGATTAAATCCTGTTTATTAACAGAACCAGGCAAGCAAAGAAAATGATTTCAAAATAATCTCTCTCTTTTTTCCCCAACCCTTCTGGTTTTTCTTTTCCTCCTTCTTTCTGTCATAGCAGCTAATAAGAGAAATAGAAAGCACCATTAAAGGGGAAGAGGGGCTTTTAAATTTTCCAACTTTTGGGGAATTGCCCCTGGGTTCCTTTTTCTGGCCTCCTGACTGGAGTTTTAATGGTCATTGTAACATACATTCAACATGGACATGTAACCATGTGGAAAACCGGAGGTAGTGACAGAGTCTGCAGATGTGGATTAAACTCAGCAAACAGGGTATGAATGCCATGGAAGAGCTCTTATGTGGAAGTCAGGTAAAGTGCTTTCAAGTTCCATGTCTGCCAGGAACTAGCTGTGCATCTTGGGCTCATCACACACCCTCTGAAACTCAGTTTTCTCCTTCATAAAATAGGAACAGTCACTAACACCTGCCCAACTACCCCTCCCTAGCAGGTTGTTGTAAAAATCCGACCAGACTGGCATGGGAAAGAACTCAGCAAAACTGCAAAGAGCTATAGAAATATATCACCATCATTATTCCTCAGCCCTTCTCCTGCTATTCCTCAGGCCCACATTGTCCCTAAAATGCAGCCATTCTTTAAACTCAAGCAGGCAAGAAATGGCCTCTGAGGGTTTTTTCCTTCCTTTTTTCATCAGGTGAAGTGAAAAGGAACCAGGGATCTAGTCTCAGTGCCTGCTGCGTAACAAACACGCCCAGTCCCAGAGAGGCAATTCTCTGATTCCCTGTGGCAATCTCGGAGTCGGTTCTCAGGAGAGGTGAAACCAGAGGAGAAATTATAGCAGGTGATGAGTGTTCTTCCACTGTCAACCTTAACTCAGACTTTTCTGGTCCTGAGACAAAGAGAGTGCTGTCCTCAGGACTACCAGGTCAGCCAGCCCAGCCTACTTCTTTTCCAATCCCTCTCATCCCCCCCACATAAGATATTTACCACGGGGAGCTTTCTGGGCTATGACAGGTCTCCCAGGAGATGCGCTGGGCTCAGTCACACAGCAGAGATGAGGAGAGATGTAAGTACCTGTTTCCAACATGCCTGGTGTAAGACAATGCACCAGTACAAAGGAAGAGACGAGTCCCTTGTAAGAGGCCCCTTGGTTAACTGGCCAGGGTGTTTCCCAGCCCCAGAGGTCACATGGCACTGTAGTTAACATAACTTCTGTCTTTGGACTGACCAGAGTTGGAATTCCTCTTCTGTTACTTAGCAGAAGTCTCCCAGGCCAATGAGAAATCTTACTTCTCATGGTGCTCTGGTTTTCCGATCAATGAAATGGAGGAGTAACACCTCCAGGGGCGGGGGAGGGGGGTTGGAGGAAGGTCTTCTAGACCGAGTGCGTGAAAGCTCTCACACACTGCACTGCATGTAGAAAGTACCTCAGAATCATTCAGTGTTGTCCACCAGAATTCTGTTCCCGACTTTATCACAAGAAAAACCTTGACAGTCTGTGGACCGAGGGAAGAAGCTGGGATCCTACAGAAGCCTGAATAGAAGCAGCACTGTGTTACATGAAGGAAGACGGAAATGTTGCCTGTTCCTCCACAAAGGGGAGAGGGAAAGGAGGGAAAGGAGAGGTAGATGGACGAAGGCCTTGTGCAATTACGTGACCCACACACACCCCGGGAGCCCCCCCAGATCTTCAGTAAAATCACTAAACTCATATCTTTGGCCCAAGTGGATTCCGGGACAGGGCAAGAGGGTGCTGTGGATAAGGCGAGTGTCCCTAAGTTACCCCTTGTCTTTGCATATTCCTCCAGCCCCTCTTCAGTCCAACAGTGATGACTCTTCCCAGGCCTGGAAGTGCCTCTGTCTCCCATTTAGGCTGCTCCCTATTCTGACGACACCCATCCATGCTGCACTGAGCCTCCAGTTATAAATTACTTACCTGCTGGCCACCATTTTAATGTAAATGGATTTTAAAAAGCAGCAAAGGAATATATTTTCACTTGGAGTTAAAGCATCATTTTTTATTCGACTTTGAGCCTGGTCTAGAAGAGACGGCAGAAGAATGGCTCCAAGGCTAATACAGCTAATGATTATGATGGAGATCCTAGGAACAGCCGATATTTCACTTGTAGCCACCTCTAGTCTGGTTTCACTGCCTGCAATACTTTCTTTTTCACAGCCACTTCCATTAACACCCACCGCCTATGATGAAACCATTATGAAAATATCTCTGCTCTCGGCAGCCTCGATTGGTCTTGACACATTATCACACTAAGAGCTCAGCCACGTGGCACTAAGTCCCATTTATAATAACCCTTGGCAGGAGCCACCAAAATAAAACCTGGTACTTATGGGCCACCTTTCATCTACGGAAATCAGAAAGCTTTACAAGCTTAATTAAGCTTCTGCATCTATCTGACTGATGAGATGCACAGAGCCTGGGGAAGCTGAGGAAGCGCAGCATTTCTAATTGCGCAGCAGATAAGGCTCTGGGCTGCAATGAACAAAGAAATCAACGAAGCCAGCGGGAGTCACTTTCTTCAGTGGCCAATGTTTGTCCAGTGAATTTCTCCAGGGTGGTTCAAAAATGATGGGTGAGTGATAAAGGGGCCTGGAGAGTCTGCCATCTAGTGCTTCTCAATCTAGGGAGGGGGCCTGAGGTTTGTTTCTTTTATCAAAAGAGGATTAAGCTAATCCAGCACACTCAAGTGCTTTTAAGGATGAGGAAATTGAGCTCCTGAAAGATGTAGAAATAAGCTCACGTGCTGCTCTCTCTGCTTGCCCCAATGTTCTTCCTCCCCAAACCCTGACCTGCAAACCCCCAGTTACCCTTCAAGACCAGCTTCACATCTGCCTCCCTGGTGAAGCCTTCCTGACCTTCCTGCTCCCTCCTCTGGGCTCTTGTGTGGTTTCCATTTCCATAATAGCTAGAGCAAGTGATAAAATTTATTGAGCACTTACTAAGTGCTTAATGTGCATTTCATCCACACAATAATATTATGAGGCAGGTGCAGTTATCACCATCCATCTATCGGATGAGTTAACAGGTTAAGTGACTTTCCCAAGACAGCACAGCTGGTAAGTGCAAGACTCAGCTTGGCTGCCGAGCACATGTACCAAAAGATGACAACACACCGCCTTTCCCGCAGCACAGGAAGAGTTCTGTTTATATGTTTGCCCTCTTTCCGGTTTGCAAGCTCCCATGTGAGAGGTATATCATTTAGGAATCTTTTGGCTGCCAAGAATAAAAACCCCAACTCAGAGTGCGTTAAACCACCAGGGAACCCCAGAGGCAGGGTGGCTCCAGAGCGGATTAATTCAGGAGCTTGGTGACATCACCAAGGACCCAGGTTCCTTCCCTCTTTCGGCTCTGCCACCCTCAACGTGTCCACTTGGCTCTCCTTGCAGTTATAGGATGACGGCCCCAATTCCAGGCCTCAAATCTAGACCTGAGCCATGGAGAAAAGTGCCATATTTTTCTGTGTCTTTCTGTAACAGCACAGACATCTTTCCCAGAAACCTCCCTGTGGACTTCCCTGCAGCTGTCACCAGCCAGAGTGGTGTCCCATGCCTGTGCCTAAACCCAACACTGGCAAGGAAGCTGAAGGCACTGTGACTGATTTAGCCCAATGAGAATTCAGCCTCCCCTCCAGCACCAGCCACAGGGAGAAGGATGGAGACCTGCCAAGAAGAAGGAAGGGAAAGGGAAGGGTGAAGAAAAGACAACCAATGTTTCCTGATGCAGGTGTGAAGGACAAGAGAAAATCTGACACCATCACTTTCGCCCAATTCTTTGGCCTTTGGCACGTGAACGATAAATGTCAGTTGAACTAAGTTATAGCAGAGAAAGAAATTCATGTCCCCAAATGCCCAGTCCAGAATTTTTACCATCATACCCTGTAACTAGGGTATGATGATATATGACTGAGAGATTGTGTCAGCAACTGCTCTAAAATTTACTAAATTAATTCACCAGTGTTCCAACCTTTAGATTCTGGTCTCCAACACCAGTGGCTACAGGAACCTTTTCCAAAAGCAGGTCAAAAAGAGAGCTACATGGAATAAAGAGAATCATATAACTATTAGTCTCACCATAAATTAAGGGTGAGACTTTCTTTCCAGAAACACAGTGTGTTCTTAAAACCGGGACTCATTCAGGCAGACAGGTTGACTGCAAAGACTGTATGTTTCCAGACCTCCTTCTAGCTATCCAGCAAGATTTACCTAGAGCCAGGTGTATATATTACCTGCCCCTGACAGCCAAGTGTGTAAAGATGAGACAGCTACACAATTCTTGGGAGATTCAGATCATGGTCAAATAGAGACATGCCAAGAAAAGGAAAATGATCCCCGAGCAGAAAAATAATGTACCCTAGGCAGAGACAGAGTAGAGAAGAAGGAAACACAAATAATGAAACTGCAGCCCAGAGAGACTCGAAAGCTACCTGAAGTCACACAGCTAGTAACAGCTAAAGCAGGAGTCATACCCAGTTTCAAGGAATATTGTACTCCTCTCCCTGACATGGTCTTCCCCACTCTTCCCTTTTGTAGAAGCATCTAGAGGGTGAATTTGGGGGCCTCTATCTTTGGGAGGGGCTTGTAACTCAGAAGACCCAGGAGAGGTTAGGATTGAATGAGGCAGAGTAGTGAGAGGAAAGCAGCTGCCCAAGGCTAGCTGGAGGCTCTGGGATTTCAACAAGAGCTGCACTGGGAACCCTGCTTCGGTCCAGCTGGGAAGGAAGGGAGCAAAATTTTCAGGGAAGATGCTCATCTGGGGCATAAGGAGGGTGCACTGGTCAGGGTCGCCACCTGTATCATGTCTCTCAAGACCCAAGTGAGGCTTGGTGGAGGACAGCAATAGGAAAAGAAGGAGACCCCCATCTGGGCAACAAAGCAGAGAAACAGGAAGGAGAGGGAATGATAAAAACTAGGAGTTTGGAATGAACAGATACACGCTACTATGTATAAAATAGATAAACAACCAGGACCTACTGTATAGCACAGGGAACTCTAGTCAGTATCTTGTAATAAGCTATAATGGAAAAGAATCTGAAAAAGAAGATATCTACATGTATAACTGAATCACTTTGCTCTACACTTGAAACTAACACATTGTAAATTAACTATACTTCAATTTTTTTAAAAAAGCTATAAAAATAGTGGACTCTTGGATAGTCTTTCAAGAGTTTTAAATACAGGAACTAATTTAATCACCACAACAAGCTGTAAGGTTTTTCACTATTAATTAATTACTGTTAATCATCAGATATTATATTATTGTAATTAGTATCAATAATACCAACAACACTATTATTACTGTGTTTTATAGATGAGGACACAGGCACAGAGAGGCCAAGTAACTTACTCAAAGTCACACACTTGGTGAGTTTTAAATCTGGACAATCTGGCTTGAGGGTTCACACTCTTAACCGTTTCACTTGATAGCAACCACAGAGAACATTTCAAAGCAAAATTTAATCTGAGTTGAATCTACTTTGATTTAAGTCAATAATTTTGATATCTGACATATTCCTAGCAGTTTACAATTTGCAAAGAGTTTGGCCTCCATCACTCTGGAATCTTAGCCCGGCCATTTACTTGCTGTGTGACTTCAGGCCGGTGACTGGCTAAGCTTCGGTTTTCCCATCTGTACAGTGGGGACAAGACTGCTGGTCGGGAGGGTGAAAGGAGAACACACGTGCAGGGCTCAGTCCCGTGCCAAGCCCATAATAAGCGCTCAATAAGCGTTTGCTACTAATGTGGTGGTGGTTATTATCAACGTCTCACAGGAACTTCACAACAATCCTGTGACGGAGGTAGGATGTATTATCCTTGTTTCTCAGATGTGGAAACTGGAACTCATAGAAGGGAAATAACTAGCCAGAAAGGAAAACAGCCAGCAAGAGGAAATACCAGAGTTAGAAAATCTCCCAACTCCCAGCCTGCTGTCCTGCACCCAACCCTCAACTCCTCAAATCCGCCTCCTCTCTCTTCCCCAGGAGGCACTGTTCTAGGAAGCAGATCATCCTTCAAACAGGACTGTGGATGAGTGTGAAGCAATTGGAAGCTGAGGCGCAGGGAGAAGTTCTGAGGACTGTGGAGAAAGTTCTCCAGGTAAAAACAGGTTCCTGTGTAGGGAAAGATGCACAGCACCTCCCCTCACCCCCAAGCAACTGCCAGAGGGGCCGGCCTGAGGTCACACATTGTGAAGACCTGTGCCCTGTGCCCTCCCAAGGAGCCCCAGGGGTATGGCAGTAGGTGGGGGGTGTCCTCAGGCCAGGAAGTAAAGAAGAATGGGAGTGTCTTCATCTAACCGGTAAACAAAGGAGTGTTTTTAAACACTGCCTAAAAATATCTCTTATATAATGCATTTAAACTGCATTCTACCTTGGGTTTGTTTTTTGCTTCTCTTTTATTTCTGCAATTCTGCATTTCAATGCATTTGTTCAAGTTTCTATTAGTGCATCCTGTTCTGGTACCCAGTGCATTCAGTCCTGTGGCTACAGGCTAAGAGCTACAATAGAGTCAGTCCATCTTCCGAGGTATAAGATCCTAGCTGACTGCTTTAAGGCTTTAGTTTCTTCGTCAATGCTGGTAATG
Organism: Tursiops truncatus; assembly: GCF_011762595.2. NCBI lineage: Eukaryota > Metazoa > Chordata > Mammalia > Artiodactyla > Delphinidae > Tursiops > Tursiops truncatus. Next base: position 85,391,273 of record NC_047041.1, read on the forward strand.
TGATTGGAAGATTCTGGGATTTGGGGTATCTGAGTTGAAGTCATCCCTCCCAGATTGAAAATCATGTGCTTCCTTCTCTTACATTATGTGGATCCGTCACCAATTTTTTTTCCTTTTATGTATGAAAGCACTTATTTTATATCTGTTAGTGGTAAGCAGTTTTTTTTAAAAATACCTTGATACATGCTACTTGCAGAGCTTTATCTTATTAACATTCCAATGGTTTATTCAGCAAATTGTTCCTGAACACCCACTAAGTACCAGGCATTGTGCCAGGCAGGCATAAAACAACAGACAGACGGACTCCTCACAAAGTTTACAGTGAACCATACCTTATAGCTACTTAGAGTTTTTTTAACAGCTACAAAGACAGAGACACCAACTACTCTGGATTCCCCCATATCCCCCAGGACATGGCACGGGCCATGGTAGCCAAGTAATAGTCTCAGACTTTAACTTAAACAATTAACCGACCTGCTGAAAATGTATACTTCTTTCTAGTTAGATGATATTCTACTTAATGCCCACAAGGTGGAGCTCTTGCTTACGGTTTACCCAAGCTGAAAGCAATGCATTCAAAAAAAAAAAAAAATTCTCATAAGTTAAACCAAAAGACCAAAAATTAAATTCAATTTATTGAGCACCTTTTTAGTGCAATATCCTATATTAGGTGATAAGACAAAAAGAAAGTTGTTAAGATATAGTCCCTGCCTTCTAGGGAAAGATGGGGGTAACGAGCTTGCACAGAGCAGGAAGACGGTACCTTTTAATGAATTAAAGTAGTATAGTAATAGTAATTTCATCATCAGATAAGATCTATACAAAGGCATGAGGCAGCCACCATGGGGTGCAGAAGAGATTCAACAAAGACCCCACACTTCAGTCAATATGGAAACACTTGAGGGTACACGGGGTCAGCTCTGGAAGTCCCCAGATGTGGTCTCTGGATGCCTCTGCTTAGTCACAAACCTTAGGGTTTCTTAAAATGTTCATTCTTTGGAGAAAAAAATATAATCAGTGCCAGGTAATGAGCTGAGGCAGTTGAAAACCCCCAGTTGCATCTGATGGGGAGGTGGCATAAAGACAAAAGAAACACATGAAAGGAAACAAATTTCAAACTCCTGCTTTCTGAGGTGGATTCCACCCCCCAACCCCTTGTCTTGTGTCTCACCTGGGAAATCTTGGTTTAGATCTGGGACAGGGTCTCACGCCGAGAGGTAAGACGGAGAGCCGATTCTTACCCAAGAGCCTTCCTGGTGGATTGAACCCGAAAGTGGCTGGAAGATAATGTGGTTTGCTGTTTACTTTTTCTTTTTTCTTTTTTTTCTTTTTTTCTTTTTTTGCTCCTCCACCCCTCCCCCCAACCACTTCTTCCCTTAAACCATTAAACCAGTATGTCAAATACAATATGGGTTTGTTTTTTGGTTTTTTGTTTTTCATTCATTGAATTGAAAATCACATTTGGGGCATAAAGTGATAGTGAGTTTTTAAAAAACGAGAATGCTGGCAACTTGATAAAAATAGTGAACTTTCTTGATAGAGGGAAAATTAAGTGGCATGCTGCCCAGAGACCCCAGTTTGAATTTTAGTTTCTCCACTTGCTATTTCTGGGATCTGGAGCAAGCCCCATCCCATCTCTGTGCCTCAGTTTCCTCATGGGCAAAATAGTATCGTTTCGTAGAGAAATGGTCTCTAAGGCCCCCTCCTCCGCACAAGTCGGATCCTGAGTTGTAAGGCTCTCCTGGCAACCTGAACATCTCCCTGGAATGTGAGCTCCGTGAGCACGGGACCTCATCTGTGGATTTTAATGCTCTGTGACCAGAACCGAGGGGAGTTTGTTGAATGGAACCTGCCTAGGAGTTCTTGCACAGTGAGGCTGAATTCCCGGTGAGTTCCTCGGGAAAGGCGGAGCGACCAACCTCAAAGCGCACAGCCCTCGGTGACCAGTGTGGTGAGGGTGCTCGGGAAAGGAGGTGTCGGTTCAAAGTTGTTTGCTACAGATGGTTCTTCTAACCCGGCTGGAGTCACCTCCTCAGTGGCTCGGAGAGCTCCCCAGGGGTTTACAGAAGGCAGGGTGAATCACACCCACCGTCGGAAACGGAGAAGGCAAAGGGACCTGCCCCAATCCACCCCGGGCGGCGCCGGGAGTGTGCTGGGGGTTAGTCTGAACTTTGCTGGAGGCCAGAAGCCGCCCAGGCAAAGGGACTCCACGACCACTCCAACCCCCAAGAGAGCGAGCGGCGCGTCTCACCCACCCAGCGCGAATCCAGCTCTCTGCCGCCCGCTCCGACGCCCCCGCGCGGGCGCCGCCTGCCTGGCTTCCGGCTCCCTGCCCCTAAGTCCCCGAATGAGTGTGGGACCGCTTCTCCCGCTTGGAAGGAGCCATCGCCGCTTTAAAGGGAAGAGGAGGGGAAGGGGGCGGGGAGCGGCGGAGGAGGAGGGGGAGGGGGAATCCTCCATCGCTCCCACGTGGTCCGGGCGCCTGTGAATTGCGCCCGCCGGAGGGTCTCACAGCGAAATACAAAAGCAGCTGGGAAGCGGTAGCGAGGCGAGTTCTCAGTGCCGGGCAGAGCCCCGCACCGCCCCGCGGCAGCGATGGAGCTGAGGCGCCCGGAGCCCCGGAGCCAACGAGCTGCCGAGCCCGCGTCGCCGCCGGGACCCGGGCTCTTGGGCTCGGCTTGAAGCGGCGGCGGCACCGGCGCGGCCGGGGGAGCATGGGCAGGAGGATGCGGGGCGCCTCCGCCACCGCGGGGCTCTGGCTGCTGGCGCTGGGCTCGCTGCTGGCACTGTGGGGCGGGCTCCTGCCGCCGCGGACCGAGCTGCCCGCCTCCCGGCCGCCGGAAGACCGACTCCCGCGGCGCCCGGCCCGGAGCGGCGGCCGGGAGCCCGCGCCTCGCTTCCCTCTGCCCCCGCCCCTGGCGCGGGACGCCCGCGGCGGCTCCCTGAAAACTTTCCGAGCGCTGCTCACCTTGGCGGCGGGCGCAGATGGCCCGCCTGGGCAGCCCCCGGGTGAGCGCAGGCGACACGTGCCAACCGGACGGCCCTGGCCTGAGGAACGCGCCGCGGTGCACGGGGGCGTCTTCTGGAGCCGCGGCCTGGAGGAGCAGGTGCCCCGGGGCTTCTCGGAGGCCCAGGCGGCGTCTTGGCTGGAGGCGGCGCGCGGCGCCCGGGTGGTGGCTCTGGAGCGCGGGGGCTGCGGGCGCAGCTCCAACCGGCTGGCCCGCTTCGCCGACGGCACCCGCGCCTGCGTGCGCTATGGCATCAACCCCGAGCAGATACAGGGCGAGGCCCTATCCTACTACCTGGCGCGCTTGCTGGGCCTCCAGCACCACGTGCCGCCTCTGGCACTGGCCCGGGTGGAGGCTCGGGGCGCGCAGTGGGCTCAGGTGCAGGAGGAGCTTCGTGCCGCTCACTGGACCGAGGGCAGCGTGGTGAGCCTGACTCGCTGGCTGCCCAACCTCACGGACGTGGTGGTGCCCGCGCCCTGGCGCTCTGAGGATGGCCATCTCCGGCCCCTGCGCGCCACGGGGGGCGAGCTGGCCAACCGCAGCCGGGCGGAGCTGGTAGACCTGGTGCAATGGACCGACTTGATCCTCTTCGACTACCTGACGGCCAACTTTGACCGGCTTGTCAGCAATCTCTTCAGCCTGCAGTGGGACCCGCGGGTCATGCAGCGCGCCACGAGCAACCTGCACCGCGGCCCGGGCGGGGCGCTGGTCTTTCTGGACAACGAGGCGGGCTTGGTGCACGGCTACCGGGTGGCAGGCATGTGGGACAAGTATAACGAGCCGCTGCTGCAGTCAGTGTGCGTGTTCCGAGAGCGGACTGCGCGGCGTGTCCTGGAGCTGCACCGCGGCCAGGACGCGGCCGCCCGGCTGCTGCGCCTCTACCAGCACCACGAGCCTCGCTTCCCGGAGCTGGCCGCCCTCGCCGACCCCCACGCTCAGCTGCTGCAGCGCCGCCTCGACTTCCTCGCCAAGCACATTTTGCACTGTAAGGCTAAGTACGGCCGCCGACCGGGGGCTTAGCATCCCCCGGAGGAGAAGGAGAGAGAGAAAGAGAGAGAGAGAGAGACCCCTGGCTGGGGAATGGATGATGGGGGAAGGGCCGTCGCCTCAGCCACCGCCTGGGACCAGCCAGCCAACGCCCAGCCGGAGACCCGAGCGCGAAGGCGGCTAAAAACTTCAGCTTTACCCACCTGCCCCTTTCTCTCAGTCCCAAGCTGTGTCCTTTCAAAGTTCTGGGAGGACGAACTCACCGAGGCGAGAAGTGTAACATTTCCTCCACCCAGCCTATAAAAGGATTCTTCCCTGTGCCAGCACGGAGTTTGCATCCAAAGAAACTGGCTGCTGCCGGAGTTTGGCCCCCGGGTGGCCGTCTCTGTGGGAGATATATCCTATTTCTTGGCCCCCTCATTCCCCTTCCGAAAAAGGAAAACTTCTATTTGAGCCATTGAGCTAATTCTGCAGTTTCCTACCAAACGCAGCGCTGGTGGCCCCGGAGCAGGGCTATGACATTGGCTGGTGGAGCCCCCTTCCTGTGTTCTCCCTTTGTTCCGGCTTGGTGATGGTGAGATCACTGTTAAGAGCTAGGGAACCGCTCCCGATAGGACAAAGGGAGCAGGACCTGCAGAATGGAGGGAGTCCTGCAGACGCTGTCTGACTTGTTCCTTACAGCTTGTCATTTCAGCCTGAAGGCTACAAATGCAGGACCGGCTGTATGCATTGATTCAAATAATGAATTTCTTCTTCCTCCCCCTTCCCAACCGTTCATAATTTTGTCAATGATGATGTTCACCAGAAGGGAAAAAAAAAAGTTTCATGCACTTTACTTTGTTTTTATTTTAATTTTTTATTAAGAAAAACTTTTTTTATTTTGACAGAATTTGCCTTCTATGTGTATATATGTGCATAAAGTGTGGTGTAAATATACTAAACAAACTTATATTTCAATAAAAGGGAGTTTAAAATTTAGAATTTAATTCCTGTGGTTTTAACTGTTTGAGGTATCTGATGCCCTGCCTGGTTTTAGAATAAGCTCTAAGGTTTCTCCCTTGTGGATGTGCTTTTAAAACAAAGGACGCATGTATATCCCAGCTGTGACCATGGAACTTATAGAATTGAACAAAGACAAGAGCAGATTCCCTGTCCTCCTCACTCAAATGAACCCTCCTGCTGGAAATTTCAGAGTTCAGCATAGAACATGCGGGATGATGGAGAGAGACATGGACGGAAAGTATTCTATTTCCTGGCCAATAAAACTGTGATATAAAAGGATTTCACTGTAATTTAATCCTATATTAATCATTTGGAAAATATGATAGAACCAGATGTATAGACTGAAATATGATAAAAGCCTCCCCCCTTTAAACTTAACCGCTGTGGTCACGTGTTGCACCTGATTTTCAGCATTGCAAGTACCACGCATCACAATGCGTACAGATAAGCTGAGCACAAACTGCATACAGGTAGAGAAAGTCATAAATTAATTCTTCTCTTTAATCTCCCAGCATAAATTCCATTGCATCCAGGAGATCATAATCTCCAACATCTGGACTCATCCAGCTCTCGTAAGAGATTGTACTGTTCCCTGCCCCCCCAAGCACTAATTGCATGGTCCCCTCAGAGCAGCCATTGTGAAACCAGGAATGTGTGTAGTACTTTGTATATGGCATTTGGACCCTTCTTGGTGACTTCAAACAGGAAATGTCTTTGTATTTTCTTAAGCTTCTTTTTGACCCATAGGGGAGAGGAGAGGCAGTCAGTTTGTGTCTTTTTTTTTTTTTAATGACCCATTGGTGTTTTATCTTGGCATTTTATTTGATATGTGGGTCCAAATGATCTTGCCTGTTATCTTCTTTTTATTTAATGACCTTTAACTCAAAGCAACTTTTGGCTACTTTAATAGATTTTTATTTGACTTGCATTTGTAAACCTAGGGTTTTATAGACTCGTGATGGTATTAAATCTCTGGGTTTCCCTTCTCACTGTGCATTACAACACAGCATGTAATTTAACGATTTAATGCCATCCTTATGTTTCAGTGCCTCTGCTAAGCCAGCTCAAAAAAGGGTCCATAAAGTTTGTAGCGTAAGCCAAAGATTTTCGTGATACAGGGTAGTGATAACGGCAAATACATCTTTTTCAAGACATTGTTAATGTGAAACCTCTGATAGTTACCTCTTACAAAAAGAAACATTTTCCATTTCTGATGATTGATAACTATATGAGATTTCCTGCCCAAATCAGCAGAGGCTGCTCCAAGAAAAGGATAAATATTCAGCAATCTGCATGCTTACCCGACGTGTTCATGGAGGAAAACCATGGGCAGAGCTAGGTTAGAAGTTTCACAGATGCACAGGAAATATACCCTGACTCCCATATAACTTCTGCACTGGTAAATTCTGGGCCAGCTGCATTCTCCACATTCCTCCTAAACTTCAGTTTCAAGCCCAGACTTGACCACGGTTAACCCAGAGCAAGAAACGAAGCATAATTTAAATGGCACTTCTCAGATTCTTTAGTGAACCGTATCTGCCTGTTCGAGAAATAAGTTTAATTACATGGTGGAGTTGTTAAGGGAACCAAGACTTAATTACAGAGAAGAGGTTTTACCTGTTGCCATTCCTTGTGGATAATCGGTAGTCTGTGACATGGAAAGATCAATTAATGTTTTGCCATGGTCAGTGAATGCTGCTAGGACCAAATCATTTTTCAGATGAAGAAAAAGAAAAAGAACTTTCGGGCTGCAGCATGGTGTAAAAGAGTAAGAGGTTCTGCAGGCAGACTATATTCTGAATTCTGTCCCTCACCTGTTTACTTTCAGCAAGTCATTTATCTTAGTTCCCTCATTTATGAAATGGACATTCAGTCAGAGTATTGTGGGATGTAAATGTTAACATATAAAACATAAGGACACACATAGGTACTTTTAAAAAAAACCTCACTTCCTATTGCTCTAAAAAAAAAAAAAAATACTCCTGCCTTTCTTACACTTCAGTAAATTTCTACTAATTTTCATCATCAAAGCCAAATCTAAAAATGTCCAAGATGAGGTCCAGTTTTTGAAATTAGTAATAAACGAATTTTTAAGTGCTTGAGAACCCTATTCTAGCATATGATCCTATGCAAAGCACTGGATCATATGGCCAGGGGCAGAGGCTTGATCTCTATGTGGGCTCGAGTGGGTGGTTTCAGGACCCAAGCAGACCCCCTGTACCACAGGCAGCTATACTACAAATATATGAGGGTGATTTTTTTTAAAGTAGATGGATCATTGCAAATCCATCATCACTTCTGGAAAGCATCAAAAAGTGATGAATCTTTGCAAGAAGAACAAACCTCCTCCAATTTCCTTCTGCCATGAGAAAGTAGGCAGTTGACCTTTATTCCCTGGATTTGACTGTTGATTAATTCACTTTGTCAATGACATAGTTCTAAACTCTATTAAGAGTACTTGCCCTCCTGTCTTCGAATCAGGGAGAAAAACAAATTATTTTAACACCTCTCAACACTTCTCCACCTTCTGCCTACCACCGCAGCTAGGAGAGTCCTCTTAAGGCCTAGAGGTTGGTTATGTGGATTAAATGAGTAACTATTTGTAGCATTCTCAGAACAGTGCCTGGCACAGGGTAAATGCAATACAGAGTGTTGTTTATTCGTGGAATAGATCATTTTCTTCTCAAGTCAAAACCAGAGGCATTTTGGGTCCCAGGCAGTCTCCTCTTTCATAATCCTGCTGTGTCTCTGCAATCATAGAACACCTTCTACATGCTTCTATTTTGGCTCAGGAAAACCAGCCAGAGTGCATGAGTCTGGCAGGAATTACCTAAAGCCCACAGTTGTCAGCTGGTTGTCTCCTTTCTGAGATTGCCCTCTGTGTGAGTCGTCACATGCAGCCCCCTCTTTTTCACAGGGAGGCTGTGATTCTGTTTCTCATATGGCTCATCAGCTCCAGGGAGCAGTAAGCTGTGGAATTGTGCGCCTTCTGAGCTACCCAGTTGCCATGAATCCTCCAAGCCTGGGCACTGATCATTTGTCCCTCCACACATCTGACCCCTCCCACAGAGCCACTGATCCCTGTGGTGTAAGGTTGGCAGGAGTATTAAAGAAAGAGCGGGGACTCCGGTTGACCCAGAAGCACGGGAATTGCTCCAGAAAGAAATAGAATGTCAGCTTCCAAGGTGGATGGAAATCCCAGGGCAAGAGTTGACACCCACCTCCAAGCATACTTTAATCATTAGAGTCAAGTGGAAAGGATATTGCGAGTCAAGAGATTCAGGCTACTTCTGAGTCATGTGACTTGGGAAAGTCATTTCCCTCTCTGGCTCCAGGTGTCTTACCTGGAACAGGGGGTGTTTGATTAGACTGGTAAGTTTACTATTTTTGTCACCAGAACTCACAGTAAGACACACGCTTTACATTGTGACCCAGCATGCGCGCGCGTGTGCCCACGCACGCACGGGCGCGCACACACACATGCACACACACTCTACTCAACTGAAACAAGTTCCACAAAACTGTCTGTACAACACACTTTTATATTCAATTCAATTTTATTCTATTCCTCCTCTTCCTCTACTTCCCAATGCTAGTCGTGACCCTCTAAACTGATTTAATAACTCATCAGTGCGGCATAGTCTACACTATGCAAAATACTGGATTAGGTGATTGGTAAGCTCCTTTCCAGCTCTAAGATTCTAGGGAAATTCCATTTATAACCAGTTCACCACCTACTATAATTTTTTCCCCAAAGAGAATACAAGCAGATTTCAATTTTCTACACTCTTTAAAAACAAAAGACGGATGTATATTTCAAAACGTAATTGGAAGAACTGCTCAAAATCTCACCTAGGGTCGTTTTATGAACACCTTCGAGATCCCCTAAATGTGGGTGGGACATAACTTTCGGTCTGTTCTTGCCATGTGGGAGCAAATAGTGTTGTTGCGTGGCTTTGGAAGGAAAAAAAAAATTCTTTGCGTCTCTGCCTCAACGTGGCCCAAGGATGACTCAAGGGGACAGTTTCTTCTCTGTGTGTTCATAAAGATCAGATGTAGGAGTCATAATTTTTTAATGTGACTGTTTTACCAACTTCTCTTTCTGTGTCCTGCTGTGGTAGAAACTGCATTAATAAACTATGTCTCAATGCTGCCTAGCTGGAATTTTTTTCTCTGCAGGACTCCATCAAATATAGCTAAAGGAATCCTCATTTTATTTATCTATTCAACTTTCTTTCCATTCTGAATATGTTTTCTTGACACTTCTGAATTTTTTCCCTTAACGGTACCTTAATTTTTCTTAGGAGAATAGAGAACTGATTGTTCATTGAATAACAACAACAAAAAAAGAGCTCTTTTTTTTCCCTTTCTTTGATGCCATATGGTATCTTTTATGGCTCTAACAGTTATATTACACCCTATCCAGAAAAAACTAAATAGCTTATGGAACTGGCCTTTTTCCAGTATCAGCCCACAGATTTTACTTTGCTGAGAAATTGTGAGTTAATAATAGAGAAGTGTCACCTTTAATTTGATGGTCCTACATCATGCATTTGTCTCTGCCTGTTTACACCTTCCTCTTAGTAATTTTTTAAATGCTTGTTAAAGTCTTTGTCCCCATCTTACAAATGGCCTGAAGAAGCAAGGAGAGTAGGGAATGACCATAGCCATGATCTTTTTTTTTCTTTTTAGTTGTGATAAAATATACACATCACAAAATGTGCCATTCTAACCGTTGTTAAGTGTACAGTTCAGTGATACGAATGTGATGCAACCATACCACTATCTATTTCCAAAATTTTTTCATCAGTCCAAACAAGCTCTGTCATCATTAAGCCATATAACCCCATTAAGCCATATATCCCCATTCCTCCTTTGCCCCAGCCTCTGGTAACTTCTAATCTACTTTCTATCTCTATGAACTTGCCTAGTCTCAATATTTCATATAAATGGAATCATACAATATTTGTCCTTTTTTGTCTGTCTTCTTTCACTTACACAACTGTGATCCTCGTCCTGGAGGCAACATGATAGAATGTAAGCAGTATCATTTGGGAACTGGTAAAACTGGGTTTGGGTCTGATTTCCACCATTTAATACCCCTGGGTTTTCATACCAATTGATGAATTCCTCATTTTCCTCATCTGGAAAAACAATGGGAAGACTAGATGTTCTCTAGAATCCCTTTCAACTCTAGAAAAGTGCCATGTTTTTATGTACAGCAACCATGCAAATGAATTTCATCCCTAACTTCCAGTCTCTTTTCTCTACCTGAAGACTCAGTAACTTTTTCGATGTCTCCTTAAAAAGTTTCAGGTCATATGCTAGGTCATGTGGAGTCAAAGGCAAGCAAGATAGATAAGGTACCTGCCTTCAAGGAGCTTAGAGTTTAGTGGGGAAGATGGAAAATAATCTAGCAGAAACAAAATGTGATCAATGGTATAAAAGAGGAAAGTGCTATGGGGCCACACAGCAGACTTTGTAAACTGGTCTGAAGGTGGGGAAGTCAAAGAAGTCTTACAAGTTGCCCTTGTGTTTATCTTTGAATTTTAGGGAAGTCTCGAAGAAAAGGAAACTACAAAAAGAGGGATTCTCATAGTATTTCTGAAGATGTCCTGCTGACAAGACTGCAGGGAGGCTTGATCTGTATAGTTTGTCTTGGAAGGTTGAGGGAGTCCCATGATGGTGGTTTAAGCTTTTCTGCAACAGTGATGCCATCTTTCTGCAATATGACATGCATTTAAATATTAGTCATCCTGAGATTGTGTTCATGCAAAGGTAGAAATTCATATCATATGCTATAGAAGTTCATGTCATGGGGAAATTACTTCCTTTTTAAATTTAAATTTTATACAGCAGGTTCTTATTAGTCGTCAATTTTATACACATCAGTGTATACATGTCAATCCAAATCGCTCAATTCATCACACCACCACCACCACCACCCTGCCGCTTTCCCCGCTTGCTGTCCATATGTTTGTTCTCTACATCTGTGCCTCAATTTCTGCCCTGCAAACGAGTTCATCTGTACCATTTTTCTAGGTTCCACATATATACGTTAATATACGATATTTGTTTTTCTCTTTCTGACTTACTTCACTCTGTATAACAGTCTCTAGATCTGTCCATGTCTCAACAAATGACCCAATTTTGTTCCTTTTTATGGCTGAGTAATATTCCATTGTATATATGTACCACTTCTTCTTTATCCATTCGTCTGTCGGTGGGCATTTAGGTTGCTTCCATGTGCTGGCTATTGTAAATAGTGCTGCAATGAACATTGGGGTGCCTGTGTCTTTTTGAATTATGGTTTTCTCTGGGTATATGCCCAGTAGTGGGATTGCTGGATCATACGGTAATTCTATTTTCAGTTTTTTAAGGAACCTCCATACTGTTCTCCATAGTGGCTCTATCAATTTACACTCCCACCAACAGTGCAAGAGGGTTCCCTTTACTCCACACCCTCTCCAGCATTTGTTGTTTGTAGATTTTCTGATAATGCCCATTCTAACTGGTGTGAGGTGATACCTCATTGTAGTTCTGATTTGCATTTCTCTAATAATTAGTGATGCTGAGCAGCTTTTCATGTGCTTCTTGGCCATCTGTATGTCTTCTTTGGAGAAATGTCTATTTAGGTCTTCTGCCTATTTTTGCATTGGGTTGCTTCTTTTTTTGATATTGAGCTGCATGAGATTAATGGTATTTGATTAATACCATTTGCATTGAGCTGCATGAGATTAAAGGTATTTGGAGATTAATCCTTCATCCATTGATTCGTTTGCAAATATTTTCTCCCATTCTGAGGGGTGTCTTTTCGTCTTCTTTATGGTTTCCTTTGCTGTGCAAAAGCTTTGAAGTTTCATTAGGTCCCATTTGTTTATTTTTGTTTTTATTTCCATTACTCTAGGAGGTGGATCAAAAAAGATCTTGCTGTGATTTATGTCAAAGAGTGTTCTTCCTATGATTTCCTCTAAGAGTTTTATAGTGTCCGGTCTTACATTTAGGTCTCTAATCCATTTTGAGTTTATTTTTGTGTATGGTGTTAGAGACTGTTCTAATTTCATTCTTTTACATCCAGTTTTCCCAGCACGACTTAATGAAGAGACTGTCTTTTCTCCATTGTATATCCTTGCCTCCTTTGTCATACGTTAGTTGACCGTAGGTGCGTGGGTTTATTTCTGGGCTTTCTACCTTGTTCCATTGATCTATGTTTCTGTTTTTGTGCCAGTACCATACTGTCTTGATTATTGTAGCTTTATAGTATAGTCTGAAGTCAGGGAGTCTGATTCCTGCAGCTCCGTTTTTTATCCCCTCAAGACTGCTTTGGCTATTCAGGGTCATTGGGTCTCCATACAAATTTTAAGATTTTTTGTTCTACTTCCATAAAAAATGCCATTGGTAATTTTATAGGGATTGTATTGAATCTGTAGATTGCTTTGGGTAGTATAGTATTGACTCTTCCAATCTAAGAACATGGTATGTCTCTCCATCTGTTGGTATCATCTTTCATTTCTTTCGTCAGTGTCTTATGGTTTTCTGCATACAGGTCTTTTGTCTCCCTAGATAGGTATATTCCTAGATATTTTATTCTTTTTGTTGCAATGATAAATGGGAGTGTTTCCTTACTTTCTCTTTCAGATTTTTCATCATTAGTGTATAGGAATGCAAGAGATTTCTGTGCATTAATTTTGTATCCTGCAACTTTACCAAATTCATTCATTAGCTCTAGTAGTTTTCTGGTAGCATATTTAGGATTCTCTATGTATAGGATCATGTCATCTGCAAACAGTGACAGTTTTACTTCTTCTTTTCCAATTTATATTCCTTTTTTTTTTTTTCTCTGATTGCCATGGCTAGCACTTCCAAAACTATATCGAATAATAGTGGTGATAGTGGACAACCTTATCTTGTTCCTAATCTTAAAGGAAATGCTTTCTTTCAGTTTTTCACCATTGAGAATGATTGCTGTGGGTTTGTCGTATATAGTCTTTATTACGTTGAGGTACGTTCCCTCTATGCCCACTTTCTGGAAGGTTTTTATCATAAGTCGGTATTGAATTTTGTCAAAAGCTTTTTCTGCATCTATTGAGATGATCATATGGTTTTTATTCTTCAATTTGTTAATATGGTGTATCACATTGATTGATTTGTGTATATTGAAGAATCCTTGCATCCCTGGGATAAATCCCACTTGATCATGCTGTATGACCCTTTTAATATGTTGTTGGATTCTGTTTCCTAGTATTTTGTTGTGGATATTTGCATCTATATTCATCAGTGTTATTCGTCTGTAATTTTCTCTTTTTGTAGTATCTTTGTCTGGTTTTCATATCAGGGTGATGGTGGCCTCGTAGAATGAGTTTGGGAGTGTTCCTTCCTCTGCAATTTTTGGAAGAGTTTGAGAAGGATGGTTGTTAACTCTGCTCTAAATGTTTGATAGAATTCACCTGTGAAGCCATCTGGTCCTGGACTTTTGTTTGTTGGAAGATTTTGAATCACAGTTTCAATTTCATTACTTGTGATTGGTCTGTTCATATTTTCTATTTCTTCGTGGTTCAGTCTTGGAAGGTTATACCTTTCAAAGAATTTGTCCATTTCTTCCAAGTTGTCCATTTTATTGGCATAGAGTTGCTTGTAGTAGTCTCTTAGGATGCTTTGTATTTCTGCAGTGTCTGTTGTAACGTCTCCTTTTTCATTTCTAATTTTATTGATTTGAGTCCTCTCCCTCTTTTTCTTGATGAGTCTTGCTAATGGTTTATCAATTTTGTTTATCTTCTCAAAGAACCAGCTTTTAGTTTTATTGATCTTTGCTACTGTTTTCTTTGTTTCTATTTCATTTATTTCTGCTCTGATCTTTATGATTTCTTTCCTTCTGCTGACTCTGGGTTTTGTTTGCTCTTCTTTCTCTAGTTCCTTTAGGTGTAATGTTAGATTGTTTATTTGAGATTTTTCTTGTTTCTTGAGGTAGGCTTGTATAGTTATAAACTTCCCTCTTAGAACTGCTTTTGCTGCATCCCATAGGTTTTGGATTGTTGTGTTTTCATTGTCATTTGTGTCTAGGTATTTTTTGATTTCCTCTTTGATTTCTTCTGTGATCTTCTGGTTATTTAGTAATGTATTGTTTAGCCTCCATGTGTTTGTGTTTTTTACGGTTTTTTCCCTGTAATTCATTTCTAATCTCATAGCGTTGTGGTCAGAAAAGATGCTTGACATGATTTCAATATTCTCAAATTTACTGAGGCTTGATTTGTGACCCAAGATGTGATCTATCCTGGAGAATTTTCCATGAACAGTTAAGAAGAAAGTGTAATCTGCTGTTTTAGGATGGAATGTCCTATAAATATCAATTAAATCTATCTGGTCTATTGTGTCATTTAAAGCTTCTGTTTCCTTATTTATTTTCATTTTGGATGATCTGTCCATTGGTGTAAGTGAGGTGTTGTTAAAGTCCCCCACTATTATTGTGTTACTGTTGATTTCCTCTTTTATAGCTGTTAGCAGTTGCCTTATGTATTGAGGTGCTCCTATGTTGGGTGCATATATATTTATAATTCTTATGTCTTCTTCTTGGATTGATCCCTTGATCATTATGTAGTGTCTTTTCTTGTCTCTTGTAACATTCTTTATTTTAAAGTCTATTTTATCTGATATGAGTATTGCTACTCCAGCTTTCTTTTGGTTTTCATTTGCATGGAATATTTTTTCCATCCCCTCACTTTCAGTCTGAATGTGTCCGTAGGTCTGAAGTGGGTCTTTCACAGCAGCATATATATGGGTCTTGTTTTTATATCCATTCAGTAAGCCTGTGTCTTTTGGTTGGAGCATTTAATCCATTCACGTTTAAGGTAATTATCGATATGTATGTTCCTATTACCATTTTCTTAATTGTTTTGGGTTTGTTTTTGTAGGTCCTTTTCTTCTCTTGTGTTTCCCACTTAGAGAAGTTCCTTTAGCATTTGTTGTAGAGTTAGTTTGGTGGTGCTGAATTCTCTTAGCTTTTGCTTGTTTGTAAAGCTTTTGATTTCTCCATCGAATCTGAATGAGATCCTTGCTGGGTAGAGTAATCTTGGTTGTAGGTTCTTCCCTTTCATCACTTTAAGTATATCATGCCACTCCCTTATGGCTTGTAGAGTTTCTGCTGAGAAATCAGCTGTTAACCTTATGGGAGTTCCCTTGTATGTTATTTGTCATTTTTCCCTTGCTGCTTTTAATAATTTTTCTTTGTCTTTAATTTTTGCCGATTTGATTACTATGTGTCCCAGAGTGTTTCTCCTTGGGTTTATCCTACCTGGGACTCTCTGTGCTTCCTGGACTTGGGTGGCTTATTTCCTTTCCCATGTTAGGGAAGTTTTCCACTATAATCTCTTCAAATATTTTCTCGGGTCCTTTCTGTCTCTCTTCTCCTTCTGGGACCCCTATAATGCGAATGTTGTTGTGTTTAATGTTGTCCCAGAGGTCTCTTAGGCTGTCTTCATTTCTTTTCATTCTTTTTTCTTTATTCTGTTCCACAGCAGTGAATTCCACCATTCTGTCTTCCAGGTCACTTGTCCATTCTTTTGCCTCAGTTATTCTGCTACTGATTCCTTCTAGTGTATTTTTCATTTCAGTTATTGTATTGTTCATCTCTGTTTGTTTGTTCTTCAATTCTTCTATGTTTTTTTTAAACATTCTTGCATTTTCCCAGTCTTTGCCTCCATTCTTTCTCTGAGGTCCTGGATCATCTTCACTATCGTTATTCTGAATTCTTTTTCTGGAAGGTTGTCTATCTCCCCTTCATTTAGTTGTTTTTCTGGGGTTTTATCTTGTTCCTTCATCTGGTACATAGCCCTCTGCCTTTTCTTCTTGTCTCTCTTTCTGTGAATGTGGTTTTTGTTCCACAGGCTTCAGGATTGTAGTTCTTCTTGCTTCTTCTGTCTGCCCTCTCTGAAATTACTTCTGTCAATAATATTAATAACTCCTTTTTGCTGAACAAGTATTAACAAACAAGACTTTGTGTTAGGCATTTTGCAAGGTTACTATGGAATTAGCAATGATAACCCTGGATTGAATGTTTTCTTTACAGGTGTGGAATCTAAGACTCAAAGAGTAAACTTCCCACACGGCTTGAAGAGGTGGGGCCGTGGCTTGAAGGGAAATCTGTCTATTTCCAAAGAATAGGTTATACTTTTTCCTTTGGTCTTTCTTTCTTTTTTTATTCCTCTTTTTAAAATATTAGTATTTTCTAATTGGTTTCTTTTAAGATCTTCTCTTTGTCTTTGATGTCCTGTAATTTCATTATGATGTATTTGGATGTGGATTTATTTTTGTTCTTTTCTGATAGGAACATGGTGTGTTTTTTAAATGTAATGAGTTCTTTTTTTTCAGTCTAGAAAAATTCTCAGTCATTATCTCTCAATATTTATCTCTCACATATTTTATCTCTCTTAGGTTTTTTTCTGTTCTCTCCTTCTAGAAATATTATTGAGCATGTGTTAGACCATCTTCCATGCCCAAGTTGTTTTACATATGCCCCATCTCTCTCTCTTTTTTTTTTTTATAAGTTTATTTATTTGTGGCTGTGTTGAGTCTTCATTGCTGTGCGCAGGCTATCTCCAGTTGCGGCAAGTGGGGGCTACTCTTCATTGTGGTGCATGGGCTTCTCATTGTGGTGGCTTCTCTTGTTGCAGAGCATGGGCTCTAAGAGCACAAGCTTCAGTAGTTGCAGCATGTGGGCTGAGTAGTTGTGGCGCATGGGTTTAGTTGCTCTGCAGCATGTGGGATCTTCCTGGCCCAGGGCTCAAAGCCATGTCCCCTGCATTGGCAGGCGGATTGTTAACCACTGCACCACCAGGGAAATCCCTACATATGCTCCATCTCTTAATCTTTCTATGCTGCCCTCTGGGTAATTCCCTCAGATCTATCTTCTAGTTCATGAATTCTCTCTCCAACCATGTCCAGACCACTATTTTATTCATTTCTGAAGGTTTTTTTTTTTGTCTTTTTAAATTCAATTACTTTATTTTTATTTCCAAAAATCCTATTTGGTTCTTTTTTTTTTTTTTTTTTACCTTTCCTTCTTAGAGCAATTTTAGGTTCACAGCAAAATTGAGCAGATGGTACAGAGATTTCCCAAATACCCCCTGCCCGACATATTCATAGCCTCCCCATCATCAACATTTCCAAATCAGAGTTTCCAACCAGAGTGGTCCATTTGTTACAAATGATGAATCCACATTAACACATCAGCATCACCCACAGTCCATGTTTACATTAAGGCTCATTGTACATTCTATGGATTTGAACAAATATATAATGAAATGTATCCACCATTATGGTATCATACAGAGTAGTATCAGTGTCATTCATCAGTATCATTTAAGACAGTATCCTAAAAATCCTCTGTATTCCACCTACTCATTCCTCCTTCCCCCTAACCCCTGGCAACCACTGATCATTTTAATGTCTCCACAGTTTTGCCTATTCCAGAATGTCATATAGATGGAATCATATAGTATGTAGCCTCTTCAGGTTAACTTCTTTCCCTTAGTAATATGCATTTAAGTTTCCTCCATGTATTTTCATGGCTTGATAGCTCATTTCTTTTTAGTGCTGAATAACATTCCATTGCCTGAATGTACAACAGTTTATTTATCCATTCACCTACTGAGGAATATCTTGGTTACTTCCACGTTTTGGCAATTACAAATAAAGCTGTGGTGTGCATCCATGTGCAGGATTTTTTGTGGACATAAGTTTTCAGCTCTTTTGGTTAAATACCAAGAAGTGTAATTGCTGGGCCTTATGGTAAAAGTATGTTTAATTTTGTAAGAAACTGCCAATCTCTCTTCCGAAGTAGTACTTGGTTCTTTTTCAAAACTTCCAAGTCATTTTTAAAATATTTTCTTTTCTCACATTTTCAAGATGTATTCAGTCATTTAATATATTCAACCATTTAAAAGTATACATCTGATTACTCTAGTATTTGGAATTCTGGGATAGTTTAATCCTACCGTTTGTGTGTCTCCTGACTTCTACACATATAGGGTTGCAAAGTAAAATACAGAACATCCAATTAACTTTAAATTTTAGGTAAACAATGAATAAGTTTTTAGTATTAGTAAACTTCAGTTTTAGTATAAGTTTTTAGTATGTTGCAAGCAATATTTGGAATATGCTTATATTAAAAATTATTTGTTTATCTGAAATTCAAAGTTACTTAGATTTCTTGTTTTGTTTTATTTCCCTAAATCTGGCAATCTGACTCACAGAAGCTTTGTATTTTGTAATTCTGGATTGTAAACTCATGTTCTTCTAGGCTTTTATCTGCGACACTCACATTTTGTTTGGGTTGAAGACGTGTCCTCCCTAAGAAGTTTTTTGGGGGTTTTTTTGGTTTTTTTTTCCTTTTTTTTGCGGTACACGGGCCCTTCACTGCTGTGGCCTCCCCTGTTGCGGAGCACAGTCTCTGGACGCGCAGGCTCAGTGGCCATGGCTCACGGGCCCAGCCACTCTGGGGCATGTGGGATCTTCCCAGACCAGGGCACGAACCCGTGTCCCCTGCATTGGCAGGCGGACTCCCAACCACCGCGCCACCAGGGAACCCTCCCAGGAAGTTTTTATTTCCTTGTGTCAGGCATCCCAGGGTTAGAGGCAAAACTAGCTCACTTTTATATTAATTATTTTGCCTGGGAGTCGAGGTCCTAGAAGGTAGTGTAAATTTAAGTACTAAACGTGTATGATGACAGGAGGAGTCTTCCCAGGCTGGTTATTTTCCCCAACCAGAGTTCAGGCTAAAATCCCCACTCACATCTCCCTTTGCTGGAAGAATAGAGTTTTCCTTTGAGGGTCTTAGCTTTGTGAAGGTCTTAGAAAGATCCAAATACACAACCACCATCCCCAAGCTGGGGCATATTAAACCTAAATTGTTTGATTACAAAGATCAGACACACACACACACACACACACACACACACACACACACACACACACACACACACACACACACACACACACACACACCATCAGAGCAGCCCGAATTTCAGTTCACACCTATCACTCTGATTTTCATTCTCTCTTTGTTTTGGACCCCTGGGAATTTTCTGTACATTTTTATGAGCTCAGGTATGCATTTAAGAAGATGTTTGTTATATTTTGTAAAACATTTACAGGTGTCTTATCAAGGGAAGGTTTTTAGGTCATGTAGTTTGCCTTATTGCTGGAAACAAAGTCCACCTGAGCTCTTTCTAAACACTGCTATCAAATCCTGCTTGCAATAAGCTGGCCCTTACTTAAGGATTAGATGTCCTATTTGGTTATTCAGAGAGATTTCCCCACAGTGGAGACATTTACTTTAATAGGATTTGACCTGAAATAATCCATGAAATAAGTGACCCAGGAGTCAATAACAAATTCTGTTCTGTTTGCCACAGCAAGTTTGAGATATAAGCCAGGAAAATGATTAAAAGGGAAGAAGAAAGGAAAAGATTGGGAACAAGAGGAAAGGGGAGTGAGGAGGGATTGTTAAAAAAGAATAACATGTGGTAGAGTGTCAAAGGGCAGCCCTTGCCTCTGGAACATCGATCCCTCAGATTGACCTTCAATCAACATCAGAGCCAGCAAAAGTGATGTCACATTGCAGGCAAAAGAGCTAGTGGCTCAGCACGTTACATTTAGGGTTAAAGAAAGGTCAAGTATCTTCAGGGAAAATTACTTTCCATCTATAGTCAGCTTCCTGCCACCACCACAGCTCCCAAATATGCAAAATCCAGCCATCACCAGTGAAGACCAGAATCTACCAACCTTGTGAAGAAAACAAAGCCTTTGCCAACACACGTGAATCTCAACCTTGCATTTCCAGGGACGGTGCATTTGGCTTCACCGTTTAGTGAACCCATCTCTAATGAGCTATTAGCAACATCCAAAATGCTAATGAATGAAGAGGTTATGCATCTTTGACTTCTCAAGGCATCAAGCTAATAAAAAAGATGTCCAAAAAAGTTGCTGTGTGGCTCCCTTCTCCTCCACCTCTTTGCAGCTGAGACCATCCAAACTCTCCCTATAATATAACAGTCATGACCCAACTCCACATTAAATGTGTGTCTCTTCCAATGCTGTGATCCTGGGTGCATGACTCATACATATGAATTATTGTCATGCCTCTAGATTTAGCAACTCAGAAGTTGGTGCTTCATGTGAAATCCCTGTTGGGTTATTTTCAAGTGATTACTCATGGCCCAGATATGTGCAGTATATATCAGTACAGTTATGTTGGTTATTAGACTATTGAAATACTTCTAGCTAGGTTGATAAATGCCTACAGCCAGGAGTTCCCAGAGTGCTTCTCCTACTTGCCCAAGCACCCAGCCCTTCTCCTGAACAACCCCACACACCTTCCCATGATCCAGCCGCTAACAGGTTGACACCCGGAACAGCGGGGAGTCTCTTGGACCAGTGCTCCAACACTAAGACCAATAGTAAGTTCTGATTGCTCCTTATGTGATTTGAATATCATCCCCTGGGTATAAGGTATAATGGTACAAATTCCTAAAACAGTAGAGTTGTCATTCTAGGCCCTATCTTTGGTTCCCCTGCTTTATTCAAAGCTTTCATCTATTTGGCAAGCAGACAATGGGCATCTATTTATTCCACAAATATTTCTTGGCTGCTTACTTTGGGTCAGGCAGTATTAGATGGTGGGGACAGGTCAGTAAACTAGAGAGACATGGTTTCTGATCTTCTGGAGTGTAGGGTCTGGAAGAGGAGACAGACATTAAGCAAATCATTACTGTAATAAATGAGCTGACAGCAAAATACATGGTCCTATGAGAGTGTTAATAGGGAACAACCTCACATCAGAGGTTGAGGGATGTGGCATTTAAACAGAGACCAGAGCAATGAGTGGAAGTCAGCCAGCATTAGAGGGGAAAAGAGGGAGCAGAGGGCATTTTAATCAGAAGGAATTGCATGTTTGAGACCCTGAGAAAAGGAGCTTGAAAGGAAAGAAGGTCCGTGTAATTGGAGAGAGGGGTCCCAGAAAGAGAATTGCAGGATCTGAGACTGTGCAGGTAGGTAGGCACCTGCTGAGTGCCAGGCACCAAGGACAGGAGAGGCGCAGCATGGCATTTGTCCCTTAGCCATATTCTCTAGCATGGTGGCAAAAGGCTGGATTCTAGAGGGAGATGTTCTTGGTTCCAATACAGGCTCCTCTAGTTTTTGGCTCTATAACCTTGGGCAGTTACTTATACTCTTTGACCTTTAGTCTCCTCATCTGAAAATAGGGATAATAAGACCTACCTTTTGTTACCAAACCAGACTTGGGTCTGCTTGCCTGAGTGTAGTAAAGCCAATCTACTGACACCGGGTTATGGTGAAGGAAAGTACAGCGTTTATTGCAGGGCACCAAGCAAGGAGTCCAGGAAGCTAGTGCCTAAAAGGCCCAAATTCCCCAAAGGCTTTCAAGGAAACGTTTATAAAGACAGGGTGATGGAGGGAGGTTGTGGGGTGTGTGATCAGCTTGTGGAAATTCTTCTGATTGGTTGGTGATGAGGTAATCAGGAGTCAACATCATAAACCTTCTGGTTCCAACCAGAAGGGGGTCTACATGCTTGTGGGCAGCATACTGTTAACTTCTTCCACCTCGTGGGGGTTTCAGTATCTGCAAAACAGCTCAAAGGACATGGCTCAGAATATCATCTATAGCCCTTGAGGAGGAACTAAATGTCCTTGACTTTGATGGCTAACCTATTATTATTTTGTCTTGCTTGACTGTTTTCCTTTCTTTGTGCATTTTCTCACTTCTCAGGTTAAATTTATTCTTTGAACTCAGGGAAGGCCTAGGAGGCCAAAGTTTTTCTACAGATAAGACACAGGTGGAAGACATGGTAGGGGTGGGGGTCTGTTCCCGGAAGGCCCCATGGGGTCCTGCTTAGTTACACTTTCATGAGTTAATATACGTAAAGCACTTAGAAAAACACCTAGCACATAGTAAGGAAACAGGAAATATCAGGAACTGACCACTAGGACACAAGAAAGAAGTAAAGGCACAGACAGATTAAGTGACTCCTTTTCTACTCATTTCTACCCAATTCAAAGGTGGTTCTGTGGTAAAATATTCTGTGTTTAATCATCCCCTTAAAGACACCCAGTGTTGTCTGTGTTATTATCACATCAATAGTTCACAAGAAGCTTACTCACTGACCCCCTTCCCATGACCCACTCTATCCAAAGCAGGTTCCATATGTATTTGGGGGTTCATTACTGATTCTTTCCTGAATACATCTCTCAGCATATTCCTCAAAAAAAAGCCACAGAAACCTGGTGATAGAAGGAGATCACCCAGAGTCAAAGAAATAAGGTCATCATCTACAGAGCTGTTAAAAAAAAAAAAGAACGAACCAAAGAGATTAAAACCACCTGAAATTGATCACCATGAGAAATGGAAGGAAAAAGAAATTCAAACTAGAAAAGGCACAGCAAGACCCAGCAGTACTTCTCACAGGTTTACAAAAGACTTTCCCCAGTGCTTAGTTGGTGCCCATAGAAATGCACAGGGACCTGGGAGGAAACAAATCATCCCAGGATGCCATGGCAAGATTACAGATCCCTGGGGATTCTGTGGAGCTGTCATCAAAGCCATCATCGTGTTAATCACCCTGGGCAGGAATGAGAGAAATTGGAGGTGAAAAGGGCCTATTAAATTCTTGGGTCTTTCCCCAGAGAATGCCACATGGAGATCACTCTGTGAAATGCACTCTCATGAACTCAGTAACCTTTGGGATTATCCAAGCTAAAGGCAGGAAGCTCTTCCCTTGAGGTTATTATTTTCTTCAGTCTGGTGGGCCTGGGGATTTTTCACTCATCTCTGCTGTTCCCACGTCCTGTGAAAGACCATGCACATGAAGTTCAGTTGGCCTGACCATCCGCTTTGCAGAAAAGGACCACAAAACATTTCCCACCGGGAGGACTGAGAAGATAGAGTGAACACTTGTCATGGTTGTGGCCACCCAGCATCCATTTCTTCAAGAGCATCTGGTTTACTCTGAGAAGTTACCCAGTTGTGGGTAATTTTGCTGAGTCTTAAATTTAGATGCCCGCATACAGCCAACAAGTGGGTATGTGATCTAAACTCAGTCCACTGCATTCTCCCTCTTAAGACTTTGCTTCTTAAGCAAGAAAAAAATAAAAAGCTTAAAGCCTATTTCTTCAAGCTGGTGAGATAGTCGAGTGGTTCCTGCTACCAGAACTTTCTGCAGCTGCCTGGGACCTGTCTCTTCCAAGCCAAGCTGTCTCTTCCTTAGGTTTACCAGAGTTTGTTTCTGTTGATCACAATTAAAGATCCCAAGAATATTCAAAAAGTAGGGGGAGTAGAAATAATGTCTGGAAAGATTCTCTGACAACAGATATCTCACCTAAAGCTATCTCACCTAAAGATATCTCACAGGGCTAGATAGGAGTGAAGACTGCAGGGTCAGGTGAAGAAAGGTATCTGCCTCTCCCCATCAGGTTGATTGCATAGTGTGGCCTTCAACCTGCCTGGTCTCCTTGTTCTGACCTGGCCGTGGAGCTGTGGAAAGGCAGGCGTAGTGGCACTGTGGGTTTCCCTGTACCCAGCAGTGTGTTGGTAAATGTTTAACATTTGGATTTGGGTAGAGAGGTTGATTTGTAATGTTTGCCAATTTCCATGGTGTAAATACTCCCACCATGGCCAATCTCAAGCTACCAATGTGCTGTCACTGAAAACAGGGTTGGGGAGAGACAAGAACTATCAGCTCTCCTAAGTCCGTGTGGGACAGTTCCACCTCTACTCCTCTAACTGTGGCAGCTGCATAGGAAAGCTTCCGGGTAAAAATAATGGCTAGTGTTTATTAAACACTGTACCTTGTGTGGGGTATCGCTCTAAGCATTTCACGTGTATCAACTCATTTAATCTAATAATGACCTCTAGGGTAGGTACGAGTCTCATGCCCATTTTACAGATAAGGAAACGGAAATACAAAGAGAATAAGAAATTGTTCAAAATCATAAGGCTTGGAAGTTGTTGTGCCATGTCTTGATCCCTGATAATTTACTCCAGAGATGTCTCACTTAACCACTCTGCTAACAAACAGAATCAGATTAGGAAAGGCTTCTGCCTTCTAGAGTATGGCCTCAGACTTAACATCCCAGCAGAAATGGCAGTGACAAACTCAACAGAGTTTTTTCTCTGAGTCCAGATTTTATTTTCTGTATGTACAGTCTGATTATTTATGCCCCATCTCCCATCAAAAGGATGGAGGGCAGCTTGAAATAGTAATAGCTGACAGTTATGAGGACCTACTATGGACTATTTACTTATCCTACATTTTATCTCATCTTCACAATAATCCTTTAGAGATAGGAGTTATTCTACCCACTTTGCAGATAAGGAAACTAAAGCTCAATTAAAGTTGATCTATTAGGGATTCCCTGGTGGCGCAGTGGTTGAGAGTCCGCCTGCCGATGCAGGGGACGCGGGTTTGTGCCCCGGTCCGGGAAAATCCCACATGCCGCGGAGTGGCTGGGCCCGTGAGCCATGGCCGCTGAGCCTGCGCGTCCGGAGCCTGTGCTCCGCAGTGGGAGAGGCCACAACAGTGAGAGGCCTGCATACCGCAAAAAAATAAATAAATAAAAAAATAAAGTTGATCTACTAAAGCTCATTTAAAGTTGATCTACCAAAGCCCACATCAGTAACGTGGGCAAAGCAAAGCAGATTTTTAAAAATTCTCTTCATTTCATTGATGAGGAAACAGGCACGGAGAGGTGCAGTAACTTTTTCCACGTGACATGATTCGTGCAGATGCAAACCCCCGTCCACCGCTGCCAAAGCCCATGTTTATCACACCATTCCAGTGACTTCTTCTATTGAGCAACCCCCCTGACAACGCAGCCAGAAGTGATTTTCCTAGAAAGCCCTGTCTGGGTGACTTAGGAAGGCGACTCTGCCAGGTGCCCGCTGAAAGACCAACTGCTATTTCACGGCTCAAAGCACTCCCTCCTAACCTCCTGCCATTTGCACTGAGTCAACACTTTTCCCTCTGAAAAGCTCGTCTCTCTGCTAAGATCAGCAACAGGTTAAAAGCAACATCAAAAGAATAATGAGGGCTTCCCTGGTGGCGCAGTGGTTGAGAGTCCACCTGCCGATGCAGGGGACACGGGTTCGTGCCCCGGTCCGGGAAGATCCCACATGCCCCAGAGCGGCTGGGCCCGTGAGCCATGGCCGCTGAGCCTGCGCGTCCGGAGCCTGTGCTCCGCAATGGGAGAGGCCACAACAGTGAGAGGCCCGTGTACCGCGCAAAAAAAAAAAAAAAAAAAGAATAATGAGTTTGGTTTCCGGTGACTTCTGATCTTCTCCTGGAACTTACCTATGGGCACTGGGCTGGATGGGGAGGGGCATCCCCAGAGTGCAGGATTCTCGTGTGTGACGCTAGCGCTGGCTTTTCTGGATATATCTAAGACCCAGCCTGACTGCCGTGACAGGTGTAATATGGATGAGGTGCTCCCATTATTGGTGATAATGAGATTTTTCAGTGTCTGTCAGGTTACGAAACAATTGATGTCATCAAGTGACTGGCAGCTTCTCAGCTAGCTTACTGCTCGGAGGCAGGGCTGCTGAAATGTGGGCTGCTTTGAGTAAGTGCCTGATGCTGGTTCCGGAAGGGTTAACATGTCCCAGTGTGGCTGCCTTAGGTCTTCCAGGTGAGGGAGGAGGGGGTGGGGTGGAGGAGAGCCCTGTGTCACATTCAGACACATGTCCATAGCAAAACAGTTCTGGTTTGCATACTAATATCTTTGGGATTACTTTTTCCTGCTCTGGCAATCTGTCACCTGTAACAGGAGGAGAGGCAGGCAACAGAGAGCCTAAAAGACCGAGCAGCATGCCCTTGTGTTTATGGAGTTGCCTTGTGGGTCTTTGAACTAATTTAGGGGCTGATGGTGGAGCCGTCCTGCAGGCACACCTGAGAATCCCCCAAGGTACATCTCAACACCTCTTCTGCTCCAAATAATAAATACAAAAGATACCCAGCCTCAAAAAATCAAGCATAAAATTATCATGTGATCCAGCAATCTCACTTCTGGGTATATACCCCCCAAAACTGAAAGCAGGGACTCAGATATTTGCACACCTATCGACAGATAACTGGATAAAGCAACTGTGACATATACACAACACAGAAAAATACTTAGCCTTAAAAAGGAAGTTCTGACACATGCCACAATGTGAACGAAACTTGAAGACATTATGCCAAGTTTATAAAAGAAGTCAGACATACAAATATACATATTTTGTGATTCCTTTTTTGTGAGGTACCTAAAATAATCAAATTCAAGGAGACAGAAAGTAGAATGGTGGTTGCCAGGGGCTGGAGGGATGGAGAAATGGGGAGTTTTTGTTTAATGGGTAAAGGAGTTTCAGTTGGGAAAGATGAAAACATGTATACACTTATGGCACAACAGTGGAAATGTACTTAATGCCACTGCACTGTACACTTAAAACGGTTAAAACGGAAAATTTTATGTTGTGTCTACTTTACCACATATTTAAAAGGAAAGACACTCGGCACACTGCATGTATTGATAGAGTACCTACAGAGCTTGGAATTCATTGCCGTAATCTGTAAAGTGTCCTACAAATGTTAGCTAAACGTGCACACTTGCCTTACCTTACTCCTTCTTCAGGGAAGTATCATCAGCTTCTTTTGACAGAGGAGGAAACTGAAGTTCAGAGGGGTAAAAACTCAGTTGCCCAGGTTCCACTGTAGTGATGGAGGGCTTAAACTTTGATCTGCCTGTCACCAAATGCAGCACAATTTACATACTGCAAAATGCCTGAAAAAAATCCCACTCTTTCAGGGTGATCATATGCCAGTCAGATGAAGCTGAACTTACCTGCTCTCTGAAACAGGGGAGACCCAAACTGAGAAATACTTTAGAATTCATCAGTAAGAAAAGTCTAACTTTTAATTCATAGAACTGAAATATATACATGCTCTGATAACAGCTAAGTGGAGAGAGACCTGAAGAATTTCCCTAATAAAGGTGCAACTATCTGTCATGTGCGGCTGTGGTTGGCTTATAGAAATAGTTTCACAGGATTCAAAGCATTCTCCTGTAATCAAGAGAGTCATGCCTGAACTGCACTGGTAATAACCACAAACCACTGGTTATTTTTCTAAACCCAGTTGGAATAACTTACTTACGCCTGGCCAGGTCTCTCTCTTGGTTTGAAATGGTTATGATGTGTCATTCTCAGTATGTTTTTCTTATAGTTTTGAAAGTCTTGCGGATGTATGCTTTACCAAGGTATTTATGCCCCCCTCCAAATATTTATATTAGAAAGTACCTTATAGTCTGAACCATAAAGTATAGCACAGTGATTAAGATCATGGACTCTGGGGTCCTACTGCCAGGGCACGACTCCTGGCTCTACCACTTCCTGCTTATGTGACCTTGACCTTGGGCAAATTATTTTGCTTCTTTGTGCCTCAGTTTCTTCATCTGTGATATGGGGATAATAATAGTACATACTGCATTGGATTATTCATGAGATTTAATTTCTCTGATTACAATGACGCATCTCATTTCCAAAATTCCAGTGATATAGAAAAGGTTCTAAGATCATTTATCTTCAGAAGTGCCCCGATGACTATTTCAGGAGAGGAAGAGGCAGGGACTGGGAGGGGAGGAAATGTGGCTTTGAACCAAGTATAAGCATCATACGTTCTCCTCTGGTACCAGTTACTGTGATAAATTGAAGGTGACAAGTTATTTTATGACATAAATGCAAATCAGCATTCACTTCACTATTTTCCAATGCCCTGTCACTTTAATGGCCCTCATAAGTTTGCTTCACTTGCAGTAAGTATTGGTATGTTCACAATCAGCCAGAGAATTTATTTTTAGGTGGGGAGTGCAAAGAACTGAGCCCACCAGCTGACTTAGAAAAACGATCACATTCCCATCCACAAATTATTCACAAAGCTAGTTAGCATTTTAGCCTTTGATGGTGAAATAACACAATAAATAGAGATTTGTCAAAAGGGCTCATTTCCACCTGCCAGACTTGAGTTTCTAAATATTAGGCATTCACACATTTGTGGGTGCGTGTGTGTTGATGCCTGTTTATTAGAAAGAAAAACCTGCCCCCAAATGCAACATTCCCTTTCAAGTGGCAAGGCGTTGAGACCTTCTGCTCCTGATGCAAATGCTGGGGAGAGAAGAGGATGGCTTCCTGTCTGTTGAGTCAGTAAAGCTCATATACGTGAGACTCTCATGCTGGTGATTTCAACATGATTTTCACCATTGAAGTTGATTTCTTGTCCTGCCAGTTCCACCAGGCTGTCGTCCTTTCTCTTTTGATGTTGATGGGTGGTGGGGGGGGAGAAAACAAAAAGTCAAAAGAAAGAAAACCAGAGACAGGCAGCCTTGTCACTGTAAACAGGACTGTACCTCCCCACCTGCTGCTGTCCTGTGCGTTGGCATTAACAGAGAGTGGAAGCTGTTAAACACACTGCCTAATTAATTTAAAATACAACTTCAGAGCTACAATCCCTAATTGTTAAAAGTGCTTTTACTAGGGCATAAAGATAATCACAGAATTAAGTCATTAAGAGTCATAATAGGGAAACTAATGCACAAAATGAAACATGATTGCCAATGTCATGATTGCCAATTCCCTTCCTCTTCTGAAGAGCTCCTGGCTGCCTTCATTCATTTATTTATTAACCAAAGATTTAGTGAGCACCCCCTACACTGCCCCTCCAGTAAGCCACCAAAAGGTCCTACATTCTGAAGATAGGTGCCTTTTTTTTCTAACTTTTCTGCTTCATCCCATAATTTCTGTTTGACGGTGTGCATGCGTGTGTGTGTGTGTGTGTGTGTGTGTCTATGTGTGGGTCTGTGTGTGTGCGTGTACACAGTTTACATTCTGAGATGCAATCAGCATGCAAGGGCGGAGAAGCCTGAGGGAACTGGGCAGTGAGAGAGAGTTTTAATGTATGACGCAAAGCAAGGAGTCTCTCTCTCTATCCACACCTTCCCTTAAGTGCATTGCATTAGGCATTCTGTCTGACAAGCTGCCACTTGGAGACACAGTCTTTCCCCCTCCCCTCCCCAACCTGAAACCTGATTGCTTCACATCAAGTGTTTAATTCCCCATTGTTTGAAATAAAATGGTATGTAAAGCATGCGTTGCCATGGATGCAAAATCCAAGGATGCATATAGAGGCTCCTAAAGCTGGTAACTTGGTATCTGCCCAGGTAACAAGGGGCTGAATAAGGCAAAGGAAGAACTGACCCTCCCAAAAGATAGCTTCCCCGTAGAAAGTTCTTCAGGTGCAGCCGTGCGCTTGTATATTCACCGGCACCAAACTCTTTCTTCTGCCTGGAGAGAATGTACCTGCTCCATCCTTTCCTCATCTGCTCTCAAGAAAGGCACTTTCTTCTGCATAGAATGTTTCCAAGGTTCAAGTCCTTGGCTGGAAGCTTCTCTGAAAAAGTTGTGATCTCTGAGAGATGGAACCAAGGAAGCTTAAGTTGCACCCAACGCTTCAAGTTGGGCAAACTCTACTAAAGCCGGATCCACCTTCAGTCGCACTCCTAGTAAATACCCAAGAGAAGTGCATACACAGCTTCACAAAAGACTCCCGGAAGAATGTTGATGGCAGCACTATCCACTATAGCCCCCAAATGGAAATTGCGCAAATGCTCAGCATTATATCATAATGACCAAATACCAGAGTATGGAATACTAAACAGCAATGAGGATGAATGGACCATAACTAGACACAACATGGATGAATCTCACAAGTGATGTTGGGGGTGAGGAGTCAGACCCCAAAGCGGACCTACTGTGTGATTCTATTTATACACAACTTCTAAGTAGATAAAACTAGTCGGTGGGGATAGTCAGGATAGTGGCTGTCTTTAGAGAGGAAGGAAAGAGTCTTGATTGGCACTGGATACAAGGAGGAGTTTCTGGGGGTGCTAGCTGCATTCCGTTTCACGACTACATAGTGGTTTTGCCTACTTTTTTGTTTGTGTGATGTATTTCACAAAAAAATAAAAGTTTTAAAAACACCCTTAAGGTTGGCCTCGAAGCAAGCAAGGGCACTGAGCTCCCTTGGCCCTGTCTGCAGTTTCCTCACGACCACTTCGAGGAAGACTGAGAGGCAGATGAAGGCGGTCAGTGCAGGGCAGGAGCGAGGCAAGCTTTCTGCTACCACCCAGCGAGCATCCTCAGCCCTGACGGTGAGAGGGCTGGAGCTCCGCCTCAGTGTCCCTCAGGTGCACATTCTTTTGGAAAATAAGAGTTCACAGCAGCCGGCAGTTATTAACTTTTTCTTGAATCACTAAAAAAAAAAAAAATCAATTATAAGAGACGCCTCCCGCCCCAAACACACAAACACATTTTTCTTTGAAATGGGGATTTGCCAAACTGTTGATGACAAGAAGGCACTGTGTCTGTATAATTAGCAACATTTTTCCTTTTTCAGTGGCACATAAATCTTAGATCTGATCAAGCACAGTACATCTCTTGTACAGTGAGATGTTTTGCTTACACTCTCTGTACCTCAGAAAGGAGAAGCCCGACCCCCTTCCCTTCCTGGTTGCAGGTTCAGGATGGCCAGTGAGAAGCCCTTAAGCAGGTATTTGGAAGGCAGGAGAGGAGAAGCCATTTTTGCCCCTAAGATAGTTGCCAGCTCCCTCGTGGGTAGACTGAGATCTGCAGGCAGACCTTTAACAAGCGCCTGCTTTGGGGCAGTGGGACCAGATGGTCAGAGACTGTGCAGGGGAGGAAAAAGTTTCCCTCCACACTCTTAAGGTCCCTGGCTGGGTCTGAAAATTAAACTGACAAAGACAGATTCACAGGAGAACAGCACACAAAGTGTACTGAAGTTTTACATGTACAAGGGAGCCTTCACAAGAGAATGAGGCCTTGAAGAAGTGACCAGAGGAGAAAGTTTTTATATCTGTTAGGCAAAGAAACAATATATTTGTGAACAATTGCTAAGACAGAGGGGTTTGGGCGAGGGGTGGTAAATGGGGATGAAGTAACTAGGAAGATAAGTGCGAGTTTATCAGGGTTTGTTTGTACAGATTTCTTGGCCCCCAAGGCCCCATCTCTGGCGATACGACTCCTGGGACAGGGAAGGTGCCTTCCACCTGGAGTTTTAGGATCTGTTTCAAAGAGGAAGAGTGCAGGAGATCAGATGCCCTTCCTGCTTTTCTGTTTTCTCAAATTCCTTAAGCTTAGAGCTTCAATATGCCAAGGTGCCAATATGTTGGGGCAGTGTGTCCCAAATCTCATCAGCTGCTTCTCTGACCTTTGCTCCACCATCCCCTCTCCTCTCACCTCAGTTTTTTTTTCTTTTTCTTTTTTTTTTTGTGGTACGCAGGCCTCTCACTGTTGTGGCCTCTTGCATTGCGGAGTACAGGCTCCGGACGCGCAGGCTCAGCGGCCATGGCTCACGGGCCCAGCCGCTCCGCGGCATGCGGGATCCTCCCGGACCAGGGGCACGAACCCGTGTCCCCCACATCGGCAGGCGGACTCTCAACCACTGCACCACCAGGGAAGCCCTCACCTCAGTTTTGTAGAACTTTAATTTCCTATATTATAACCCTTTAATCCTGGAACATATTGAGAAGTCTTTGTTTTCCCAGACTGAACCCTGACTGGGTAGAATTATACAAACACACACACACACACACACACACACACACACACACACACACACACTCGGAGGATTCTGTCACTGAGGCCTAATGTCCAGACTTTTAGCAGTGCTATGAGGCTGCTACCAATTACTGGACCTCACCTCAGGAGCTCTTTCTACAACAGGACTGTGAAACCTCTGTAATCCCACCTCTGGCTCTGACGTCACCTGACACCAATCATCCCTTGCTCTCTGAGTTCCAGCCAAACCGGACCATGCTGGCTGTCAGCTCTTGGACACGCCTCCTTCTACACTGACTCTGAGACTTCACCAGGCTCTTCCCCTTTCCTGGGGGCCTCTTACTCTTCCTCGGTGCCTTCCCCCTAATCAACTAACATTCCTCCTTAAGGCATGAATTTTCCCTTCTTCAGGGAGGCTTACAGACGGTGGGAGTCAGGATTGCAAATAAGTAAAAATGGGGCAGTATAGGGTGTATTGGGAGTATGTAGTAGGAGCCCTAATGTATTCTGAACATCAGAAAATACCTCCCTGAGACTTCCCTCGCGTTCCAGTGGTTTAGCCTCCAAGCTTCCACTGCCGGGGCGTAGGTTCCATCCCTGATCAGGGAACTAAGATCCCCGCATGCCATTTGGCGTGGCCACAGAAAGAAAATACCTCCTGTTTTGTTTTCTGTTTGTTTTTTGTTTTTTTGGTTTTTTTTTTGCAAAAACCAGACCCAAAGAGAGCACTATTGTATCTCTAGCATCCAGCACTCTCCCTGGGACACGGAGGACACTCAGTACATATTTGTTGGTATTCAAACCCCCTCTTCATGGGTAAATGATGTCTCTCCCTCAAGACAGATGGGAATAAGTTTTATAGCAGGTAGAACTGACAGGAGAGCAGAAGGGAGAACTCACCTGTTTTAGGTACTTTCTGTGCACTGTGCTTGGTGCCAAGCGCTTTGCCTACATTATCATCTTTTAATCCTTGCAAGAACGCTAACAGGTAGATGCTATTAATATCTCTATTTTATAGCACAGGGAGATCAGCTCGGTGCTTTGTGACCACCTAGAGGGGTGGGATAGGGAGGGTGGGAGGGAGACGCAAGAGGGAAGAGATATGGGGATATATATATATATGTATAGCTGATTCACTTTGTTATACAGCAAAAACTAACCCACCATTGTAAAGCAATTATACTCCAATAAAGATGTTAAAAAAAAATCTCCATTTTACAAATGAGTGTACTGGAGCTCAGAGAGGTTAAGTAACTTGGTCAAGGTCATACAGTCGCCCAAGTCTCAATTCCTCATCCTCTCGTTTATCAGTAATTGTTCATGATGTTATATGTCCCTCACACAGCTGGCAAAAATGTCTCAGAAATAGCAAAAGTTGATTTCCATAATAATTATGGGAGGCTGTTTTGAATGTGTCCTGATATTCTATTTTGTCACTTTGGCAATGACGGGCTTGCATATCTCCATTGCTTAGCTATGGGGGCTTAGTCTTGACCTCTAATCTTCCCCAACTGTTTGAAATTGCTCCATTTCTCTCCCTTCAAAGGCAGCCAGTGCTGCTTTGGTTAGGAGGCCCCATCACAATTTCCTTCCAAATCCCTCTTTTCTCAGGCTGCATTGAGGTTATCGCTTCTCTTAGAGGCTCCCCGACCCCCATGCCTAACTAGCATCCAGGGCGGATGGCCTGCCGGCAAAAGCAGGTGGGTGTTTAGCAGTGTAGTGTCACATCACGGCCAAGTGCACGTCTGGGCTCTGGAGTGAAAATATCCATTCAGATCCTGGCTCCACCCGTTATAGTGTGAACTTAAGGTAAGTTACTCTCTTTGCCTAACTTTGTTTCTTCCCCTGTAAAGTGCAAATGATAATAGTATCCACCTTACGGGGTTGTCGAGGGAATTAGATGATATGACAAAGACATGCACATAGTGCAGTGCCTGGACCATAGGGAACGCTGCATAAATGTGAGTGTTAATCATTGTCAGTGCCCATTCGTCAGAACTTTACACAGAGCACAAGCAGCCTTATCTCATGTCCAAACTGCACCCCCAGGCCTCCTTTCTGTTTTGCTTTGTTTTCCTTCTCCCAAAGGACTAGAAGCTAAGTACCCCTGGGACTGTTGAGCTGTGGATTCAGGAAAGCTTGGCTCCTAGAGGGAAGAATAGACTCTGTGGGGTGTGTAGTTTCTTTGTTAAGTTTTCTTTCCCCCAACAGCCCTATCTTCCCTCATGTCTCACCAGTGCTCCTGTGGCAGAAAAATTCATTCCCCTTTCTAAATGAATCACAGCTTTAATAAAGCTATTGTATTTGACCACAGGCTTAGGAAATGGTAATATAACATAATAAGAGAAGATCATTAAAGTTCTATAAAGCAAGCTTCCAGCTCGTTCATTTCCAGTGTCCCCGAGCCTTAGATAAAGGATAAACATTTTTTAATAAAAATCTAAATAACAGTAAAACTCACTTTTCATTTCATTTCAAGTATTTTTCCAGTTAAGTATGTGGTGTTTTCTAATTTCTAATTTCCTGTGCAGGTCAGATACACTATAAAAGTTTTTTTTTTTTAAGTTTTTTTAAAAGTTTTCAGGGCACTTTCCTGACTGCAATTCCAGCACACAGTAATTCCAACACGGTAAGGTTGTCAGAGAAGTTAGCCAAGAATGATTAAAATTCCGGAGACTGATTCGTAAGTGAACAAGAACAAATGAGTACTGGGGGTAAAAGCACTTATTGGAGAGCTAACTGGGTAAGCAGCTCAGAAAGACTGAGAAAAAGCAGACATTAATTATATGATGCAAAGGGTTATGGTTGCAGACTTTTTTTATAAAGGAAAAGAGAGGCTTCCCCCCGCCCCACCCTTTTTGCTTGTATGAAAAGCAGCCATTAAGGGCATAAGCACTGAAGTCCCAGACAGAGACTCGAGTCTTATCTCTGCCATTTGCTAGTTGGGTGCCCTTGGACAAGGAGCTAAACTTCTATGAGCCTCAACTGTCTCGTCTGCAAATGGCAATAATAGAAACCTAATTGTTCATAAGATGATCATGTGAAATCAAAGAGGGTAGTGCACGTAATGCACTCAGCACAATGTTTAGCACATAAAAAATTGTATAGTTCATTATAAATGTTTGCAGAGATATTTTTTAATAGTACCATATTTTGAACAATGAAAAACTTTCAAAAGAATTATCCAAAGGGAATTTACTTAAAATATTTTAAAACAATCTGAGTTAAAACATAAGAAACCTAAATCGTGAGTAAATCTGGGGGTGGATTAGCAAACTGGAATTTGACACTTCATCAACATCATCGTAAAAAAATTTTTTTCACTCTACATGGACTCCCAAGATGCACATTTTCCCACATTTTTTTTTTCTTTTTCCCACATTTTGACATCTCTCGATCGGGGAGTCTTAACAATTCCTAACATGTTTTCTTTCTCCGTGAGTTATGAAATGATGGTGCATATTCCAGTTGATGGCATCTAAGATTTGACGAAATATGGTCTTAAGCATTAAGCTTCCTGGTGCTCTGTTCTAAGTAAGCCCAGACAGTTCTAGCTACCAAATAATTTATAATGTGAGGTGCACAGTGTACAAAGAACACTGAAACAACTAAGTCAACACTGCACAGAAACAGGGAGGATTTGTGGTTCTTCGCTGGCAAAAAAAATTAATTAATTTTTTAAAATTCCATTTCACCTTATACTTATTGATGAAATTTCTTAAACTAATTAATACTTTAATTTACCTTAATTAAATTTCTTAATTTAACTAATGCTTAATTTCTATGAGCCTTGATTTTCTCCTCTATGAAAGGGGCCTAACAACATCTCTTGGAAGGTTGTGGTGAGGGTTGAAGACATTGGTGCTTGGCACATAGAAGGAGTGGCTTTCATGCCTCCTGTCCCCTTCTCCTAGCCCTCCTGCCAAAACTGATGTCTCTCTTCTCCCTGAGCCCGCGCCTCACAGAGGAGCCAGACCTGTCTAACCCCAAGACTTCCGTCCTAAATGGACTTCCAAACATCTACTGTCTCAGCTTTTATTCCAATTAGCAACCCATATTCCACTGCTACTTTCCCTCTTCATAGGTCTCTGTTCCACACAGCTGCCTTGACTCACATCTCCTAAATCTCATTGGTAAATCCCATGCTTGTTACCAAATAGGATTTCATAAAACCCTGGGTGCGGCAGAGTAGGCACCCCATATGCTCCGTAAGGGTAGAGCCATGACTTTCTCATTCATTGCTGAGTCCATGGTAGCAACTACAGGAAGACGTAGAGGAAAAGCTTAGTAGACGTTTTCACTGGCTAAAGTTAAGGTGTCAATAGGGCTGCATTCCTTTTTGAAGGCTCCAGGGGAGGACTTGCTTCCTGGCCTTTTCCAACTTCTAGAGGCCGCCCACATCCCTTGGCTCAGAGCCCATTCCTCCATCTTCAAAGCCAGAAAAAGCAGATTGAGTCCTTCTTACATCACATCACTTTGACTAACTCCTCTGCCTCTCTCTTCTATTTTTAAGAACGCTTGTGATTACATTGGACCCACCTGGATCATCCAGGTTAATCTTTCTATTGTAAGGACACCTGATTAGCAATCTTAGTTCCATCTGTGACCTTCCCCTTTGCCATGAAACACGACATATTCACAGGTTCTGAGGTTTGGGACATGGTCATCTTCATGGAGTCATTACTCTGCCTATCTTACTAGGTTAGATTTTTCATTTTAAAAAAATTTGTAAGTGCCTATGGGCCAGGCATTATGCTGACTAAGCAATTTGCGGGCATTTTTTCTGCTTTTAGCCTCACAATAACGCTAGGAGGCAGGAATCATTACAGTTCTAATTTTAAACATGCCAAAGCTAAAGAACACAGAAGTTTGAAAGACCTGTCCAAAGTCACAGATCTAATCAGTAGCAGAGCTGGATTTGAAGTCAGGGCCAGGCCCATTCCCAAGGCCTAATGGCTAGACAATATAACTACAGGTGGTAGAAAATATATCTATAGGAGTGAATGAGCTTGGATGAAGAACAGAGATTTAAGACTAAAGTTCCAGAGAGTGCCCTCAGGTCAAAGTGGTAGCTTGGTGGATGGTTTCATAATGATTATCCACACTTCCTCAGGTAGGAGTTTTTCCTTGCAAATGGAAAAGTCCCATCAGGACAGCTTATTCCAAAAAGGGTGGGTCAAATAAACTGAAAAATGCACGATTAGGGCTTCAGGCATGGCTGGATCCAGGACTCGAATGATTTTACCAAGATCAGTTTTCCTTTCTTCTCTTGAGTCTGCCTCTCTGAGTTGACTCTTCAGGTCAGTGAGATGGTAACAAAACAGCCATGGCAACTCTAGCTGCTGTAGCCTGTCAGCGTTTAAGTCCAGCAAGAAACGAATGAATTCCTCTTTCCAAAAGTCCCAGGGAAAACTGCATTGCCCCTCATTGGCTGTGGCAGAGTCGCTGGCCCATCTTTGAAGTAACCACTGTGGTCAGGTGAATGCATGTGCTGATTGCTTAGTTATGGGTTATGTGTTCCTTTCTGGAGTTAGGGGTGGAGTAGGCATCACTAGAACCGTATAGACTAAGAGGAGTGGGGGAGGGACGCTTTTGACTCTAGGTAACAGACTCGCTTATTTATAGGGGCTTGTTATTTCACATAACAAGAAATCCAGGGTGGGCAGTTCTGGGTTGGATAAATCTGAAGTTTAATAATGTCGGGGGTCTGGTTCCTTTGGGTTTACCCTCAGGATCACAAGGTAGCTTCCACAGCTGGTTCCACACAATAAAATCCTAAAGTAGGAAGGAAGGGACAGAGCTTTCTTCTTATGAGTCTCTTTCCTTTGTTCAAGGAAAATCTTTTCAAGAAGCCCCCTCATGAGACTTGCCTTGATGTGTCATCAGCCAGCACTAGGTCATATGTTTAGCTCTAAGAAAGTTCATGTCCCCGGACTGAGGACACTAACATCTAAATAACTAGAAAAATCAGGGTTCTACTAGCAAGGAAAAATGGGGGGTGGCAAGTGGGTTGTAACCACCTGTGTCTGCACCAGGTTCATGGAGAGAAATTGAGGCATTTGGTTACCAGGAGGAGGCTGAGAAGACATCAGGTAGCAAAAGTGCTGGATTTCTACTAGGGCTAAACCGAGAGCAGGGAAGGTTTTAAATCCTGGAGCACACTAGGAGCTCACTGGGGAATTCAGAGAGTCCATAAACCAAACTGAGAGGTAGGATTGCCTCTGAGCTTTAGGTTACAGTATGGACTGTCAGAACCAGCATGCAATGTAGGGATTGCAGTGATTGCTTTGAAAAATAGTCACAGCATCCCTCTCATCCTGCATGCTCTTTGTTTTTTTTAACATCTTTATTGGAGGATAATTGCTTTACAATGGTGTGTTAGTTTCTGCTTTATAACAAAGTGAGTCAGCTATATATACATACATCCCCATATCTTTTCCCTCTTGCGTCTCCCTCCCACCCTCCCTATCCCACCCCTCCAGGCAGTCACAAAGCACCGAGCTGATCTCCCTGTGCTATGAGGCTGCTTCCCACTAGCTGTCTACTTTACCTGGTAGTGTATGTATGTCCATGCCACTCTCTCACTTTGTCACAGCTTACCCTTCCCCCTCCCCATATCCTCAAGTCCATTCTCTAGTAGGTCTGTGTCTTTATTCCCGCCTTGCCCCTAGGTTCTTCATGACCTTTTTTAAAATTTTCTTAGATTCCGTATATATGTGTTAGCATACGGTATTTGTTTTTCCTTTCTGACTTACTTCACTCTGTATGACAGACTCTAGGTCCATCTACCTCACTACAAATAACTCAATTTCGTTTCTTTTTATGGCTGAGTAATATTCCATTGTATATATGTGCCACATCTTCTTTATCCATTCATCTGTTGATGGACACTTAGGTTGCTTCCATGCCCTGGCTATTGTAAATAGTGCTGCAATGAACATTGTGGTACATGACTCTTTTTGAATTATGGTTTTCTCAAGGTGTATGCCCAGTAGTGGGATTGCTGGGTCGTATGGTAGCTCTATTTTTAGTTTTTTAAGGAACCTCCATACTGTTCTCCATAGTGGCTGTATCAATTTACGTTCCCACCAGCAGTGCAAGAGGGTTCCCTTTTCTCCACACCCTCTCCAGCATTTATTGTTTCTAGATTTATTGATGATGGCCATTCTGACTGGTGTGAGATGATATCTCATTGTAGTTTTGATTTGCATTTCTCTAATGATTAGTGATGTTGAGCATTCTTTCATGTGTTTGTGGGCAATCTGTATATCTTCTTTGGAGAAATGTCTATTTAGGTCTTCTGCCCATTTTCGGATTGGGTTGTTTGTGTTTTTGATATTGAGCAGCATGAGCCTGCATGCCCCTTTATAATGTGACTTTGAAAGTCTTTAGGAGGTAAAGTCTCTTCCCCTCCCCAGAGGCTTGGCTGGCCTCTGACTTTCTCTGACAAACATTCTACAGTGGAAGTAACACTGACCTCTGACCTAAGAAACTTTGAAGCTTCCATTTTTGCCTTCTTGGAAACTAGTTGCCATGCAAAGAGGTCTCGGTGCTCCTGCTGGAGAGGCCACATAGAGAGAGAACAGTCCCAGAGGGTGAGTTCACTGAAGCTGGCAAATACGGATGCCAAGCACATGGGAATATTCTGGATAATCCAGCCACAGCTGAGCCCCCAGCTGAAAGCAGCTGCAAGAGTGAGCCCAGCCAACAGCACACAGAGCAGAAGACCACCCGGCTGAGCCCAAAGAATTCACAAGTTCCTGAGCAATAATGAGTCATTGTTAGTTTAAGCCACTAAGTTTTGGGGTGGTGTGTGACAGAGCAACAGGTAATTGAAACAGGAATCATCTTTGGTTCACTTATTTCACAGAGGAGACTGAAAGACCAAAGTGAAATGACTTACTCAGAGACACATAGTTCCATAGGGGCAGAGGCACAGCAAGAACTGGGATTTCTGCATTCTCAGCCCACTGCTCCGATCATCAAACCTGACATAACTGTTTTCATACAGATGAAACGAGTGCTTTTGCAACTTTAGCCGATGTGCATATAATGCAATAACTTGCACTGAGAGAGCGTTTATTATGTGCTTGGCACAGGGCTAAATGCATTATCTCATTTAATCCTCACAGTGAGCCTCTAAAGCAGGTCTGATGTAACCCCTTATTTTACAAATAAGATAACTGAGGTTAAAGAGATTAAGTAACTTGCTCACAGCCACCCAGCTAAGTAGGTGATGGAGTTAGGATTCAAATCTAGATCTGTCAGATTCTAAAATGCTTGCTCTTTTAATCATCATCTGGTACACAGCTTCCACTGACTCACAAGGGCGTTTTCCCAACGAATCAAGTTTTTCTTTCTTGCATGATGCAGTGGTTCCATTCAGCCCAACTCTGCATCTCATGTCTTAAAGTTGCCTTCAGTTCATTGTGGATTTCAGGATGAAGCCGGAGAAGACACGCTTGGCTCATTTAACACTTTATTCTTGTTGAACATTTGCTCGGAGTCACAAGGACTCAAGGAGGGAAAGAAAAATGTCTTGAGTTTTTAACCCTCACAAGAGTTATGTTCAAGGCACTTCCCATGCAACACCTACACACTGTACACTCCTCTCAGGATTCCTGGGCTCTTCTCACCCTTAAATTACCTTGTGAAGGGAACAATGAGAATGTAGCATTGTGGTGTAGCAAGTTTCTATGAGTCTTGCTGAGCAGGAGAGAGAAAATAAGGAAAAGAAGAGGAATGGGAAACAAGGGAGAAGCAGGAAGGAAGCTGGACAAATGAAGGGTAAAATACTGATCTTCTGTTTTTGGACTAGAAACCTAAGGTTGCCTCCCTTGGTCATCTTATTAGGATGACTACTTCTCAGTTTACCCAGGACGGTTCTGGTCCACGCCTAGTGTCCTGGCATAATTGTCAATAATACTCCATTTCACTCTCAAGGTGTCCCAGTTTTGATGATAAATCATATGGTGACCCCTCAACCATGTTTCACTCCCAGTCAACCACTTCAGGTTTCCTGGAAGAGAACTAGGTACAGGATGCTATGAAGGGTGCTGAGGACCCTAGGATCATGAGACGCAGCCCCTGACCTCAAGGAACCCCTTTCTGATATATGAAACACAGTAACAGAGGCACTGCTGGTTGCAGGGGTAGGCAGAATCTGAAGTATGAGATGAGGGAAAAGCAAGTGCAAAGGCATGGAAGTGTGGAAAGCGTGGTATGGTTTCGGAAATATAGTAACCAAGCCCTCCTAATGGCCAAATGTAAGGCAAATTCTCCCCCAAGTTATTTTTCAGAAAAGAGTCATATTTTATTTCTCCCAAAGTTTATTGCTTCATGAGATGATCTTTGTTACTTTATCTTTTTGTTTTATATTATTTTAAAGTGTAATTGACTTACACTGTTATATTAATTTCAGTTATGCAACATAGTGATTCAGTATTTTTATATGGGGCTTCCCTGGTGGCGCAGTGGTTGAGAGTCTGCCTGCCGATGCAGGGGACACAGGTTCAGTGCCCCGGTCCAGGAAGATCCCACATGCCGCGGAGCGGCTGGGCCCGTGAGCCATGGCCGCTGAGCCTGCACGTCCGGAGCCCGTGCTCCGCAACGGGAGAGACCACGACAGTGAGAGGCCCACGTACTGCAAAAAAGTATATATATATATATTTTTTCATACATTACGAAATGATCACCACGATAAGTCTAGTTACCATCTGTCACCATACAAAGGCCTTACAATATTATTGACTATATTCTTTATGGTGTACCTTACATCCCCGATGGTTACTTTATTTTGACTAAAATAAATTACCATTTGGGGAAGAAGATGACATTAGAGAGAGAGAGAGGTTTAAAGATTTAATGTATGCTTAGTATTATTTTTTTGCCTGGGATATGTCCTCAAAATTGTTCATGGTACATGTCATTATAAACTGGTCTTTTAAAGACCATTTTAAAAATAGCACATGGCTAAATCATGGAGAATACATATACACACCTATAGGAGAATTTTTGACATGTCCTATTATTATATAAAGGGGTCTGGGTGTGTGTGGCTTGTGATAAAAATTCCAGTGGCAGCATCACTCACAGCTTCAAAAAGTTCTGTGTTACAAACAACATCCAAAACTGTAAAGATGATATATTCTGAAAATTTGCATTCTGTGGCTCAAAAATGGGTATAGCAATGATGAAGACAAACACTGTTGTCAGAGCTGTCAATGTAGAGTTAGAATTCAATTATTTCATGAAACTTGAAAGACAAAAGGAATCAACATTTCTACTATATTAGTATTTCATTAATATTTAATTTAAGATACGTTTAAATTAATATGTTAAATATAATAAGTAGACATTAAAAATTTTCAGCTATATCCCCAAACATGTGTACATTCAAGTTGGCCATTAGAGCTTTTTTGGGGGATCCTCTCATGAGAAATGGGGGAATTGCTTTACATTTGGTGTTACCTGAGGTTTAGCACATACAGTGCTTTGTTCTACTGGGGATCAGCCTGTAGAGCTGGGGGAGTAGCAGGAGATGAAGTTGGAGAGGTAAGCATGTGTTGGAATCGGGGAAGACCCAGGGTATCCCACACCAAGTCTGCAGCAGCCAATGGAAATCTACTGATGGAGATTCATAAGAGCAGTATATCTTAATTAAATTTGCATTTTGGAAGAATAATTTTGGTGGCAGCGTAGAAGAGGAACCAGAAATGTAGATATGTCAACTTATGCTAGAAATACAAGTGCACTGATAGTAGCAATCTTATCAGTTTTGTTTTGTGGTTGCATCCTCAGAGCCTAGAAGAGTGCCTGACCCATGGAAAGCAAGCAAAGCTTATTACCTGAATGAATGAATGGCCCATTCTGAAACTGCCTGTTCTCACCCCTCATTTCACCCTCATCAGAAGAAGCTACCTGAAGAGTTTTCAGGATAGCTCTACTACTTTCGACTGTGTATATGGCCCCCTGGTTTATCTGTCTGTCCTGAACTAAAGCCCCTTCTCTCAACCAATTCTGCTCCTCTAATGTCTTGTCATTATAGTCTGAATAAGGACTATGGCAATGTACTACCTTAGAACTTTTTTGAAAAGGCACAACTTTTTTTTAACGTCTTCATTGAAGTATAATTGCTTTACGATGGTGTGTTACTTTCTGCTGTATAAAAAAGTGAATCAGCTATATGTATACATATATCCCCATATCCCCTCTCTCTTGCGTCTCCCTCCCACCCTGCCTATCCCACCCCTCTAGGTGGTCACAAAGCACCGAGCTGATCTCCCTGTGCTATGCAGCTCCTTCCCACTAGCTATCTATTTTACATGTGGTAGTGTATATATATCCATGCCACTCTCTCACGTCATCCCAGCTTATCCTTCCCCCTCCCCATGTCCTCAAGTCCATTCTCTGTGTATTTATTACTGTCCTGCTCCTAGGTTCATCAGAAACATTTTTGTTTTTTTTAGATTCCATATATATGTGTTAGCATACAGTATTTGGTTTTCTCTTTCTGACTTACTTCACTCTGTATGACAGACTCTAGGACCATCTACCTCACTACAAACAAATCAGTTTCGTTTCTGTTTATGGCTGAGTAATATTCCATTGTATATATGTGCCACTTCTTCTTTATCCATTCCTCTGTTGATGGGCATTTAGGTTGCTTCCATGTGCTGGCTATTGTAAATAGTGCTGCAATGAACATTGGGGTGCATGTCTCTTTTTGAATTATGGTTTTCTCAGGGTATATGAAAAAGGCACCACTTTTAGGGAGCACACTTAGAGGGAATAAGTTACCTGCCCCTCACCCTCTGCTCTTAATCACTTTATTATGGTACCTCCCATAATATCAATTTCTCTATTCATGGGTAGGATTATAATTGAGTCAGGATATTGAGAAAACTGCCTCACGCTAAAGAAAAAAATAAAGTTGGATCTCTACCTCAAACTGTATACAAAGGTGACCTCCAGATGGGGTTTAATGTGAAAAGCAAAACCATAAAGATAAAAGAAGAAGGTGTTGGAGTTAAGGTGTTATGAT
The DNA here is from genome assembly GCF_011762595.2 of Tursiops truncatus. Classification (NCBI taxonomy): domain Eukaryota; kingdom Metazoa; phylum Chordata; class Mammalia; order Artiodactyla; family Delphinidae; genus Tursiops; species Tursiops truncatus. The sequence continues at coordinate 85,434,981 of NC_047041.1, forward strand.
CTTGGGGTGGAGCGGTATTTCTTAAGAAGGATGGATCTGACTACATCAAAACATAAGATCTCTATTCAAAATGACACAACTATATACAATGTTCTTGGACAGGTGACAGACTGGGAGAAGATATTGGTTTTAAAACTGACTAGGCTTAATAACTGGAATGTACAAGAAAATACAGCAAAACAATAGGAAAATGGCAGAGAATGCAATCAAAACTAGGCAAAAGCTGAAAATGGGCTCTTCACTATTGAAATAAATTTCTAGGCTCAAGATGGAGCTGCTCCTGTCTGGGGTGCCGTATCAGCAAACCTAAATTTTGTGTTCCTGTAAATGTTCCACTTGACCAGAAACAGACTATATCCAGTCAGCTAATCCCAAAGGCCAAGCCAACTCTATAACTCTATAGTTATTTCCTTGTTCCTTGATCTTTCTAAATAAGGTCAGATATGCAACACCAGCCAATCATGCCCTTTCCCCGTTGCCACTTCTAATGCTCTATAAAACTCACTCTTGCCCCAAATCCCTCAGGAAGAGTGGTCTACTGCTTATGGGTTGTTTTCCCTTGACTAAAGGACATCACACTCGTTACTAAATTGTTTTAGTTTTGTCATTTGACATCACATAACAAGCTTATAAAGAGCTATTTATCTTTATTAGTAACCCAAGAAATGCAAATATAATACCACAATGAGTTATCACTTTATACCCGTTAGATAGACAAAAATTAGAAATTCAGATAATACCAAATGTCAAGGAGTGGTATCCAAGACGTTAACAATCGCAACACTCAGTAAAAAAAGAAAGAAACAGAAAGCATTTTTGGGCATCATACATGTAAAGTTTAACACATAAACAAAACAATAGAATACTTAAAAAAATTATATTCAAGGATATTTATCAAACATTAGAGAGAGATTCTGTGGAAAGAAGTTGGAGGAATGTGAGTGGGATTTGGAGATAAAGGAAAAATAAAATTAAATCAAAATGAAATAAAATAGCAAAGCTGCCTTACATGGTCTAAAGAGAGGTTATGATCTGAGTAGTATGAGTAACTAGCCTATGTACACCCAAGTTCCAAAATAAGTAAGTAAATGGAGAGAGCAAGCCTCAGGGAGATTTTCCCTCATAATCCCTGATTTACAAGGGCAGTGCACCAACTGCTGATATACAAAGTTTTTAATTAGTTCCTTTCCACAGGTGACTGCTTTTCCAACTGGATAATGGAAGGCAAATTTAGGGATTTTTCTCACTCCCAAAGAGTACTGATCTTATAGATGATTAAGTGTCTGCCCTCGTTCCCTGCAGCCTACTCAGATGAAAGCCAAGACCACCCCTAAGAAAGCATTTCCAAAGAGAGAAGTTTGAAAAACATAATTCTGCCAAAAAGAATTAGTATCACTCAGGGATCTGGGAGCTTGCTTGAAGACCAGGAAGGAAGTCAGAGATTAACTCACAACTGACTGGATGTTCTTTTAAATAACTCTTGGCGTTAGTTTCCACACTATTAAAATGGAGACATCCACTAGCAAGGACTTTGTAGAAAGTATCTGAAGAAAACGGAAAGAAGTATCAATGGGATTTTTTGAATTCTTGGGGTGAAGGAAATGGTGGTTATGAAAATGAGATATTTCTATTATTTGTTGTGGTTACAGGAATTATTTAACACTGTTTAGCAAGTAACATACTAAAGGAATTTAATTAAAATATCTCAATCAGAGCTTACGTGGGATTATCTTTACATATGCTTATTTTTTAAGGGGTGGCGGTGTTTAAAGAATTGTGATATTAACAAGCAGTGGACCATCCACTTATAAGAACTGGGTGAAATGAACATGTTCAGAAGGGTGTTGGGCCAAGGAAGCATTTTGGCGTTCATCTCCAATAGGCTTCTGAGGAACAGAAAGAGGCCCAGCAGTAAAGACTTCATTCTTTCTATTTGGCAGGGTTGGGAGTGGCTAGGGGATATCATTTTCACTGCACTGACTTTAATGGGATAAGATGTTGGCTAATATGATAACAGCATGAGATGAGATTTAGGTGATCTCAGGAGCTTGGGGCAGGGCAATGAAATCAGTCACTAAAGTGACAGTCTAATTACATAAGAATGGGATCTGCTGGGGGGTGCAAATACCTTCCCTAAAGCAGTGTACTTAGAAATTCCACCCTGTTCTCTTTTCAACTTCTAGAGGTTTTTCTGAAATTAAATGTACTATGTTACGAATCTTACTAAGCACGGGTGGTCTCTTTGGAACAGGTGAAAGAGATAGAAATTGATTTCAGAGCTGAAAGGTAAAGATAGGTAAGGTTGTTGGGCTTCCCTGATGGCGCAGTGGTTGAGAATCTGCCTGCCTAATGCAGGGGATATGGGTTCGAGCCCTAGTCTCAGAGGATCCCACATGCCGCGGAGCAACTAGGCCCGTGAGCCACAACTACTGAGCCTGCGCGTCTGGAGCCTGTGCTCCACAACAAGAGAGGCCGCGACAGTGAGAGGCCCGCACACCGTGATGAAGAGTGGCCCCCGCTCGCCGCAACTAGAGAAAGCCCTCGCACAGAAACGAAGACCAAACACAGCATAAAATAAAATAAAATAAATAAATAAAAAATTAAAAAAAAAAAAGATAGGTAAGGTTGGTACGGATTACCGTACCAACGGTAAGGAAAGGAGACTTTGGACCCCTAAATTCTACTAACAGGAAGCAGACTGACAAATTACATAGCTGCAAACATGGGTATCTTTTCATAGAAAAGGAAGGATGACTCAGAGGGTGGAATCAAGAGCCCAATGGGGGTAAAGTCAAAAGCCATGGAGAGTCATTTCCAGAAAGAAGTAGGATTGAGCCCTACTCAGGGAACTTCTAACATGTGTCCAGCTGGATTTTAGGATTGCTATGGGCCGGTGACTCTTCTATGCCTCCTGTCTTTTCTTCTTTTTGAACAGGAGTGTCTGTACCAGTTATCCTAAGCTTGTCCCACTGTTGTATGTTGGGAGGCATTCAGATGAAAAGAATGAGTGTTGAACTATACTTGAGGAGCTGCATATAAGACACTACACCTAGGCGCCTCATCCACACCTGGACCTGATTTAGATGATAAGATTCTGGGCTTTGAGCCGATGATGTAATGAGTTGAGAGTTTTGGGCATCTTGGGAGGAAGTGAATGTATGTTGCATTTGAGAGAGATATGAATCATTGGGGGCCAAAGGGCAGAATATGGTATCCAGCCTCAAAGATGGCCCTAAAGATCCCCACCTCTTGGTATTCATGTCCTACACAAACAGTCCCCTCCCATACAAAACAGGGCTCATCTCTGTAACTAATAGGCTATGTTGGAAATGATGTTGTGTGACTTCTGAGCTTAGGTCATATAAGACATTGCATCTTCCACCTTGCCCTCTCTTGGATCACTTGCTACGGGAAAATCCAACTGCCATGTCATGAGGATATTCAAGCAGCCCAGTAGAAAATGGTGAGGGGCTTCCCTGGTGGCGCAGTGGTTGAGAGTCGCCTGCCAATGCAGGGGACACGGGTTCGTGCCCTGGTCCGGGAGGATCCCACATGCCGCAGAGCGGCTGGGCCCGTGAGCCATGGCCGCTGAGCCTGTGCGTCCGGAGCCTGTGCTCCACAGCGGGAGAGGCCACAACAGTGAGAGGCCCGCATACCGCAAAAAAAAAAAAAAAAGAAAATGGTGAGACCTCTTTGGAACAGCCATGAGAAGGATCCATCTTAGAAGCAAATCTTACATTTCTAGTCAAGTCTTCAAATGACTACAGCCCCAGCCAACAGCTTCACTGAAATCTCTTGAGTGACCCTGAGCTGGGCCACCCAGCTAAGACACTCCCACATTCTTGGCTCAGGAATGTGTGAGATAATAAAAGTTCATTGTTTTAAGCTGCTACATTTTGAGGTACTTTTCTATGCAATAATGGATTAATATAACAAGGTTTCTATCTCTGGATACTCCCAAAGTTTCCAATTCCTGTGGAATCAGACCATTCTGATTTTTGTACGGAGGGGCACAGAAGGTCCATCTCATGAGTCTGCCATACTCCATCCCCAGAATTTTATGAATTCCCTTTTTTTTTTTTTTTGCATTATGTGGGCCTCTCACTGTTGTGGCCTCTCCCATTGCGGAGCACAGGCTCCGGACGCGCAGGCTCAGCGGCCATGGCTCACGGGCCCAGCCGCTCCGCGGCATGTGGGATCCTCCCGGACCGGGGCACGAACCCGTGTCCCCTGCATCGGCAGGCGGACTCTCAACCACTGCGCCACCAGGGAAGCCCTATGAAGTCCCTTTTTTAATAGTTCCATCAACTTCTGTCTCTTAAGACCCTCTCACCACAGAGGACTCAAAGAACGTTTGTAAAGTGTTAGATACTGAACTGCATAGTATGATATTTTAACTTTCTGTTAGGTAAAATTAAGAACAAACAATAACAACAATAATGACAACAAAAAGACAATTTCTGGAGAAATGAATTGGAGAAAAATAGAAATGTGGAGGGAACTAGAACAAAACAAACCTTTGGACCTTTCCCCCCACGTTCTATAGAGCTGTCCTGAGGTTAATAAAACAAAATATTTTTTTCAAAATAAAATCTCTGACAAAAGCTGCACAGAAATTAAGCATACATTATATGTGGCTATATTAAAAATTATTTTAAATGATTTTTACCCCACTCCATCCCCTGGCATTTTTGTGAAGATCATCTGGAAATCCTAGATCAAAAGTATCTAAGGGACTCAGTGAAAAACACACCATTCCATCCCCTTTCCTTCTTCTCAACCACATCTCCGCCTCTCTCTGGACTAGATCAAAATGTTCATTTCCTCTCCCAAGTACAAATCGAAAGCTCTTCAATGAGCGGTGAGACATATATATGGGGTAGAGGTGAGGAGTTGCTTACACCAGCAGCCAGCCAAAACGTGTCAAAAATGTTTAAAACCTCCTTCAAAGGGTCATTATGTGCACTAAATATAAATCATGCCAATAATAGTTAAAATGTAGTGAATATCTACAAGGCAGGCACCTTTACATTTCATTCACAAAATGGCCCCATGAGGTACGTACTACCATTATTTCCACTTTACATATATATGTACTTTATATATATAAAGTGGAAAACAGAACGATCAGTTAGCTTCTTCATGGTTGCAAAGCCAATAAGTTGTAGTACCAGGATTTGAGGGTCCTTGGGCAGTGGCTCTTCCAAACTTGGGAGCCACAAAAAGATCTAGCCCGATTCTTGGCACTTCAGTATTGGTTAATAAATAACAGTCCCTTTCCTTTCTCTTGGAATCCGATCTGAATCTAGATGGCCTCCTTACATAGAGGATAAGGTCTGCACACTGGAACTCTCACTCCACAAATACTGTCTCTCCCTACCTACCTCCCCTGACATCTCAGCCAAACCCAAGGCAAGCTCTCAAAAAAAGGCGCAGAGGTTACGATCCTGGAGGTTCTGAGCCCCTAGGAGAGCAGGAATGCAAATAGACTTTGCAAATAGGCAAAGCATAGAATCGCTTTAGATAGAAAACGTCTGTTTGCTCAACCTGACTCTGATTCCCTGAGCCTGGGAGAGCAAACACAACCCTTCCCCCTGAAAATCCCAAGGGGTCAGGTTCAGTCTGGTAAACAACACTCCGTCCTGGCATCTTGCAGAACAGGCAGCAGAGGGGACTGGGACGGGCAGCAACAAATTGGAAGGAGGGAGGCTGAAATGCACCTGTACACCTGCCTAGTGGCCTTGAAAAGTCAGGTTGGCACCTCTCAGGGAGGAAGTGGAGGAGGAGGGGCCCAATTCCCGCCTCCAGAGTGAGCTGGAGTGAATCAGAGACCTCATCCATCCTCTCCCTCCTTCGGGGATGCTGAACCCCTGCGGGAAACGCAGAAAAGGGCCATTGCCACTTTAAATGACTCAGGAAGTGAAAACGGGCCGCCTGACGGGGACAGGGAAAGTGGAACCGGGGCGGCGCGGGGGCCGGCGGCACCGCGCTCGCCGGGGCAGCGGGGGGGCCGAGCGGGCGGCGCGGCGCAGGGGCCGACGGGGGCGCTGGGCGGCTGCGCCGGAAGTGCCCAGAACGCCGGAGGAAGCACAGCGGCCGCCAGGCTGCCGAGCCGGCGGCGAGGCCCTGTGCTCCTGGGCTGGGTGCAGACTGCTGGGAACAGGCGGCAGCGGCGCCGAGGCTGCGGGACACGGCGCGGCCAGTCTGCGGGACGGGCCCCAGGTGGGGAGGAGGACGCGAGGAGGCCGCGCCGAGGCCAGGCAGCGAGCTCTGAAGCCCGGAGACCCGGGCCGCGGCACAGCTCCCACATGGCCTCCGGAGGGGGCGCGGCCTTCGAGGAGCTGCCGCCCGACGGCACGTGTGATGAGTGCGAGCCAGACGAGGCTCCGGGAGCCGAGGAAGTGTGCCAGGAATGCGGCTTCTGCTACTGCCGCCGCCACGCGGAGGCGCACGGGCAGAAGTTCCCCAGGCACCACCTGGCCGAGTACGTCCACGAAGCCGCCCAGGCCTGGACCCCGGGAGCCCGGGGGGATGGGGCGGGAGAGGAAGAAGTCGAGGCCCAGGTAGAGAACGAGAAGGCCCTAGAAAGCGAGGCGGGGGAAGAGAGCGAGTCCGAGGAAGACTGTGAGTCCGAAGAAGAGAGTCAGACGGAGGAGGAGAGCGAAGACGAGAGTGAGGAAGACAGTGAGGAAGACAGTGAGGAAGAAATGGAGGATGAGCAAGAGAGTGAAGCAGAGGAAGACAACCAGGAGGAAGGAGAATCGGAAGCGGAGGGAGAAACTGAGGCAGAAAGCGAATTTGACCCAGAAATAGAAATGGAAGCGGAGAGAGTGGCCAAGAGGAAGTGTCCGGACCATGGGCTCGATTTGAGTACCTATTGCCAGGAAGATAAGCAGCTCATCTGTGTCCTGTGCCCAGTCATTGGGGCACATCAGGGCCACCAGCTCTCCACCCTAGACGAAGCCTTCGAAGAACTAAGAGTAAGTATTGGTCATTCAGAGCATAGGCCAGGAGGTCAGGACACCTGGGTTTCAACCCAGGGGGCCTCCCTGTGGCCACATTAACTTTCACCATGTCCCTAAAAAGCTGGTCTGTTCATCTTGTTGGGAGCAGTGATTATTGACTCTTTTTGATTGACGTCCTTTGAGAGTAAGATGAAAGTTCTGGACTCTGACCCTAGAAAAATAAATGTACAAAATCTAGTTTACAATTTCTGGAAAATTATAAGCTTCTCGTCTCCGTATCCCAGGTAAAGCATTCCTTGGGATTTTGACTCCACTTAAGCCTATTCCCACAACATCTTCATTGTTGAGACTGGTTAAGGCTCTTGACAAGGAATTGGTAAACCATGGTTTCACCAGATGGATCCAAGCAGTTGGTTCCTCTATAGTGAAAAGACTCCCTAAGGTTGTGGTTTTGATGATAATTTCATGTGTGCCTCTGAGTTCCTTTTAGGTTCTTCATGTTTGGTAGTTGTTTGGAAAGGAGGGTGAGAAGGTGGAGGCAAAATTGGGATGGGAGTGGGTGTTCCCTTGTCCTCTATCTTTTGCAGGAGGGCAGGGCCTTTATCTTGGACCTTGCTGGTCCCCTAGAACTGTGTATGGAAATCTTACAAATATTAATAAATATTTATTGAATGAATGAATTTGCAGATGATTTGCTTTTTATTTATATTGTGGATATTTACAATCAGTGAGAGAGACAGCTGGAGTTAACCAGGCAGGAAAGTTTGAGTGATCAGTTCATTAGTTATTGTTGTCATCATGACATCTTTTGTTTCCTGAAGCAACTTTGCAGTTGCTGGCACTGGGATAACAAATATTTTGATAATGAAAATCCCCTATATTAAGATTTTCTCTTTTTTATTGTAAAATACACACTCAAAAGTGTATAAAAACATACGCACAGTCTAACAAATAACTATAAAGCAAATACTAATGTAACCTCCACCCCGATTAAGAAATAGAATATTAGGAGCAATATTGAAGCCCCATGCCCTTTTTATAATTTTCTAGTTATAACCATCTCCCTTCTCCATAGGTCACCATTATCCTGACTTTTGTGGTGATAATATCCTTGCTTATCTTTATACTTTTACCACACATTTATGTATTTCTAAACTTATTTGAACTTGACACTATTGATATTGTATTGTTATCATGCTTTCTTTTGGGTTTTGCTTTATTTTTTCAACATTGTGTTTGTGAGATTCTTCCAGTGAGTGGCTGTGGTTTGTCCATATTCATTGTTGTATAGAATTCCATTTTATAAATATGCCGCAAGTTACCTATTCTGTCAAGGGTGAACATTTGATTTCCAGATTCTGGAACTTCTAGTTATTATAAACAGTGTTGCTATAAACATTCTTGTTCATGTCTCCTGCTGCACATCTACATACATTTAAATGGAATATAAACCTAGGAGTGTGATTGTTGGGTAACACACTGTGCATATCTTCAATAATATTAGATGTTGTCAGCTATTTTCCAAAGTGGTTGCACCAATTTGCATTGCCATGAAAAGTGTAAGAGAGTTCCTTTTGCTCAGTATTTTCACCAACACTTGTTATTACAGAATTTTTAGTTTTTGTCAGTCATATGGATATGTAGTGGTATCTTCTTGTGGTTTAAATTTGCATTCCTCTGGTCACTGATGACTTTGAGTATCTTTTGTATTTCTTCTTTTGTGAAGTACTCATTCAGGTCTTTTGTTCGTTTCATTTAGGTTGTCTTTTTCTCACTAATTTACAGGAGTTTTTATATTTATATTTTTGACTGTGGTTGATATGGGTTACAAATATCTTCTACTCTGTTTTTCCTTTTTCTTTTTTAAAAAATTGTACCTTGAACAGAGAAGTTCTTCATTTTAATGTAGTAGAATTTATCAATAACTTTCTTTACTATTAGTGCTTTTTGTGTCTCGTTCCACTTAGTATTGATTTTTGGGTAGTGGAGGTAGGGGCTTAGTTTCATTTTTTACCCTGTACAGATAGCCAGTTGCTCTAGCAGCATTTATTGAAAAGCCTATCCTTTCTGTACTGATCTGCTGTGTCACCAGTCATATATCAAGTGCCCATATGTGTATGATGTGTTTCTTGGCTCTTGTATTTTATACCATTGGTCTGTTAGTATATTCCTGTATGAGCTACATGTTTTCTCAGTTACCATAGGTTTGTAACATGTCTTAATATCTGGTAGAGCAAGTCTGTCCACTCTTCTTCTAGAAGAGTGTCTCAGCCAGCCTTGGCCTTTTACATTTCCTAGAATCATACCATGAAGTTCTGTATTAAGAAAAAAAACAAACCTGCAGGACTTTTTTTTTTTTTTGTATTGTATTGTATTGTAATTATAAACCAATATATGGAGAATTAATACCATTACAAAATGAAGTCTTCTGATCCATTTATTTAGGTCTTTTTATTGCCTCACAATAAAGTTTTGTAATTTTTTTTTCTGAAAGATCTTGGACATCATTCTGAAATTTATTCCTGGATACTTACAGTTTTATAGTATTGTAAAAAATGTTTTTAATTTTTGTTTTCTAATTGTATATAGGAATATGATAAACTTTCATATATTGATTTTCGTATTAAACTGTCTTACATATTCTAATAATCTGTAAATTTATTCTACACACATGATCATATTATTTGCAAGAGGGAAAGCTTTTGTATCTTTTCAGTCCTTATGCCTGTTCTTTTTTTTTTTTTTTCCCCTTGCCTTAATGCTTTGGATAGGACCTCCAGTATAATGTTGAATAGAAGGGATAGTGAATATTTGTGCCTTGTTCTTAATTGAGGGATAATTCATAACATTTCACAAGTGTGCTAGTGGGTTTTTTCCCCACAGATATATTTAATTAGATTAAGAAAGTTCCCTTCTAGTCCCAGTTTAAGAGTTTTTCTTAATATTGAATGGATATTGAATTTTATCAAATGCTTTTTCTGCATCTGTTGCATGTTCGTGTGATTTTACTCTTTTATTGATGTGATGAATTACATTAACTGATATACTTATTAAATTAAATTTAAAAATCAGTATTATGTTCACATGTTTCAAAAGCCTCTTTTTCACCTTTGGTAACCACTTTTATTAGTTTTTTGCTTATCGTTCAAGTGTTTGTTTTTTCAGATACAGGTGTGTACATATATATGGTCTTATTTCCATCCCTTCATTAGTATATTTTACAGTTAAAACAACCTGGCATTTCTGGGAGAAACTCAACTTGGTTGTGATGAAGTATCCTTATGTTTTTGAATTTAGTTTATTAATAATTTATGTAGGATTTTTTCATTCATATTTATGGGAGAAGTTAACTTGTAAATTTCCTTTCTTGTAGCGTCCTCATGAGATTTTGCTATCAAGGTTATGTTGACTTCATAGTATGAGTCAGGAAGTGTTGCTTCTCATGTATTTTCTCTCTCTTTTAATGTTCTGGAAGTGTATTATATAAGATTGGAATATTTCTTCCTAGAATGATTGGTAGAACTGACCAGGGAAGCCATCTGGATCTGAAAAGAGAGAGAAAGAATTAATTTTGTTGTTTTGTATCCAACATTGGATACATTTGTTTTGTATCCAGTCCATTGACTGTGGATTCAATTTATTTGGTGGTTATAGGTCTGTCCAGGTTATGTATTTTTCTTTAAGTCAATTTTGATAAGTTACATTTTCCTAGAAGTTTGTCCATTTTGTCTAAATTTTCAAATGTACTAGTATAGATTTGTGAATCATATCCTCTTATTATCTTTTTTCATGGTGTAGCTATCCTCTTTATTCCTTTAAGAACAGTAAGCATGTTGATTTATAATCTGTCACTGATAATTCCAGTATTTGAGGACTTTATAGACCTTTCTCTGCTAGCTATTGTTTTTGTGGTGTTTTTTAGGTTTCCTTCTTTCCTTTTGTGCTTGTTATGTTCGAGTAGCTTTTCATTGCCTTGAAAAATTATTTGTGGGGATTTCCCAAGCCTTGGCCTGAAGCTGTAGTCTTCGAAAGAGCATTTGAGTTTGCTTCTGATAAGGCCTAAGTGTACAGCTTGTTTAGGACCCCCTTAAACTAAATTAATTGCATGAGAGATTTCTTGGAACAGATTTTCAGGAGGTGCCTGTCCAAATTTACAGCCTCTTAAAGAATTTCTTTCATCCTGTCCTGCACCCCATCCCCCCACCGCCCCGTTTTGTTCGGCTCCAAGGCATGGCTCCCCACACTCCTCTTTGGAGGGTGAGATAGCGGCAACTTTAGTTTGTCTTTACTCTAGAATTTTACTCTTTGGCAGGGGTAGGAGGGTCAAAAGTCTGTATGGAAAGGGTCTCCTTTAAATGTCCCACTCTGAGCATGTTGTAGGCTTTGCTTTCTTTTATCTTCTTTCCCCCTGCCCACCTCACTTTCTGCCTATAATCAAATGCACATCCCAGTTTCTTGTGATCGGTAAATGTACTCAGATCAGTAGAGCTGTTTCCTGTACTCTGCTTATGTTAACACTGGAACAGTATTACTTAACTATAGACCTTATTAGACGTTCACCAGTTTTTCCTCTAATGATTCTGTACCAGGGTCCTCTGGCCATATTACATTTTCTTGTTTTCGATGATCATGATAGTTTTGAGGAGTGCCAGTCAGGTATTTGGTAGACTGTCTCTCCGTTTGGATTAGTCTGATGTTTTTCTCATGGTGAAACTGGAATTGTGGGTTTTGGGGCAATATAAATTCTCTTTTATGTTTTGCTTTTTTCACTTATCAGTATGTCTTGGAAATCATTCCATAGAGGTGCCTATTTATTTATTCATTTTAGCTGCAAATACTCTAGTGAGTGTCAGTCATTAAATTCTTAATTTATGATATTGTGTTTTTCAACTCTAGAATGCCTGTTTGGTTGTTTTTTTTAAAGATCCATTTCTCTTTATCTTTTGGGATCTGATTCTTGGTTATATGCCACATTTTCATGATTATTCTCATCTCATAATTTTTCATTCAATACCAGACATTGTGTTTAAAAGAACTGTAGACACTAGAGTCATATTTTCCCCCCTCAGAAAGGGCATACCATTTGCTCTGTTAGGCAGCTAGGATGAAGGGCTGATCGTTTTTATTCAATAAAAATTTGAACTTGTTTAGAGCTTGTTTGTAGCTTTAATTAGTTTCATTTCACCTCTGGTTTCATATATTTTGAGGGCAGTGTACATTTACTTATTGACAAGAAAGTAGGTCTCTTGGAATATTAAAAGTGGCTTGGCATGATGATGGTGAGAGAAGAGGATCTTTGTTATACTGCATTCATTCATTCATTCACCAAGTATTTATTGAGCATTGGCCAAGGGCAGGTGCTTTCTAAGCATTGAGAATATAGCAAAATGGAAGAAGTCCCTGCTTCTACTGGAGTATACATTGTGTTGGAAGGAAATAGAGAGCAACAAATGCTCAAATAAACATGTAATAACTGTTAATAAAGAAAAAATAAAACACAGTGTGGGATTAGAGAGGAACAGGAAGTATCCTAGCTCTGCCGCTTGCTTTTTGACCTTGGACAAGTTATTTTAACAGTTTGGCCTTGTTTCTGTATCTCTAAAGTGGGTATAAAGTTAAGAAATCAAGTAGTGTTTTTGTGAGAATACAATAACTTAGTTTGTGATAACACTTTAACAATGCTTAACACACTGTAAGTGCTCTTTAAATGTTAGCTGTTGTTTTTATTATTATTAATAGGAGGAGTCTAGTTAAATGCACAAGTTCAGAGTTGAGAGGGATTTGAACAATATATGTTTTGATATCTCAGTGCCAAACCGGGCTGTGAGTGGCTAATATTGGTGGTAGAAGGCCAAATTGTTGGCGAGGGCTAGAGTAAAGCAAACTGCAGAGCGGGCCAGAATGGACAGAAAACCAGGGTGACTGTACAGCCAGAAGGGATCCGAGCAGAGGCAACGTGGAGGCTAATGCCTCAAGGACTAAGGTGAACACCTTGAAGGGATAAGTTGAACCCTAATCACTGAAGTGACTTTTAAAGTCCTACCTTTCCTCTTGTGCTGTATTTCCAGTGTGGCTCCAGAGCATTTGGTCTCCAAAGGATCCTGTGGGTCCAGATTTGAATTGAGCCTGTGCTCCAGTTTTATCGTAGGAATATAGTTACACAGCCCATATTATGACCTCACATCTGGTTCATAAACTCTCAGATATGCCGGTTTCTCTTATTGTGACCGTAATTTGTGGTTCTGAAAATGGGTCATTGGGTCTGACAAAGGAGCTTGATCTGGTTCATGGATATTTTCATATGAAAATTCTTAAGTTGTCAAGGGAATTTGCATTCATAGCTATATTTAATGAATCATTTTGTTCAACAGTATAAGTGCAATTACATGTATTCAGAACTCTAGACCAGTAATTTAAAAAATTATTTTGAACATAACCTACAGTAGGGGTTATGTTCAGATAACCACTATATGTAAATATAGTTTACATTGTGGTCTAGTTTACATACACACACGCACACACACATACTTTAACTCAAACGGAGCACTGTTAACGTTATTGCATATGATGTGTTCTGTTTGTATTCTATTCTGTTCAAAAAAATTTCTGGATTCTCCCAATAAATAGATTTCATTGTACCCTAATGGGTCATGTCCTGTAGTTTGAAAAACACTTGTCTCGTTCACTCTAAGATCACCTGAAGAAAAGGTGGAGTCTTATAAAATGGCAAAGGGAGAAATGATTGGCAGAGTTCTGCAAGTACTTATAAGCATCTATGGAGTTCTTAACATGGCTTTGTTATGGACAGATCCAAAAGTTTTGAAATCACTCCCTTTGCCCTTGAGTGTGTCTTTAAGATGGGTATTTGGAAAGAAGAATGTTTGGTTAAGTGACAGAACAACTGCAGGGGCGCCCCAACGAGGGGGCTCCAGTGGCAGGGCGGTCGGGAGGGTACAGGCATATTCTCCGGACAGCTGTGACTCTGGAGGGGCTGGAGATGGGGGTATGCCGCTGCTGTGTCTTGTAATGGCCGGCGGCTCTGGCTCTGTGCTCAGCTCATAAGAAGCTCTGGCAGGGAGGCAGAAGGTTGAATGTCTGCTGTAATTTCCCTATTTATGTTTTTATTCTTGACTAAAAGGATTTGGAGTACCTTCTAATAAAACCATTAAGTGCTGTCTACACAGTGGTTCAGTCTGTGTCTTATTTATTTGTATAGAATAAGACAAAAGCTAAGACTAAGGTAAAGGGAATGATTGAAGCTGCCACAAATGGTTGATGGAAAGTTAAAGTGAGGCCTCCCGTTCTGGGATTCTCCATCTCAGTCTACTCTTCAAAATGTACTTTCTTTACCTGTAATAAGTCTGGGACGTATGCAGTGAAGAGGACAGACAGGGCCCTAGCTTTTATGGAGTTTACCCTTTAGCTGGGGAGAGAGATAAGGTAGGGTAATTTTGGATGGTAGTGTGTACTATGAAAACAATAAGTCATAGCAACGAAAGAGTGAGTGATGTGGCAGGAGGGCAGGAGGGAGTTACTTTTGACCAAGTAGTCATGGAAGGTGTCTCTGAGCATGTGACATTAAGGCAGAGACCTGAATTATGAGATCTTGCAGAGATCTAGAGAAAACCTCCTATTGTGTTACCACTCAGTGCCTTTTGCACGAAGTCCAGTGATTCATAGCAGAGATGATCGGTTTGGTTCATAGGACTCTTCAAAAAGGAATTAGATGGCTCTTGAAGTGAGAGGAGTAGTGTAGTTCTGGCAATTGTAATGTGCTGTTAACACAGGTGAAAATACTGTGGAGGGAATGTGAGCTTATGGGGATCTCTTTGACAATAGCTCAGTTTTTCAGGGGATTCAACATTCATGGTGATGGAACTTCATTAAAGAGAGCCTAGAGGGCTTCTGCAGGGTTAAGTGGAGGGGAAGAGTCATCTAATTATGTTCAGTTAGGGACGTGGACTCTTCCCACAATCTTTGTTATTAAAATTACAGTTTATAATCTAAGAATTAAGAAAAAGTCTGGGAGAAGAGTGGTTAAGGCGGAAAGAATGGTGAATGCAAAGGCTTTAAGGTAGAGGTGAACTTGGGGTGTTGGAGGGACAGCAGAAAGGTCACTCTGGAGTATATTGGAATGAAAGAGGAGTGGCAGGTGGGTTAAACGGTAGGTTAAACAGTGTGTTTCTCACCTTGTTGCCACATTTTGGAATCACCTGTGGAGGGAGATTCTTTAGAAAATACCTGTGATTGGCCTCAGCCCAGCCTTAAATCAAAATCTTTGGGGATGATCATTCTATAAAAAAGACATATTTTATAGAATGTCTTTCTATTGGGATTTGTCTTCTTTTCATGTTGTGGTTAGACTGGAGTTACTGTTTTTAGGAGGAAGACCACAGAATTAAGGGTACACACTATCAAGAGGATTGTTGAGGGAAAAGGTCCATACTTTCCCTGCTCTCTCCCAAGAATCCAGTGCCCTCTTTTTTCTCTTCCCTGACCTTTCAATCAGAATAGATTAATAGGTTAATAGGCATATTGTACTATTAGATGACTGCTTTTCAGGGTAAGGTTGCTGATGCAGTAGGTGTATTATTCTTAAGCCCCTCTGGGGATAAAGGACTATGTGTCTGTGGCACCACCTTTTCTTGACCACAGCCCACAATATGGAGGTTGCCCTGCTGTCCACTGATAACACCCACCTTTTCTCTTCCCTTGCATCGGACCCAAACTGAGAAGCCAGAGATCTGTCAGTGTCAGTGCGCAGTGTGTCTTCTGCTTGAAGTTACAGTTCAATCTGGGATAACTAGCTCAGTTTCACGCTCCTGTTCCTGTTGTGGGTTTAATATCCAGAGCCAGGGAGTAAATCTGTTGTGCAGCAGGAAGGAGCACAGAGACTAATGGACCTCTCAGAAGAGAAGACAAGAGTACAGACCAAGAAGGGGTGAAACAAAAACTTCAGTGCGGATATGTGGGGCAGAGATGAGAATCTTGTTTGTGGGTGTGTGTGCGACTATGATAGGGATCAAGCCAACATGACATTGGGGGATAAAAAAATCAATATTGATGCCCTTTTCCGATGTCAAAAATGAATCAAGGGGCTTCCCTGTTGGTGCAGTGGTTGGGAGTCTGCCTGCCGATGCAGGGGACACGGGTTCGTGCCCCGGTCCGGGAAGATCCCACATGCCGCAGAGCAGCTGGGCCCGTGAGCCATGGCCGCTGAGCCTGCGTGTCCGGAGCCTGTGCTCTGCAACAGGAGAGGCCACAACAGTGAGAAGCCCGTGTATCGCAAAAAAAAAAAAAAAAAAGAGTCAAGAATGAAAAAAAATGAAACCAACCAAGCAAAATCTTCCAGATACTCTAAGTGCTCAGTCTATAATTTATGGCAAGTAACCATATAGGCAATGACTGATGTATATTGTGGTGTGCTAAATTATTCTTGTCGAACATTTAATTATAAATTAAGCTCACTTCAAATGTATTTAGCTAGTTTCTGATCGGGTAGCAGAGCAATCTGCTTTTAACTTCAACAGGATATTAGAGAAAGCATTATACTACATCCAAACTGTAGCATATAGTTAGCTTTTTTGTCAAAAACTGGTGTTTTTAAGTTAATTTTATTTATGTGAATAATTTTTGAGCACTTAAGGTGTGCTACATGACGGATATTGATAAAGAAAGATGCCTGACATCAGGAAGCTTATAGTCTTTTCACATGCTTATTTGCGTATGAATACTAGAAGAGAGGTACAAATAGTATGTCGTGGGGACTCAGAGAAAAGAGAAGTTATTTTCAGCTGGAGATGTGGAATCAGGAAAGATTTCTTAGAGGAAGTGGTATTTGAGGTGGACCTTCAAAGATGGATAGGATTTTACTAGGTAGATATGACTAGAGTGTTAGGCAGCTGTCCTCTGTGTTCCCATAGCAACAGCCTGTACTATTATAGCATTAAATACAGTATACTACATCAATATTATTTCTTCCCACCATGTCTCTGTCTTGCGTGGGTCATAAACTCTTCTTCTAGCGTTAGGACTGTATGTTACACATCTTTGTGTTCCCAGCACCTAGCACAGTGCCTGTTGGAGAGTAGATATACATGAAATATTTGGTAAATGTATGATATGAAGTATAATAATCTCACATAGTCACAGGGCATCAATGAAGAACTGAAAGAGAGAGTGTTGCATAGTGATTTACTATATCAGTGTTTACATTAAGTTTAACTGCATCTGAAATAATGAAATAATTTGGAAAAATCCAAAATAACAGCAGCTCAAACAAGGTGGATGTTTTATTTTCTCTTGTATAGAAGGATGTAGGCAGTCCAAAGCTGGTATAGAGGAACCATGCAGTTATTAGGAATCTAGGCTCTTTCTACCTCTGCTCTGCTATCCTTAGGGTATGGTTCTTGTCATGGACCAAGATGACTCCTGGAGGTCCAGCCAGTACATCTGAGTTCCAGGAGAGCAGGCACGGGAAAGTGAAGATGGGAACACCCCTTTATTTTAAGAGAACCCTCCAGAAGTTGCATGCATTGCTGCTTATGTTTCATTGGCTGGAGTTCAGTCCCATGGCCTTATCTAGTTGCAAGGGAGGATGGGAAACAGTCTTTTCTTCAGGCCATGGTGTGTCCAGCTAAAACTGGAGTCTCTTACTAAGGAAGAATGGGAGAATGAATATGAAAGACCAAGCAGTCTTGCCTTAATTGGCTTTGCAGTCTATGGGTTTGAATCCTGGCTCTGCTACTTATTACCTGTGTCATGTTGGAGAATTCACTCAGTCTCTCTGAATCTTGGTTTCTTCATCTGTAACATGGGCATAATAATTATTTCTCCTTTTTGGGTTGTAGTGAAGAACAAACAAGATGATACATGTAAAGAGCTTAGCACAGTGCCTGGAATATAATAATCCCTCAGCAATTAGTGACTCTTATTATCCTTACAGAGTCAACTAAGGTTCTATTCTGCGTTCAATTCCAGACCAGGTAGTCTGGCAGAAGTAGAAGTTCGGACACCAAGTTTCTTTTGGTGAACGCTGTTCAGCCCCCTCTCCTTCTGTTCCTTCTGACTGCTCTATGCTGGTGGGTAGATAGGCTGGTGAAAAACTTGTCTTCAGAGAAGAGGCTCCTGTATATTTCAGTGTCCTGCTGGTGCCATGTGCACTAGCTAACCAAAACACAGCTGGTGTGTCTAATTTTAGGTTTCCAAGTCTTGCTGGTTGTCCTCTTTAAATTCTGTTTTACATTCTGAACTGTAGGAAATTTTTATAGAAGTGGAGAGGAGGCAGGGGCAGTACACCCTTTATTTTCTAGTTAGAAAATAGCCTCTGTTTTCTTTCCAGTAGGCAGTCGTGGGGGAAAGAGGTTAGAGGCACCCCTACTGTTCTCCACTCTGTTCTTTGGGTCTCTGTGAACCCTGGCAGGGTAATCTGTGTTGAGTGAAAGACTCTGACTTCATGTGTGTGAAGAATGGAAATGCTAGCCTTTAGCTGAGGTTATAAAACTAAGAGAGTCTAGAAACTCTTATCTGCTGTTGAATTTTGAGGCTCTTTCCCGAGATTAGAATAATAATAATAATTATTAAGTGGCTTTAGGTCAGGTGCTTTTCACCTCATTATTTCAGTTGATCTCAATATAACTCCCACAATAACCTGTATTATTCTGATTCTCATTTTACAGATGAGAAAACTGATACTCAAAGAGGTTGAGCTTTGTGGAAGTTCACCTAGTTTGTAAGTGGAAGGATTAGGATTTGAATCCAGGTCTAACCCCAAAGGACATTTTCATTCACCCATCCCATTTAGCCTCTACTCTTAATTATTCTCACTTACATTTAACCTTTCTAAGTTGTACTGACGCAATCTCCTGATGTTTATTATCTCTGTGAAGGTATTTAGTAGATACTTTATGAATATTCTAATCAGACTATTAAAACTATTCTTTCCCAGGCTTCCCTGGTGGCGCAGTGGTTGAGAGTCCGCCTGCCGATGCAGGGGACACGGGTTCGTGCCCTGGTCCGGGAGGATCCCATGTGCCGCGGAGCGGCTGCGCCTGTGAGCCATGGCCGCTGAGCCTGCGTGTCCGGAGCCTGTTGCTCCGCAGCGGGAGAGGCCACAACAGTGAGAGGCCCGCGTACCACAAAAAACAAACAAACAAACAAAACAAAAACAAACAAAAAAACTATTCTTTCCCTTCCATCTGGATTTTTCTTCCTAGATATTTTACAGAGTATTTTGATTGTATCAGATTGTTTTGTTCATTTTTTTCCATTCAGCACTTCTCTAGCTCAGTACTTGATACTTAGCAGTCAGTCACTCAATAGACTTAATCACTTAATAATAACAATAACAACAATGATAACTAAAATTTATTGAGAACTTAGTAGGTACCAGGTTCTGTGCTATAAACTTCCTACATATTATGTCATTTAATTTTTACCACAATTTTTTGAGGTACAGTTTCATTAAGATATTTTTCTATGTTGTTTGAAATTAGTGGCGTGGTGTTTTTTTCCTTTGATCTATTCACTCAGTCAGGTGGAGTATTTGGGGCTGTAGGGAATTTAACAGTGAACAATTCTAAGTACTGGTCTCATGGAGCTTTTGTTGTCAGAGCAAAACAGACACAAGCAAGTTAAACAGTAAATAACATTTAAAATAATGATAAATGCCATGAATAACAAACTAGGGGAAGGAGAAAGAGAGTGGCTGGAATGGGGAATGAGAGAGAGGCTGTTTAAGGATCTGACAAGGACTGGGTATAGTTAGAGCCAGTGGTGGGAAGATCTGGTGGCATAGTGATCTGAATGGAGGAAGTAAGCGAGTGTAGAAGCACTGAGATGGAACAAGCTTACTGAGGATAAAAAAGATGGCTGGAGGATAATGAGTCAGGGTTCCAGATAGCGGGTAGTAGATGAGGTCAGACTGTCAAGTAGGCCATGGTAAAGATACTGGATTTCCTTCTGAGTAGCCATAGACTGTTTAAGCAGGAGAATGAGTGATCTGATTCACGTTCTTAAAATTTCCCTCTGGTGCCTGTGTGGGGAATGGAGTGTAGGGTAGGCGAGTGGGAGTGGTGTTGCTCCTTGGATTAGGACCAAACAGGGAATAGTGGAGATGGTGAAGAGTAGTTGGACTTGGCCTGTGTTTTAGAGTTAGGTCTGAAAAGACTTGGGGGTAGGTTTGCTCAGGCCCCCAAAATATTTTGGATCTAAGCAACTATATAAAGGTGGTTGCCTAACATAGGAGTGGATTTGGAGTTGGAAAATCAAGTCATGTGAAGAAGATGGTAAAGAATTTTTGGACATGGCGTGGTGAAACTAAAATTTTATGGCGTACTAAAATTCAGTTTCATTTCCTTTTGTCAGGGCTTTGCTTTCTGATTGGATTCCTTCGGAGGACTTCTTACATATTCTATCTCCCAGTCCTTTTCCACCGTTTCTCCCAAAAAAACCTTTTTGTGAAAATGATAGAAAGTTGGATTGATTTTTTTTTTTTTAAGCATGGTAGCAACACAAGGCTAGTGGGATAGGAAAAAACCAAAATACGCAGCCAGTATTCTTTCTGAACTCAGCATCTTCTGATTCTTTATAATACAGAATTCAATATTTAGGAACCAGTTTAGGATATTAAGTGATTTACACTTACATTTCTACTGACACATGACTTTTCTTTTGGTGCCCAGCTGGTTATTGGCATTAGACTAGACTGACTCCCATGAAAGTACAGAGACTGGTTGTCAAGATCTTATTCTGATGTCCCTTTTACCTACCATATTCCACTTTTGTTTCTGCCTCTTGCCCATTTTCAAAGAATGTTTGCATTAGAATGAGCTGTATTATTTCTGTGTTTTGGAGTGAATGGATGGACATGTGTTTATGAGGTATTCTGAACCCCTTTGAAGAAAAACATGCCAACTTCCTTGGTGTTCAAACACAAGGACCCTTAGAGACAGAAAACTTTCAGAGGGAGTTCTTGCAGGGGTAGCAACTTCAAATGTCTACAGGGACCAGAAAGGTAATGTAAATGAGAGAAGCCAGCCAGGGTAACTATGGCAAACTGGAGGGAGCTTGCCTTGCCTAAAGCGGGTAGTTGCTACTCAGCTTCAGCCGGTTGCTGCTATGTGGGAGAGGGAGCCCAGTACAGTCATACCTTTCAGATTTTTAGAAGAAGCTGGAAATCTTTATTATGTCGTATCTCCTGGTTTTTAAATGTTGACAATGAATTTAAAATTTCTAGTATGCTGTGTGGGACAACACTCTAAAAACACAACAAAACCAAAGTTGTGTAGGCTGCAGCCTGCAAATCTGTAGGTTCTGATTTGGCCCATTTTCCTCATTTACAGGTTGAGAAACAGAAACTCAGAGATGTAAAATGACTTTTCCAAGCTCATATAGCAATTAGTAGGAATGGAGCCTGAGTCTCCTTTCTCTTTATGCAATGCCCTTTACACTAGGAAAGTTAAACTTTTGGGGGACTTTGGGGAGCGCTCAAGTCCCTTTTCATAGAAAAGTGCATGTACATTGCAAATTCTGTGTACAGCTTTGGGGATTTCAAACTCCCGGAAATAGATACATGAATACTAGGTAGAGAACCCTTTCTTATACCTTTGGTTCATGTTTGCATGCAAAAGGAACAGTGCCCCAGTATTTATACTTAGGCAAACTCATGGAGAGAGACACTCGAAGCAGAAGCCCTAGATCTGTCCTCTCTTCCTCCCTCCCTTCCTTTTTGTATATTAAATCTTAATTAGATAATAGGAATAAATTTATGTAAGTCGAAGACTCTTCCTACTACTATTCCCACTACTAGTCCTTCCAGTCATTGCTTTCTAGTCTTTTACATACATATGTATCACCCATAAAAATGAATAGTTTTATGCTTTTTAAATAAATGATATAGTATGCATTGTTTTGCAACTTTTAAAAAATTCAGCGTTGTGTCTCATTCTTTTTATTTGCTATATCAGATCCCATTTGTTAATTCCATAGTTTATTTGGCCACCCACTATTGATGGATGTTTAGGATGTTGCCCGTTTTTCAGTATTACAAGCAGTGCTGCCATAGATACTGTTTTTCATACCTCCCTGGCCCATGTTAGTGCTTCTCAAGGGGAGAAAGTGAAAAATGGACTTGCTAGGCATGTGATTTCAAAGTAGCTTTATTATATTATATCAGCAACATATGAAAATCCCCAGCCTGCCCAAAGTCTCTCATCACTCGGTATTATCAAATCAAAACTTTTTTTTTCAATGTGATGGATAAGAAATGATAATTACAAGTAAGTTAGAGCATCTTTTACATCTTTTCATATGTGTGTTAGCCGTTTCGCATTTCTGTTATGTTCATATCCTTTGTTGGGATTTTTTTTATGCTTATTTGGCTTTTTCTTATTTACAGGAATCCCTTATGTATTTCCGCATTATTCTTGATACCAACCTCTTCTCTTGTATATGTTATAAATCTTTTTCATTTAGATCTTTTTGATCCTGGTTTTGCTACTGACTAGCTCTGTGATTTGGTGGACATCATTTGACTTCCACAGAACCATTTCTCTCTATTGTACACTGTGAATACACTACCTTTTAGTTATTGTGTTACTGTGTAATGCTAGTTAAACAGTGTATGGGCTCTGTGATTTGGGGGTTTCTCATTTGATTTTCACCAGCCATTTTTCCCAGCTGTAAAGTGAGAATTTTTGGTTTATTGTGAAATGCCAATGAAAGAGCATATGAAAGTGCCTTGGAGAATAAAGAATACCTTCAAATGTAGGCATTTTGTCCTTTCTTTGGCTTTATTATGATTCATCCCTAGGAGTTGGCTTTTATGAAGCATCCCCCATCTCCATAGATGGATCAAACTTTGAGGGGTGTTACACAACATAGCGCTTGTCTTGTTTTAATCTACACTCTTCTTGGGGGAGGAAAGAGGTACATAAACAAGATAGGCTCACATTGAGCTCCTGTGTTCTTGGAATGCATTGTGTGGAATGGAGGTGAGGAAGAGCGGTATCAGGCGAATCTCACTTCTTCACTCACAGTGCTTCCCCCAGGGACTGACATAGCATAATCTGGCCATTTATGGAACCAAATGTCTACAAGGTTAGAATTCGTCTAACTTCTCAATTAGAACACAGGTTTCAGAGGCAACTCCTCCATTCCACCACAGTAGGGAACTCTGAAAGTATTGTCTATTCCAGTTACCTTTTGACTGATGACTGCCCTCTGCAAACAAATAATTAACTAAAACATGATACTACCCGATGGTTTGGGGCCACTCATACTCAAATACCACCTTAGACCTAGACAGCTCTGTGCCCCTGCCCTATGCTTTTGAGGGTCTTTCCTTTGGCCATGGCTGCCCCCTTCTAGACCGCTCTCCAAGTATCCAGGACCCAAGAATTACCTGATGAAATGTCCTGACACTGCGTCCAGGGCCTGCAGAGGCTCTTTCTGAGCCCATCCTCCCAAAGGTGGACCAAACCATTAGACCCCGCCCCTGATATGCGCGTTTGTAGGACCCAGGTGTGGCCAAGGCGACTGTTGGAGAGAGATGTGCCCAGAGCTTGGATGTATTCGCTTGAACATCTGTGTACAATGCTCCTTGAGTTGCAGGAAGGGACTGGGGTGTGCGAAAAGAAAGGAAGTGGCTTTGGGGCCAGGGTTGTCCATTTGTACTCTTACCCAGCTCTGCCACTGTCAGAGGAGGGTCTGCCCAGAGGACCCTCTCCCTTCTGACCAACTGCTTATTTGGTGGGGGAGGGGTTAAAAAAGCTATTGGGGAAGGTTTTTTCACCAGCCGTTTAGAGGCTGGCTCAATACAGACCCCAATTATCTCTGAGAATATTCTCAAAGAGAGAGGGGTGGGGAGGTAGTATGGGTGAATTTCCTGAAGGAAGAGTCTCTGTGCCTCTCCTCTGTCACTCCCCTGGGTAGGCAGTGCTGCGGATGCTTTGTAAAAAGGAGGAAGGATTCTGCTGACACACTGTTTTTATGAAAGAAGGCTAAGGGTTCCCTTATCTCTCCACACAAGGCACATCTGCCTGCAAACAGGCTGTCTGCTTCTTAGGGATTCCTTCGTCGTCCTGTTTCTCTTCTGAATGTTTTAAGACACAGTTTGGTGCATTCCTTTCTGTTCTCTAGAGCCAGGGGGAAAGTCATAATATATCAAAGGCTCTTTCTGAAGAGCTTAAAATGGGTGCTGGCAGCTGGGATGTGGGGGAAAAGAGTTTTCCAGGGACAAGTGACCTGCTTGTTCCAGCCAATGAGAAGCAGGTTAGAGGAATGATATCACCAGACAGTCTTTATTGTCTGATCATCTCATAAAAGCAGGATTGTGTCTGGCAATTTAACCCTTTTTTAGGTACTTTGGGTCTCATGCACTCCCCTGGTGTGTGACCTCCAGATTCCTTTTCCCACCTGTCTGCTGTGAGACCAGAGATGAAAGATTTAGATTGGTGAAGAAATTTGGAAAGTTGTCATCATTTTAAAAGTAAAACTAAAAATACAAATTATTAAAATTTAGAACCACAGTTAGGATGGGAATGTCAGCTAAGCTGTGTTTGGAGAGCACATCTAAAGCAGATATCGGTCTTAGGTTACATCAGACTTTTACTGTGTAGACTTGGGAGAGAAAGGAGGTTAGAGGGGAAAAAAGGATTTAGGCTTTAGTCTGTTTTAATCTATATGATGGAGTCTTACTAAGTAGGTCCTGTTTTGGAGGAATTGGAATTTTCCCCCCAAATTTGGAAACTATCACTGATTCTGAGGCCAATTTTGAAGAACAGACATTTGTAGTACTTGTTTATATTGTACTTATTTATTGTCCCATACCCATAAAAATGACAAGTCATTTTACTTACTCATGCCTCCTTTCCAACACTGGTAAAATGAGAGTGATTATCCTATCCTATCCCCAAGGAGTTGAGATAAGAAAATAAACTAATTCATGTGACTTTACATTGTGCTACACACATGTATTATTATAAGGGCATTCATATCTTAAGATTGCATATTCATTTGTTTATTCAGCAGACTTTTTTGAACACCTTCTTGATGCTGAACACAGATAGAGGTAAAAAGTGTAGTTCTTACCTTTAAGGAATTTAAAATATTGTGAGGGAGACAGACAGTAATAATAAATATGTCTCGTACATCTATTGTCTTTAGCATGTGCCAGGCCCTGTTCCAAGTACCTTGATGTATATGAGCTCATGTTGTCTTTCTACAACCCTATGAAATGGGTACTATTATTAGCTTCATACTATAAGGAAATTGAGGCGCTGAGAGGCTAAGTGACTTGCCTGAGGTCACACAGATCTAGTGGTAGATTTGGGACTTGAATCCAGGCAGTGTGGCTTTAGTCTGTGCTTTAAATCTGTGCTGACCGGTACAGTAGTCACTAGCCATAGATGGCTTTGGTGCACTTGAAATGTGGTAAGTCCAAATTGAATTGGGCTGTAAGTGTGAAATACACACTAGATTTCAAAGACCTAGTATGAAAAAAATGTATAAAATACCTCATGTTGAAATTACATGTTGCAATGATAATATTTTGGATATACTGAGTTAAGTAAAATGTATTCAAATTAATTTCCTTTTATTTTTGTGACTACTCAAACACTTAAAATTATATATGTGGCTTGCATTTGTGGCTTACATTATATTTCTGTTGGATTTTGCTAGTCTAAATCATTATAATGCAGTAATAACAACAATATAATAGGTGACATTTATTGAGCACTTACTGTGTGCCACGTAGTGTGCTAACGCCTTTACAAACAGCATTTCAATTAAGCTTCAAAATAACCCTTTTTATAATCCCCATTTTATCGAAGAGGGAGAAGTTTTCAAGAAAGTCAGTATTTGCCTGAGGTTAGTCAACTCGTTAATGCCGACCCCAAATTTGAAACCTTATATTTCTGACTCAAAAACCTGTATTCAACTGAATACACTGAAATACCATTTCCAATTAGGGTTAAATCTTGGGGAATTTTCTTTGTTTTTATTTTTGTGAGAATATTTAATATTGCATACTTCTGTATTTGTGATGTAGAAGTTTAAAATAAAAATCACTTGGTCATAAAATAGACATCCCAGATAGAAATCTCTTTTGCAAAGCCTCAGCCCTCTGTGAATACTGGTGCAGTTGAGCCCTGAGATGAAGCAGTGAGTCAGCCTGTACAAATTGCATTTAATTTTCGTTCCAATTGTTCTCTCAGGTCACTGGGCAATTTATGTCCTGACCCTCTTTGTCCATAGAGAAGAGGAAGAGGGGCAACACATCTTTTCTTAGTCGTTTAGTCCTCTCGGGTGATAAGAAGAAATTGCCTTCCGTTTCATTGTCCCATGAAATGCTGTTTGTGTTCGAGAGAGCAACAAAATGCTGTCTGATGACCCCTGACTTTTCTTTCTTCTAGAGCAAAGATTCAGGCGGACTGAAGGCGGCTATGATAGAGTTGGTGGAAAGGTTAAAGTTCAAGAGCTCAGACCCTAAAGTAAGTATTGTTTTGGAATTAATTGGATATTGGTACCCCAAGTATTTCATTCTCCTTGAGCTAAATTCGAGGGATGTTAATGATGATCTATCTGAACATTGCATCAAGATCTAATTAAGCCTACCCATCAAAAGCCATGTTCTAACATGCCTGAAGATAAGTCATCTATTTTTCCCTTTCTCTATTTTATGATTTACAACACATAATCGTTCATTGTTTTCTCTGAACTGCAGACAAGTGCATTTTTAATCTTCTTTTACCGGGCCTTCGAGACTACTGGCCTCTGTGTCCATTAAATCCAACCAAAGGCATCAGAGATACCATCAGCTTAATGCTGGGGACTGGAACAAGCTCAGGCCTATCCAGTTGGTGTTCAGTACTAGCGTCTTGTCACTCCCCCACTTAACGGGAGCCAGCTGCCACTGTGAATACTTTTGCCCTCATGAGCTGGAGTCTGGTCTGGGAAATGGTTTAAGCTTCCCAGCTTTCTTCGCAAGATGTTGGGGGCTGTAGGATTGATATTCTGGGAGACGCCATACCAGGGTTGTGGGTGGACTGGGAACTGAACGTGCCAGAGGGATTATGACTAATGTAGCCTCCCTTCTCCTACTCAGACGTTTGCTGTGGCACTACCCGGTACTGGTGCCAGCTGGCTTTGCCTGAGAGTCAAAGCCTTTCACAATTAAATAGGGAAAGGAGCGTGATTTTATTTGGCTTTTTATACTGTCTTTTTTTTAATTAAAAAATTTTATAAGGGGAATAAGACTAGCATTTCTTGAGCACCTAATAAGAGCCGGGCACTGTGCTAGGAGCCTTACATACCTTTTAAAAAATTTGTGGTAAAATATACATAATGAAATTTCCCATTTGAACCACTTTTAATTGTGCAGCTCAGCAGCCTTAAGCACATTCACATTGTTGTGCAGCATCACCACCATCCATCTCCAGAACTCTTTCCATCATCCCAAACTGAAACTGCCCCCATTAAGCACTAACTTGTTATTGTCCCTCTCCTCTGACACACTTGTGATCGTTGCAGTAACCTTGTAAATTAGCTTTTATTTCCCATTTTATTGATAAGAACACATTGGGGTAACTTTTGTCGATTTTCTTAGCTCAAAGTAGAAAGACCTCCCTCCCTCAAAACCACTTATATGAAAGTAGTTTTCCTTTAGTAAAGATGAACCAATTAATTATTAAAGATAACAGAAAGCTTTTTTTACCGAGTTTCTCTGGTTTCTGGGACAACAGCTATCCTGAAGGAGACAACTGTATTTCCTCTTTCTGCCACACCCACATGCTTATAGACAGTGAAGAGCAAGAGAATGTGTACAGATTACACTGAGTGGCTTCTGTGCATGGTGATAATACAGGTAAAGTGCTTTGGGAACCTTTATGAATGCATATAGTGCTTCTGATGGGAAACTTGCCAGAGCTGAAAGAATTGAGTAGTCCCCATGAGAGCAACCCGTGGAAACCTCAGGATTTTCCTACGATGCATCATAAGCTAAAGGATATTTGTTAGGACCTCACTTGATCTTGGATATGTTTATACACACTCACCTTTCTTTCGTCTTCTCTTTGTCTCTCCCTGGATAATTTCCCACTAATCTATTTTATTTTCAAGCCGCTTTCTAGCCTAACATATGTGTATGCCATTTTTACCTGGAGCCAGCTTGAAGAAGGACCATCATAATTGCAGGATGACTGTTAGATCACAAAAAGGGGATGCAAAATGGGACACTTAAATACATAATTTCTGCAACAAAGAAAATTTTCCCAGAAACAAATTGGTGTCTTCCAAAAGAACTCATTAAGTTTTTAGTCTGTTCTGTTTTCCCTCCAAACCCCACCATCCTTTTTTTAAGTTGGCTTATTTAAGAAGAGCAGAATCTCCTAGGCTTTATGACCTGTCATTTTCTGGCACAGCAGCTTTACATAGAAGCACTGACTGAGTCATGGAGCCCCGAACACTCTCTCTGCCTCACTTCCTCTAGAATTCCCTAAAGCCTCACAAAGCTGTATTAGTCCAGACACTGAGGTCTACCGGGGACTGAGTTAATTTTTACCTCTCAGTTTTGCCAGAGAGGAGTGGAAGATGCCTAGATTAACCTTTTATTAAATTATAAAATAATATATGCTTATAGATTAAAAATACAGCTATCCGTAAAGGAAAAATAAAAAAATACAGCTATAAATAAAAATAATAAATAATAAAAAAATACAGCTATCCATAAAGGAAAAGGAAAATGGATTTCCCTTAAATTAACCACTATTAACAGCTTAGTGTGTAACCTCCTAGACATTTTTTCACGTGGAAATACGCTTCGAAGATGTATTACAAAAATTATACCATAGCTGTGGTTTTATCACACAGAATATCTTAAACATTCTTCTATGTCAGTAATATAGACTTCTTAATGAGATGCCTCATTTTGTCCAAAATATTTGTCAGAAATCCTCTTTTCTTCAGAGCAATGGTTCTTAAACTTCAGTGTTCATGAAAATCGCCTGGGGGACTTACTAAAATACAGAGTACTGGACCCACCCCCAGAGTTTCTGATTCAGTGTGTCTGGGGGAACTAGAAACTGTGCTGGACCTTGGTTATTTTCCTGCCATCTTGTGTTTTGGTTTTCTTCGTTCTTTCAGCAAATAGCCAGAAGAGCCCTTGTAAGTCCAAATGATTTCAACCTTGAAAAAAGTGAAATACATAAAATTCCAGGCTTAGAAAACAAATAAATTGAGCTGAGGGAGCAAAGGAGTAAGGGAGGGGAAGGGAGGTAAACTGAGTCATCAGCTTGGGCTCCCTGAGAGGACAGGGTTCCTTTAAACAGCTATGGCCAGCAGAGAAGTAGCAAAGCCAAAAAAAGGGAAAGGAGTCCTGGTCAGGAATTAGGAGGATGATCAAGGCCATCGCCATGGTCCAGGAGTGGGCTGAGTTCTCAAACCAGAGGAACAGCAGGAGACATCAAATCCCAGCTACTAGGGGTGAGCCCAAGGATGGGTATGAGAGCCAGAGATGGTTGCTAAATAAGGCACAGGTCCAGATGAAGTGGTGTGCGTGCATGTTGCCGTGGTGAGCCCTGTTTTAAAGGGGGCAGACCTCCAGGGATCCAGAACTTGTGTACAGTGGAAAGAAATTATTTTTAATAACAGTCTTTATTTTGTTTAATTGGAAGTGGTCTATTAAATAATCCTAATGCGTTTGACTTGATCCAGTTTGCAAACTTTTTTTTGCAGCCAGACTTTTCAGAAACATCTGTTGCACAAAGCAGCATTTTAGTCGCTAGATTTCTTATATTTATGCTAGACTTTGGGGAAATTAAAAGATGTAGTTAATCAGGGATATGTATGTGTGTATATGTCCGGACTAGATTTTTAGGAAATTTAGAGCATCTGAGTTCTTTACAGCTTTCCTTTGTAGTGACTATGCAATTATCTTTCATAGTTTACCCAGAGGGAACTGAAACTTAGAAAACACATTGATTTCCTTCCTTTCCTTCCCCATGCTCAGTCTCCCAGAAAGTATTGAACTAAAGTATAAGATGCTAAGCTCAATCTAACTAACCTCTCATTATTCAGTTAATAATAGCTATTTTTTCTATGATATATTGATTGCTTTTCTTTCCATGTAAGGTGCACCATTCGCTGTTTCCTATAGCTGGTGTGTGCTTGAAACAAACAGTTTAAACCATGTTTGTGTATCTCAAATTCATATTAATTTAATAAGTTATTCCCAAAAATCATCTTAAACTCGAGCCAAGTGGTTCACATTATTCTCTGTGACTGGAGTGGGATTAAACATAGGATCTAATCATACTAAGATTGTCTAAAATATAATCAGGTTCTTTTCCTTATTTTTTTTCGATTTCTACAGGTATTCTTACTGAAGTATGAAACCAAAGATCTGTCTAGCAACATGAAATTAGTTAAATAGAACTGAGGATTGTTTTCTTATTTTATTTTTATTTAGCATTTACAGAGCATTTTATAATTGCAAGAGGACCTTACAGACCTTTCTAATAGCTGATATCACTGACATGGAACATAGCCCAGTCCTCCACTCCAGTGCTAATCAGACTATTGTTAAAATGATAGGTTTTGCATGTACAAATAGTAATGGATATAAGCAAAACCTAACTTGAATTCTTGGTGTTAGTGTCCTGTTATTCACCTGGGTCAAGTCAGGCCTTGTGTTGGTCCTTGTCCTGCCTCAAGATAGAAGTATTCACTGGGGCAGTATTTATTCATCCATCTAAAGGAGAGAATTGAGATGCCTCAGTTATGAAGTTGGTTCATTCAAAAGTGTTTCTTTCATTGGAAGGTTATTAGAATTACTGACCTGTTTCTTTTCATTTATTTATTTATTTATTTGTCTGCATCAGGTCTTCGTTGCGGCATGAGGGATCTTTCGTTGTGGCACTCGTTGCGGCACTCGTTGCGGCACTTGTTGCGGCGTGTGGTCTTCTCTCTAATTGTGGTGTGCAGCTTTTCTCTTCTCTAGTTGTGGCGCGGGCTCCAGAGTACGTGGCTCTGTAGTTTGTGGCAGGTGGGTTCTCTAGTTGAGGCGTGTGAGCTCAGTAGTTGTGGCGCATGGGCTTAGTTGCCCCATGGCATGTGGGATCTTAGTTCCCCAACCAGGGATCAAACCCACGTCCCCTGCATTGGAAGGAGGATTCTTTACCATTGGATCACCAGGGAAGTCCCTGTTGACCTATTTCTTCACTTTACATAAAAAAGAAGTAATCTTGGAAGACATGAATTGTGTTTATCTCTGTATCCTCAAGCCCTGCTAGCGTGGTACCTAGTAATAGATATGCATTATCTATTACAGCAACCATATGAAAAGAAATATCATTTGCCCTGTTTTATGGATACGCAATCCAAGACTTGCAGGGATTAAACAACTTGCTAGTAAGTGGTGGGAACAGGACTGGACTTCAGATTCATCTTCCTTCATGTTATTCACCCCCACACTGTTGTTGAACCCATGGGTAAGTTGATATTTATACATAGCCTGTCATCCCTAGCAATATGACTCTTCACTAACTATTTTTCCCTCGCACCCTTCTTTTACCTCCCTTACTGGATCCTGCAGCCACAGCTTCCCACAATTCTAGAGTCCCAGGACTGGAGAAAATATGGGGAGATGACAAAGGATCCATGACAGCCCCAGAGCATTTAGCCCTGGCCAAATGGAGAACTAAGGCAAGTGCTTCAGTAGTTTCCCCTTATGTGTGAAGGACACCAAATGGGAAAAATACCAGTGCTTTCTCAGGTCCAGTCTAGGCTCTGAGGCATGGAAATCACCCAGAAGCAAATGTGACCTCTTTTCATCCTCTGTAGACACTTGGGCAGCAGGAAGAGGAGAAGCCAGCTCTTTGCCCTCCTTCACCATCTCCCTGCCTTTATCAAAACGAAACGATTTCCCCTTTTCCCATCCCCCAGTTACAAAAGTGATACATGTTCTTCGTAGAAAAATGTAGAAAATACAGACAACTATAATGTAGAAAGAAGAAATCAGCCAGTCTTCTGCTACCTGCAGTAGTTTGTAAACTTTCAGTACTTTTTTCTAAAATTGAGGATTCTTGAGCCTCACTCAGAACATCTAATTTGGTAGTTCTGAGTTCTGCTTTTTTAGTGTGCAGCTTGGTACACATGGTCAATACTCCATACTTCGAAACACAGCAGTGAGAAAGCTGATTAATATTATGGTGCTTTGCCTTTCAGATAGAAGAGTCCTATTATTCTATATATAATTGACCTTTGAACAACATGGTTTGAACTGCACGGGTCCACTTACATGAGGATTTTTTTTCAATAGTAAATACTATAGGGGCTTCCCTAGTGGCGCAGTGGTTGAGAGTCTGCGTGCCGATGCAGGGGACGCGGGTTCGTGCCCCGGTCCGGGAAGATCCCACATGCCGTGGAGCAGCTGGGCCCGTGAGCTGAGCCTGCGCGTCCGGAGCCTGTGCTCTGCAATGGGAGAGGCCACAGCAGTGAGAGGCCCGCGTACCGCAAAAAAAAAAAAAAAAAAAAAAAAAGGTAAATACTATAGTATCGAAACTACATGATCTGCAGTTGGTTGAATCTGTGGATGCAGAACCCAGAACTGCGGGTCTGGAGGAATCCCATAACGGAGGGCTGACTCTTAGTCATACAACGACTTTCAACTGCATAGAGGGTCAGCGGGCTGGCTCCCCAACCCCAGTGTTGTTCAAGAGTTATATAACTATTATTCTATGTGTGTATATATATATATAAAACTATAACTATACACACACACACACACACACACACACACACACATACACATAGTTTATGTCCTGCTTTTTTCACCTAACATTATTTCTTATAAATATATACATTTTATCATTTGAATCCATTTCTATCTTTGAACCCCAATTTAGGAAACTAAAATCCTGAATGCCAGTCTGCCGTTATTGCCAAGTGGAACCTTTACATAATAAGGCATTTCTCTTTTCTTCCTAATAGCATAAGCAGATTCTGTGAGTTTGTTTATTTGTTTTTTGAGGCAGGCATGATAGTCACAGTCTAAGGTTATTCAGGCACAATGGAAACTGAGTTAATGCAAAGTCAGATACACAATCGAGTAGTCAGCTTCAAGCTATCTGTTTCACAGCATCTACCTCCCCACTGGTCAGGGTGTCTCCCATCATGTGACAGAATGAATAAATGCAGGGCACAGTGGGAAGTCTGAAGCCATTTGCTCCAGGCCCTCCACTTTATAGGTGAGGACACTGAGGTGCCAGGGTAGTAAAGGTTCTTGCCCAAGGTCACCCAGGCAATTACAGCAGAGCTCAAGAAGGTCGACAGCTTTTAGGACTATAGCTCTGTAGTTTTCCCAGTAAAGAGAAGTTTTGTCCATTTGACAAGGATGTGGAAAAATTGGAACTCTCATAAATTTTGGGGGGGGATGTAAAAAGGTATAGTGACTTTGGAATATGACCTGCCAGTTACTCAGAAGGTTAAACATAAGAGTTGCCGTGTGATCCAGCAATTCCATCCTGGAGTATATACCCAAGAGAAATAAAAAGATACATCCACACAAAAACTGCACACCAGTGTTCATAGCAGCATTATTCATACTATCCAGGATGTGGAAACAACACAACCAATGTATGGGTAAATAAAATGTGGTATATCCACACAGTGGAAGACTATTTGGCAATGAAAAGCAGTCAAGTCCTGACACATGCTGCAACAAGGGTAATCCTCAGAAGCATTAGGCTGAGTGAAAGAAGTCATTCACAAAAGACCTGATATTGTGTGATTCCTTTTTCTGTTTGTGGTGATAAAAATGTTCTGAAATTGACTGTGGTGATCGCACAACTCTCTGAATATACTAAAAACCACCGAATTGTATGGTAATGTGAATTATATCTCAGTAAAGCTGTTGAGAGAGAGATTACTGTCTGAATCACTTCTTTTAGGCCTTCACTTGAATTGTCAGCAGCGAATAGTCCTTTTTCTTTCTCCTCTCCTCTTCTAGACAGGAATGAGGTTCAGAAATCTAATGTTAGCCTCTGTCAGGGGGAGGCAGTATTTTACAGTTATTAAAAGCTCACTGGGACCGATACTGTCCAGAGTTGATAACTATGCAGTCTTGAGCAGATCCTGTGCTTAACCTCTCCATTTCTCAGTATTTTTGTTTTTCAGCTGCAAAATAGAGGATAATAGTACATCCTTCATAGGGTTGTTAGGAAGATTAAATGAGATAATCCATTTAAAATGCTTAGGACAACATCCTGTAAATGATGGCTGCTGCTAGCTTTCTCCTAGTCCTGAGACCCACCCCACTGTTTCCAGTAGAAGGGCAAGGGTACATGGGGGTAGTTTCCCCCCCTCACCCCCTCCAGGAGTTTAGGAGATCTTCTAATACTGGTGGAGAAAAATAAGCCACCTGTTCATAACTAACTGAATTCTGCACTTTGATCAGTTAACACTTCCCGGCATTAGTGACACAGATTTCAGGTTTTAAAGGGCCATTGCTGCCTCTTCGAGTGATAATGACATGCAAATAAATTGAGTTAAATCTCCATAGTTGAGCCCCCTAGGTGTTGCTGCCTGGCTGGCTGACTCTGTGGGCCTTGCATGGCCGCCCTGCCTGTTGTTGGTTCTGTGTCTATTGCCCATTCAAGTCAAGGCAAATATATCTGCCTTGGGGAGTGTGCAGCTGTGTGTCCATATATTCCCAATGGAAACAAATCAGTGCCTAGAAGCAATTATGTTTATTGTTATGGAGCAAACTCTCTAGTTAGCAAAACTGCCTGGTGTCAAATTAAAAGAAAATTAGAGAAATTAAGAGCCACAAAAGAAATCATGTGTGGCATTTAAGAGACACATTAGGAGATATAGCCCCACTTTAAAGTAAACACCACTGAGATTCTGGTTCCCTCCCTACTTTCCGTTTCCCTTCGGCTTTACCCTTTGGCTGTTCTCTTTCTATTGGAGCCCCAGAGCTCCTAATTGAAGCACCGTACAAATCAACTCCAGGCATTTTAAAACTAGGTGGACGTGGTCTCTGAGCTGCCTAGTGGGCTGGAGCATTGTTAGAAATCAAAGGGATTGAGTTTTAAATGGCTTAATAAAATTAGCACATTGTGATGTCCTTCTTCCCCGCTCCAGCTCCTCTCTGCACTGACAGGAGCCTTGATAATTTACTCTTAGCCAGAGCTTAAAGGGCTTATTACATGGCCAACGTGAAGAAGGGAGTGGAGCTGTCAGGGCTCCCCCATAGCAGCCACACTTCACGTTTCCAGTGTAGGATTGTATTTGACATTTAATTTAGGAGCCTGGGTAGCTAGGTATAGAACTTTTTGTGATAATAGTGATAAAAACCACCCAGAGTTTTATTTAAGGGTCTCCTTCTTTCCTGTCCCCCTCCCTCCCCTTTTCCTTTTAGTTCAACCTCATTCAGCTAGGAAATAAAATTCAGGTTTACTCAAGGAGAAATGTGGGGTTTCCCTTTTTTGATATCTTGAGGCTAAAGCTACAGAATGCAACCTCAGTCAGCCAGGTCTGTTTGTCAGTGCTTGTATGTATGTGTGAATGTAAAATTTGAAAACTGGCCTCTCCCCTGATTGCCTCTGCATTTAGCCAAAGGGCAAAATCCGCCAGGGCTCTGTGGTTGTGTAGAACACTTCCGTTCAACCCGTGATCCAGTTGATCTCCACCCCATTGCTGAATAGCTTTTGTTTACTTCTTTAGCAGGTGAAACAGATTCTATGATATCACCTTAATTCCTAGCTCAACCTGATTAATTAGACATTTATAATCCCCATTTTACAGATGAAGAAACATTTAAGAGGTATATTGACTTGTCCAAGGCCACAGGGTTAATGATTGCAATAAATTGCCTTTCTATGATTGCTATATGGAATTAGTAGAAGTTGTAGGAAGTTATTAACTTTTTAGTTTTAGAAGATGGGTTGGCAATAGTATACAAATGTAGAGTTTGTTCAGACTTTTAGGGAAAAAATGTTAGATTGAGTATGCCATGCTTTCCTTTACTTCTATGTTGAAAGAGCACAGACATTGGAGCCAGATGACCCGAGTCCAAATACTGGCACTTATTACGTCCATCATTTGATTTGTCTGAGCCTTCAGTTTCATCAGTAAAATGAGACAAATATTATGTTTTTATTAATGAGTATCCTGCAAATGGAAACTTTTGAGGAGGAGATAAGAAATGATGGAAGATGATTGGTATCACAGCTTTTGATGGTCCAGAAAGTATTTTAGAAACTGTAGTTGTTTAACAAGCCCTATGGTTCTTAGGTTAGCAGATTGTTAGCTGCTCAAGGGGGTGTAGTAGGGTTTCAGTCGGCTAAAGAGAGCAAATATAATAGAGACAAGTTTGAGGTTGGGGAGCTGACTATATCTCCAGACTGTGCAGGTGCTGAGGGGCAGGGTGTGACCTGTCCTTCCGGTGCTTTGCTTCTGTGTTGTGGAAGTGGACAGCATCTGACCTTATCAAACTGGAAAAGGCTCACTCACAACCTGTGGCTATCTACTGAAACAGGGGCTAGGAGCCTCTCATTGACATCCGTGCTCTTCAGTGCCTAGGATGTGTGAAGTCCTTCCTGTGTTCCTTTGGGAAATTTGAATCTGTACTCCCAAGGGCGTAAGTTCTCTTTCTCTAAGAGAACTGGCTGGGGCTCTGTATCTGTGAGAGCTTGGTGGGTACCATAGGAAAAACCCACAATAAATGCTCACAGTTACTGTTATCTGGACCAGCAGAACAGTTCTGCTGATGTGTCTATGTTCCCAGAGAGTACTAAGTTCTTTCCATGTATTATTTTGTGTAAACTTCACAAAAATATCTATGAAAAAACTTTCACCTTTCTGAGCTTCAGAAGCGTAGAGTTAGCAGAGCCAGTACTGCAGTCTTTCTCTGTCACCACAGACTCCACCAGCTTTACTATTCTTGACCCTCTGTAGCAAAGAAGACTCAGAAAACATGAGACCTACATCTCAGTGCCCTTTCCTGACCCTTCTTGGTGGCAGGCAGCTGTTTTGGTTTTGTGGTTTCTGTAGTATACAGATAGCTGTGGCTTTTCAGGAAAGGTGTGTGGCTAGAGAACTGAAATGGAGGTGAGGGGTGAGTCTTGTTTTAATGTAATTGCTTGAATCTTCAGTGGATAAAATAGGCTTTCTTTGTATATTCAAGTCTGAGAGGTTTAAAAATAGTATAATTTCTGTTTAGTTGCCCCTGAAGCTTTCAGTGGCACCTTCTACTTCCCACTTCCTACACAGTAACTTCTGAAGCAGAAGTTGTCTTTCTATTTTATACACAGGTTAAGGCAGAAAGAAAGCTAGAAAAGAAGGTGGAATAGAAGCTCTCACTCATATTCTTGTTTGTTATAGGCCCTGGGTGTCTCAGGGGACCCGTTCTTCTACTTTCACATTTCTACAGGGGACACCCAGAAGTTTTTTTCTTTTCACTCAGGAAAAGTGTTGCTCAGAAGTTTATAATTGCTTTCTTTATTGCCACCCTGGGGTCAGGCAGAGAGAAGCGTCTTAAGAGCAAGCAATAGTATCCATTCAAAGTGAGCTCAGCATCCCTCTTGAACTCTTCTCTGGTGCCTCCAGATCAGTGCCATGACGCTGGGTTACACATCAAGTTGTCATGGCAATAAATTCATAGCAGCTGACAGCATGAACAGGCGGTCCTGGGAGGAGACAGTGCTTGGCAATGATGACACAGCCATAGTGGTTAGATCTCCGTCTCTCATACTAGGGCTACTTATCAGTCTGCTGTGACTGTGTCTCAGATGACTGGGGCACACAGTTGCTATCCACTTCACAGCTGATTAGTAGATTCAAGTGTTTATTAGGATCTTTCAAGTACACAACCTCTAGGAAACATAGTCCTGAGCCTCTAATGCTCTGTGTATGTGTGTGCGCGTGTACCTGTGTATTTATGTTTGTGTGTCAAGGAGGGAAAACCATGAAAGGGAGGAGGTTCAGAAGAAGCGTATTACAGGGTCATATGCATGAAGCTGGTAAAGAACAACAGCGTACTTAGGCTCAAGTACCAAAATTTGTAGCCTCAGGGAGAAGCGTGCTGGCAGAAATAGAGGAAGGCTGGAGTGTTCTGACTGAAATGTGGGGTTCCTGTCCAAGGGAATGCGATTCTGAAAGTCAAAGGTACAAGCCAAGCCAAAGACTATATAAGGCAAATCTGAGGTCTAAACACGGAGAAGGAGAGCTTGAAGAGCACATATAGTTACTAAGTCTGAAGGGCGAAAGGTGAGATTTGAGGTAAAGATCAGGAAGCCAAGGATTCAGGGCCAAGTGGAGATGAGAAAGGAGAGAAAGCTGGCCTGGAACAAGTTGGAGGTAGGATCAGAATCCTAAATAGTTTCTTCAAATCACTCAGAAGCTCTCTGTGTCTTAGAATTGTGTTTCGGCAGATTAGTGGTTCAAGTGAGAGTGGGGCTGGATTAAAGGGTCTAGGTTGTGGGGGGGCAGGTGGAGCTTAAATGGAGCATTTGAGTCTAGAGAATGGGTATATTTATTTAGTGGGGAGTGGTGGGAAAGGGGTGCAAGAAGGGGTGTTCATAGGTAAAGGGGGAGGCTTCTTCAGCCAGACTGTGGTGGAGAGGCTGGTGCGGGATGGCTTCTGACACTCAGTCAGAAGGTATTGACCGCCATGATGTGCCAGACCCTAGCAAAGATGTTTGAATTTCTCCTCCAGGTATTAAGTCAAGGCACCTGTTATCTAGTGGAGAAAATAAAACTTGATTCCAGAGTTTAGAGCCTGGGTGATTGCCTAAACTGTGGTATCGTTAAGGGGGAGAGGGGAACAGGACAAGGTTTGAAGGGAAGATATGAAAGAATAATGTTGTGTTTAGAAGGCAGATTATGTAGTCAAATTATGTGGGTTCAGACTCCACCTTTGCCACCTACTATGTGTGTGAATTTGGGCAGGTTTCTTATCCCCACTGTACCTCAGTTTCTTCATCTATGAAATTGATATAATAATAATTGCTACCTCATGGTATCATTGTGATGATTAATTGAAGTAACACATGTAAAGTGCTTAGAATAGTGCCTAATATGTAAGTGTCCAAAATGGTAGCAGTGACAATCATGAGGAGGAGGGAGAGGATTCAGTTTGATGCTTGATGGTTTAAGTAATAGGAAAGTATCCAGGTGGAGATAAACATCAAAAGGAATGGTGAGACTAGAGACCTCAAGAAAAAACTCAGGCTTAGGAGCTAACTGCATGGAGATGGTAGTTGAATTGCAAAGATGGGATGAAACTGCTAAGGAGGAGGTTATAGAGAGAAAGCAGTTTTGTACCCAGAGGGCATTTAACAATGCCTGGAGACTCTTTTGGTTGTCATAATTGGGGCTGGGGAGCAGTGCTACTGTCTCTACTACATAGAGGCCAGGGATGCTGCTACGTATTTTACAGTGCACAGGACATTTCCCCACAACAGAGAAATACTGACCCCAAATGTCAGTAGTGCCAAGATTGAAAAACTCTCAGAGTTTCTCAATCACAGCTGTCTGGAGAGTGTGTGTAAAATTGCAGGGATGAAGCTGATAAACAGAAAGCCGGGGAAGTCCAAGGTCATAGAAACCGTGAGAGGAGAGAAATTAAAGACTGAGGGGTATCAGCAGTGCTAAATGATACAGACAGGTCAGTAGTGAGAGCAAATGGAGTTGGTGACTAGTAGACTCTTTAGTGCTGGAGGAGACCGGGCAGCAGGCTTTATGTGACTTTCTAAATAAGATTGGTGGTTAAAAGTAGGAGGGGAGGCAGCACTGCCATAGGAAAAGGGTTATTCTGCATTCTTCTTTACTTCTTATTTTGACTGTGTTACCCTAACAACTTCTAGGTCAGATTCCTAGTTCCCTGATGCCCCTCTTGTTTTAGCAACAAGTGTGATTAGAGGCAAATCTGGATTAGTGAATTAGTTCCAAGAGTATAAACTTTGTGCAGCTATATCATTTTAGAGATAAAAGGAAGGTTGAGTTTAGCTTTTCATTTTTAATAGCTCAGGAACCTGAGGCCCTGAGAGATTCAGTGACTTGTCCAAAGTCACGCAGCTGGTTGGTTCTGAAAACATCCACGGCCTCTGACTCCCCATTCTGAGTGCTCTCTTCTGTGCCAGGTTGCTTTCTGGTGGTCTCATAA
Organism: Tursiops truncatus; assembly: GCF_011762595.2. NCBI lineage: Eukaryota > Metazoa > Chordata > Mammalia > Artiodactyla > Delphinidae > Tursiops > Tursiops truncatus. The sequence goes on from NC_047041.1 coordinate 85,475,112, forward strand.
TGGTTCTCAGAGGCTCAGTTTCCTTTTCAGGAGGAGGTTACTAGATAGAGTGGTTGTCAGAGCCCTGACCTGGAAAAGGCTGACCTGAGGTGAATCTTTGCTCCATAGCTTACCTGCTGCGTAACTCCGGGCCAGTGACTTTACCACTGTGGGCTTCAGTTCCCCTACCATAAAATGAAAGTAGTATTGCCTGCCTGAGGATTAAATCAGAAACACGTCTGTGATGGCACCTGGAATGCTGCCTGCACATGGTCGCTCTTAATATCTTCATCGTTATTATTCATAAGACTGTATCTTTGTCGCAGATTAAAAGGCAAGAGAATGTCCAGTGACAGGAACCAGGCGAAAGTTAGGCATGCCATCTGTTTCTCCCCACCTTACTCCTAACTCCATCTCCTACTTTGTGATAAGAGCAGTATCATGAGGGTTGGTGCTGCTGTGGTTATACAAGGTTTTGAAGCACATGTCTCTCCAGTATATTGTGATGATGTCTATTTGTCATTGATGAGCCTGTCACTCATTGGATCAGTTAGACCTTTTTCAGAGTTTTTCCAGACACTAAACCTGGCTCTTTTGAGGAGCCCCAGGATGACTGAGGGTCCCATAGAGGAATGTTCAAATGGCAGGAGCAGCACATGCTAAACGTGCTTAGGTCTTGTGGAAGCCATTATTTTAACTTTAGTTGAAAAGGACTTTTAAAAACCTTTAATTTGTGGTAGAAAAGCGGAATCAGATTAGGAAGGAAAGGTCTAGTATTTACTGGGAAGGCAAAGAATAAAATGTTGACATGTTTGAGACTAAGGTTCAAGCAGAAGAATTGTCCTGCCTGGCCCTTTGGATGCTCAGCCCACCCCCAGACCTTCTCTAGGCTCCACTTCAGTGGCTATTTCGTTTTCTGTTTTAATTGTATTAACTTTTAAAAATAGACTTTATTTCTTAGAATAGTTTTAGATTCTCAGCAAAACTGAGCAAAAAATAGCATTCCCATATGCCCCCTGCCTCCACAGATACAGCCTCCAACATCAGTATCCCACGCCAGAGTGGTGTATTTGTTACAATCAGTGAAACTGCATCATTATTACCCAAAGTCCATAGTTTACATTAGGGTTCACTCTTGGTGGTGTACATTCTGTGGGTTTGGAAAAATGCACAGTGACATATTATCTACCACTACAGTATCATACAGAATATTTTCACTGCCCTAAGAATCCTCTGTGTTCTGCCTGTTCATCCTTCTCTCTCCCCAAACCTCTGACATCCACTGATCTTATTACTGTCTCCATAGCCTTTTCTAGAATCTCATACAGGTTGAATTCTTTCATTTAGTCATATGCATTTAAGGTTCTTCCATGTCTTTTCATGGCTTGATAGCTCTTTTTTTTACACTGAATAATATTCCGTTGTCTGAATGTATCACAGTTTATTCATCCATTTACCTACTTAAAGACATGTTGGTTGCTTCCAAGTTTTGGCAATTGTGAATAAAGCTGTAAACATCCATGTGCAGGTTTTTGTGTGGACCTAAATGTTCAGCTCCTTTGGGTAAATAGCAAGGAGCATAATTGCTGGATCCCATGGTAAGCGTATGTAGTTTTCTAAGAAATTGCCAACCTGTTTTCCAAAGTGGCTGTACCACTTTGGAAAAGTGGTACATTTGCATTCTCATCAGCAGTGAATGAGAGTTGCTCTACATCCTCATCAGCATTTGGTGTTGTGATTGTTCCGATTTTGGCCATTCTAATAGGTGTGTAGTGGTATCTCAGTGTTGTTTTGATTTGCATTTCCCTGATGACATATCATGCTGAGAATCTTTCCAATGCTTATTTGTCATCTGTATATCTTCTTTGATGAGATGTCTGTTCAGGTCATTGGCTCATTTTTTAATTGGGTTTTCTTATTGTTGAGTTTTAAGAGTTCTTTGTATATGTTGATAACAGTCCTTTATCAGGTGTGTTTTCTTCCAGTCTGTGTCTTGCCTTCTCATTCTCTTAAGTGTCATTCTCAAAGAACAAGTTTTTTAATTTTAATGAAGTCCAGCTTATCAATTATTTCTTTCATGGATAGTGCCTTTGGAATTGTATCTAAAAAGTCATCACCATACCCAAGGTCATCTATGTTATCTTCTAGGAGTTTTATAGTTTTGCATTTTACATTTTGGTCCATGATTATTTTGAATTAATTTTTGTGAAAGATATAAGATCCCTGGCTAGATTCTTTTTTTTTTTTTTGCATGTGGACATCCAGTTGTTTCAGCATCATTTGTTAAAAAGACTGTGTTTTCTCCATTTGTATTGCCTGTGCTCCTTTGTTCAATATCAGCTGACTGTATTTATGTGGATCTACTTATGAGCTCTGTTCTGTTCCACTGATATATTTGCTTGCTCTTTCAGCAATACCACACTGTCTTGATTACTGTAGCTTTATAGTAAGTCTTTAAGTTGAGTAGTGTCAGTCTTCTGACTTTGTTCTTTTTCTTCAGTATTGTATTGACTATTATGGGGCTTTTACCTCTCCATGTAAACTTTAGAATCAGTTTGTTAATATCCATAAAAAAACTTGCTGGGATTTTGATTGGGACTGCATTGAATTCATAGATCAAGTTGGGAAGAACTGACATCTTGACAATTTTCAGTCTTCCTGTCTATGAACATGGACTGTCTTTACTTTTTTTTCTCCTTTGATTTCTTTCATTTTAGTTTTCCTCATACAGATTTTGTACATATTTTGTTCAATTTATACCTAAGTATTTCATTTTGGGGGTACTAATATAAATGGTATTGTGTTTTAAAATTCAAATTCTATTTGTTCACTGATGGCATATATAGGGAAGTGATTGACTTTTATATATTAGCTCTGTATCTGGCAACTTTGTTATAACTGCTTATTAGTTCCAGGAGCTTTTTTTGATGATTCTTTTGGATTTTCTACATAGATGATCATGTCAATTGTGAACAAAGGCTGTTTTATTTCTACCTTCTCAACGTGTAAACCTTTTATTTCCTTTTGTCTTTTGAAAAGAAGAGGAAACATACTTACCTTGTTTTTTTTTTTTTTTGTGGTACGCGGGCCTCTCACTGTTGTGGCCTCTCCCGTTGCGGAGCACAGGCTCCGGACGCGCAGGCTCAGCGGCCATGGCTCACGGGCCCAGCCGCTCCGCGGCATGTGGGATCTTCCCGGACCGGGGCACAAACCCGCGTCCCCTGCATCGGCAGGCGGACTCCCAACCACTGCACCACCAGGGAAGCCCTATTTACCTTGTTTTTGATCTTAGCAGGAAAGGTCTAGTTTCTCACCATTAAGTATGATGTTAGCTGTAGATTTTTTGTATATATATATTTTTTGTATATTTTTTTATGAAGTTGAGAAAGTTCTCTGTTCCTAGTTTGCTGATGGTTTTTATCATAAATAGACATTAGATTTTGTCAGGAGCTTTTTTTTGCATCTACTGATATGATCATGTGATTTTTCTTCTTTAGCCTGTTGATGGTAGATCATATGAACTGGTTCTCAAATGTTGAACCAGCCTTGCATACCCAGGATAAATCCCACTTAGTCGTGGTATATAATTCCTTTTATACATTGTTGGATTCGAATTGCTAATATCTTACTGAGGATTTAACTTCTTTTTGAGCCATATTTCTTTTAAAAAATTACTCTTCAAGAAAAGATAAGTGTTACACATTATTGTAGAAAATTTGGACTGAAAAGTTAAAAAAAAGAAAAGTACCCTTAATTCCAGCACTCAGAGATAACCACTCTCCAACATTTTGGTATATTTCTTATAGTCTTTTATAATACAAATAATAATACAGCAGCAGTAAATATCACATTACTTCATTGAGTGCATACGTGAAGTAACTAAGTGATAACTGAGGTAGAGATCCCATGGTACTCTTAACCAAACGAGGAAAGGAGGTAAAGAAGATACAAATGACTGCTTTTGTCTAGAGGCTGCTGATGAAGATGAGAAAAGTAGTTTGGCAAGAGATTAAATGTTCATTTTAATAACGTTTTCTCTACCCTTCTCAACGCCCCATTGTAAAATCCAAGCAATCCAGGCTTCTAACCACGTTGTCAGGAAAATGTTTGCCATCCCTCAGAATGTTGGTAATAGAATGTAGTTCACAGTTTTTGTTTTTTTCATAGATCTTATCCGCTGTGTTTCTAGCCTGTTGGATAATTTTCCAAGCCTTAGGAGTGGACAGTTGTTTTATTCACAAATAGTGGCTCTCCCACTCATACACAAAAGACACAGGAAAATGGGAGATCCAGCCATCCACTGAAAAAGGACTCTGTCCTACTTGTTGATGAAGCTCTTCCCTTGTCTGTCCTCACTGAAGCCTGGCAGAGGTTTGCAAGGAGCTCTCTTGAGGTAAAATGCCAGAATAAACCCCAGGCTATACAGAAGGCTTAACTTTGAGATTTCCTACCTGGAAGTTTCCATAGACACTGGCATGCTGAGAGGGTGCCATGCTGTGGGAGTGAGGACAGATTGCAGCATTGAAAAAGTTCCATTTTCTGCTTTTTTATTATACTCTTTTTGAATAGTAGTCATTCAGAAGAGGAAAAAGGGAGTAAAAATGGACTTTTTCACCTTTGGGGAGGTATTTAGCATCTTCACACTCTATTTCATGCACTTCACAAGTTTTTTAGTCATTTTTGGAATGGGCTCCTTTAAAGTTACTTGCAGGAAATTTGGCTAAGAGAACAAGTATTTCTGAAAGCTTCAATCATTGTAGACTCAGATGCTTTTCCTTTGTGTAGCTTCCTGCTCCTGACCCTGTTCCATCTTTCTCAGTTCATCCCAGCAATGTTTTTCTGGAACAAATCTTTCTTAAGCCATCATGCTTTCTAGCTATTATGCTTGTTGTTTTTATAATCTGCCTATAATAAAAATGTAAATAAAACCTTGGTTTCCTAGAGGCCAGCTAGCTGGGAGGTAATGGCTTCCAGCCTATGTCAAACACATTGAATGCTGGTGTTTTTTAAGTACAAGCTCTTAATTCAAGGTTTTATGTGTTTAATTATGTGTGTGTTAATATAAAGTGCCAGTCTGCATGCCTCTTGGGTCTGGTCTAGCTTAGAAATATTAACTATAAGAGCATAAAGAAAGTACCATGGAATGAGACTTAGCTCTTCAAATGTGTATCCTTTATCCCAAGATTCACTTCGGGGGAACAAACATCCTAGTGGGGATAACAACAGAAGCAACCTGTTAACTGAAGAAATATCTCAGTTAAGAAGAAATAAATATGAAGAACCTGAAGCAGGCAGAAAGGGATCATTAGAGGCAATGTGTTATAGCAGGAACTACACTGACTAGACCAGAGGAAAGTTGGTTTCTAAACCATACTTTGTTACTGTACCTCTCTGGGACCTTTTTTTTTCCAACCTGTAAAGTTGGACTCAGCTCTAGTAAGAACTATCAGATGTTCACTAGTTAGTTCTGACAATTCACAAATAAGCTGCTTATTTTTTCAAATTACAATGCTGTGTTTAAGTAATTTTAGAAAATGCTATATTTAAGTAATAGCTGCTTTTCACCTAATGCAACCATAACGAACATATGTCAACTTGCTTACAACCTAGGGCTTTAAAGTTTTAACAACTTAGGGACCAATCAATTGACCAAAGAGAACAAACTCTTTTTACGGTTTTGTTTGTGTAGAGCAGCAGTCCCCAACCTTTTTGGCACCAGGGAGCAGTTTTGTGGAAAACAGTTTTTCCACAGACTGGTGAGGGGGGAGTTGTTTCAGGATGATTCAAGCACATTACATTTATTGTGCACTTTATTTCTGTTATTATTACATTGTAATATATAATGAAATAATTATACAACTCACCATGATGCAGAATCGGTGGAAGCCCTGAGCTTGTTTTCACTTGCCACTCACCAATAAGGTTTTGATATGAGTCTGCAAGCAATTGATTTATTATGGTCTCTGTGCAGTCAGACCTCTCTGCTACTGATAAACTGTATTTGCAGCCGCTCCCCAGCACTAGCATCACTGCCTCAGCTCCACCTCAGATCATCAGGCATTAGATTCTCATAAGGAGCACGCAACCTAGACCCCTCGCATGTGCAGTTCACAGTAGGGTTCACGCTCCTATGAGAATCTAATGCCGCCGCTGATCTGACAGGAGGTGGGGCTCAGGCGGTAATGTGAGCAATGGGGAGCGGCTGTAAATACAGATGAAGCTTTGCTTGCTCACCTGCCCACCGCTCACTTCCTGCTCTGCAACCCGGTTCCTAACTGGGGGTCTGGGGACCCCTGCTGTGGAGGACCCAGGTCCCTCAGGTGTGATTTTCCTGGAGAGCACTACCAGTGCCCTAGGAAGTACTTCAGGGAGGAAGGGGAGATTCTTCTTTTAACCGGAGTGGTTTTACTTTTGGTTCTATATACTTTGGGGTTCTACATTAAAACTTTGGGGCAAGGGAAGTTCTGTGGCTTTAAAAAGATTTGACAGTTACTAGTAGATCCTATTTTAAAAAAGGAATCTTTTACATCACCAGTTTTATCATTCTGTGATATATCCAGCCTTCTGTCTTCCCTGCTTGTGAAGAATTTTCTCTGTGGACATAACTTGTGTGTGGTATACTCAAGAGTATGGGACTGTCACTCTCACCTTTGGGGAGCTGTAGGATAGAGGCTGAAGAAGTTCTAGGAAACCTAGTCAAATGATGTCAGTGGTTCCCAACTAGCAGGTGCTGATGCAAAGGGCCTGCTGCTCATGGAGAACTGTGAAGTTTATAGCAGGATGGAGTTTTAATGATGAGGTGAAATGAAACCTGAAAGGGAGTTTTTGTAAGTTGTTTCATTCCTGCTATTGGTAGGAGTCCTTTCTCCAGAGTACTCAACCTACCACTTGCCTAATCCCCCAGGGTGTCTCTCCTTTGGGCTCTGGATTTAAATAAATGCCGTGACCCAGAATTTGTTCTTGCCATTTTGAGCTAGGTTGGAGAATACCTGTCTGTTGATTAGTAGAGAACTGGAATGAGAAGGCAGCATAAAATTTTTATAGAGTAAATTATTCTGCTTTCAATTCTCATTTGTGGCCTGATCTGTATAAAAATAAATTGCATAAAATAAAGGTTGAAAAACCTGTGTAAAGTAAAGGAAAATAGAGAATTTAATTTTTAAAAACCATGATTTATTCACCTACTGAAGTGTAGTCCCCACCTTTCCTGACTGTAATGTCAACTTCCTAACTTCAAATCACATGTGTATGTGATGTCTAGTAAAATAGGTTGTGAGTCAGTTTTTATTATGCTGTCCATTTTTAGTCACTTGGAAGAGCTTTTCTTAGGAATTCAGAAAAGTTCATGCCTTAGCTAAAACTTCCTAGGTTAGTCTCTAAGAGAAGTTCCTAGGTCTTATAAGACCAAATTTATTTCAAGGGTAGAGATCCACGTCCACTGATAAATGATCACCATAGAGCATAACAGCCTTGAAATATACACACTAAAAATAAAAAGGAATTATATAAATAAACACAAATCACAGTTCTCAATCTGATAAAGAACTTGCCAGGACATTAATAATATTTAACACCCCCCCCCCCTTTTCTTTAGCACCAGGAAGAGTACCTGCAAAGAGTATATGAATTCATGAGGGCTTATGTCACTTAGTCACTTGATATGTGAATGGGTACATGTCCTACAGGCCTTATTTTGAATTGACGTTTTTATGGCAGTGTTACAAAAGGTGCTTAAAGTATCAAGCCTATTTCAATTTTTAAGAGGCTAATAAAAAATGGCCTCATCTTACCCTCTCCTTTAGTCTTTCTCTTTCTCAATCTCCTTTTTAGGTTTTCCCAGTTAGACTTCTCTTCTGACAGACTGTTATAGTGAACAGAGCACCAGACTGGGAGCAAGAAGATTGGAGAACTTTGTGTCTCCTAAAAGATTGCAACTGGGTCTGTTTCCTTATCTGTGAAAGAAAGGGGTTCACTTAGATGACAGCCACTTTCTCTTTTAGCTCTAAAATTCTCTATTGGCTTTTGTCCTTTGGTCTACTGTTCTACCTCTTCCCTGTTTCCTACCTCAGCTACTCAATATGCATAGTTGTTTAAAAGTACTCATAAAATAAATATGGTTATGAGGAAACATTAATAAGTGTAGTTATTGGCAAGATGTGGAGTTTAGAAGTTCTTATTTTGGTAGTTTCTCATTTTGTTTGCCTTATGCCCTAGCCAAATACAGCCTAGAGTCATATTTTAATTATTCTGCATAGTTGTTGCAAAATAAAACAGTAATATATTTTCACCCATCAGAGAGTAAAGATTTAAAGACTTGATGATATCCAATATCAGTAAAGGTGTAGGCAAATGCTTTCACACATTGTTGTGGGAATGTAATTGGTGCATCCTTTTTTGGAGGGCAGTTTGGCAGTATCAGTCAGTAATTTTAGAATATATATAAATTAATTCAGTGACTCCAAAGGTTTCTAAAGAAATTCATGTACGGATATTAAGAGGTATAGCCAATGATGTTCATTGCTGTTCATAAAAGCAAAAAATTGGAAATATCCTGTATTTCCATTAAGAAGGGAAATATTTAATGAATATATTTATCCTTTTCTCTCTCTATATAAATATCCATATCTGTATATACCTGTATCATACAGACATTAAAAATAATACAATGAATGAATTGCTCTGTATGTACTACCATATTTTAAGTAGAAAAGCAAGACACAGAACCATATGTTCACCATGATCCATTTACATAAAAACAACATAATTGTCTGTACACATACAGGTATACCTTGTTCTACTGTACTTCACTTTATTGTGCCTTGCAGATACTGTGTGTCTTACAAATTGAAGGTTTATAGCAACCCTACATCGAGCAGTGCTATTTTTCTAATAGCATTTGCTTACTTCATGTCCCTATGTCACATTTTGGTAATTCTTGTAGTATTTCAAACTTTTTCATTATTATTGTACTTGTTATGTTGATCTGTGATCAGTGATCTTGATGTTACCATTGCAAAAAGATTATGACTTGCTGAAGGCTCAAATGATGGTTAGCATTTTTTAGCAAGAAAGTATTTTTAATTAAGGTATGTACATTTTTGTAGACATAATGCTATTGCATACTTAATAGACTACAGTATAGTATAAACACAACTTTTATATGTACTGAGAAACCAAAAAACTTGTGTGCCTCTGTTTATTATAATATTCATTTTACCGTGGTGGTCTAGAACAGAACCCACAGTGTCTCCAAGGTATGCCTGTATATGAATTGATACATAACTAAAATAGAAAAATGGCTGGAAGGGCATGTATCAAACTGTTAACAGTAATTATCCCCTGAGAAGGAAAAAGGTATTGGGATAGAGAGAGGAGAGGAATTTCTTTTTCTTTTTTTTTTTATATACACCCATCTATTAAATTTTTAAAAAGTAATCATATATTACTGGTATAAACATAAACAAAGGAGAGATTGGAACCAAGATGGCAGAGTAGAAGGACGTGCTCTCACTCTCTCTTGTGAGAACACCAGAATCACAGCTAGTTGCTGGACAGTCATCAACAGGAAGACACTGGAACTCACCAAAAAAGATACCTCACATCCAAAGACAAAGGAGAAGCCACAATGAGATGGTACCAGGGGCGCAATCACAGTAAAATCAAATCCCATAACTGCTGGGTGGGTGACTCACAGACTGGAGAACACTTATACCACAGAAGTCCACCCACTGGAGTGAAGGTTCTGAGCCCCACATCAGGCTTTCCAACCTGGGTTTCTGGCAATGGGAGGAGGAATTCCTAGAGAATCAGACTTTGAAGGCTACTGGGATTTGATTGCAGGACTTCGACAGAACTGGGGGAAACAGAGACTCCACTCTTGCAGGGCACACACAAAGTAGTGTACACATCAGGACCCAGGGGAAGGAGCAGTGACCCCAGGCTAGACTGAACCAGACCTACCTGCCAATGTTGGAGGGTCTCCAGCAGTGGCGGGGGGTGGCTGTGTCTCACCGTGGGGACAAGTACACTGGCAGCAGAAGCTCTGGGAAGTACTCCTTGGCGTGAGCCCTCCCAGAGTCTGCCATTAGCCCCACCAAAGAGCCCCGGTAGGCTCCAGTGTTCGGTTGCCTCAGGCCAAACAACCAACAGGGAGGGAACCGAGCCCCACCCATCAGCAGTCAATCGGATTAAAGTTTTACTGAGCTCTTCCCACCAGAGCAACAGTCAGCTCTACCCACCACCAGTCGCTCCCATCAGGAAACTTGCATAAGCCTCTTAGATAGCCTCATCCACCAGAGGGCAGACAGCAGAAACAAGAACTACAATCCTGCAGCCTGTGGAACAAAAACCACATTCACAGAAAGATAGACAAGATGAAAAGGCAGAGGGCTACGTACCAGATAAAGGAACAAGATAAAACCCCAGAAAAACAACTAAATGAAGTGGAGATAGGCAATCTTCCAGAAAAAGAATTCAGAATAATGATGGTGAAGATGATCCAGGACCTCAGAAAAAGAATGGAGGCAAAGATCGAGAAGATGCAAGAAATGTTTAACAAAGACCTAGAAGAAGAACAAACAAACAGAGATGAACAATACAATAACTGAACTGAAAACGACACTAGAAGGAATCAATAGCAGAATGACTGAGGCAGAACGGATAAGTGACCTGGAAGACAGAATGTGGAATTCACTGCTGTGGAACAGAATAAAGAAAAAAGAATGAAAAGAAATGAAGACAGCCTAAGAGACCTCTGGGACAACATTAAACACAACAACATTCGCATTATAGGGGTCCCAGAAGGAGATGAGAGACAGAAAGGACCCGAGAAAATATTTGAAGAGATTATAGTGGAAAACTTCCCTAACATGGGAAAGGAAATAAGCCACCCAACTCCAGGAAGCGCAGAGAGTCCCAGGCAGGATAAACCCAAGGAGAAACACTCTGGGACACATAGTAATCAAATCGGCAAAAATTAAAGACAAAGAAAAATTATTAAAAGCAGCAAGGGAAAAATGACAAATAACATACAAGGAACTCCCATAAGGTTAACAGCTGATTTCTCAGCAGAAACTCTACAAGCCATAAGGGAGTGGCATGATATACTTAAAGTGATGAAAGGGAAGAACCTACAACCAAGATTACTCTACCCAGCAAGGATCTCATTCAGATTCGATGAAGAAATCGAAAGCTTTACAGACAAGCAAAAGCTAAGAGAATTCACCACCAAACCAGCTCTACAACAAATGCTAAAGGAACTTCTCTAAATGGAATACACAAGAGAAGAAAAGGACCTACAAAAACAAACCTAAAACAATTAAGAAAATGGTAATAGGAACATACATATCGATAATTACCTTAAACGTGAATGGATTAGATGCTCCAACCAAAAGACACAGGCTTGCTGAATGGATACAAAAACAAGACCCACATATATGCTGTCTACAAGAGACCCACTTCAGACCTACCGACACATTCAGACTGAAAGTGAGGGGATGGAAAAAGATATTCCACGCCAACGGAAATCAAAAGAAGGCTGGAGTAGCGATACTCATATCAGATAAAATAGACTTTAAAATAAAGAATGTTACAAGAGACAAGGAAGGACACTGCATAATGATCAAGGGATCAATCCAAGAAGAAGACATAAGAATTATGAATATATATGCACCCAACATAGGAGCACCTCAATACATAAGGCAACTGCTAACAGCTATAAAAGAGGAAATCGACAGTAACACTATAGTACTGGGGGACTTTAACAACACCTCACTTACACCAATGGACAGATCATCCAAAATGAAAATAAATAAGGAAACAGAAGCTTTAAATGACACAATAGACCAGATAGATTTAATTGATATTTATAGGACATTCCATCCTAAAACAGCAGATTATACTTTCTTCTCAAGTGCACACGGAACATTCTCCAGGATAGATCACATCCTGGGTCACAAATCAAGCCTCAGTGAATTTAAGAAAATTAAAATCATCTCAAGCATTTTTTCTGACCACAACGCTACAAGATTAGAAATGAATTACAGGGAAAAACACATAAAAAACACAAACACATGGAGGCTAAACAATATGTTACTAAATAACCAACAAGATCACTGAGGAAATCAAAGAGGAAATCAAAAAATACCTAGAGACAAATGACAATGAAAACATGGTGATCCAAAACCTGTGGGATGCAGCAAAAGCAGTTCTAAGAGGGAACTTTATAGCTACACAAGCCTACCTCAAGAAACAAGAAAAATCTCAAATAAACAATCTGTTACACCTAAAGGAACTAGAGAAAGAAGGACAAACAAAACCAAAAGTTAGCAGAGGAAAGAAATCATAAAGATCAGAGCAGAAATAAATGAAATAGAAACAAAACAGTAGCAAAGATGGATAAAACTAAAAGCTGGTTCTTTGAGAAGATAAACAAAATTGATAAACCATTAGTGAGACTCATTAAGAAAAAGAGGGAGAGGACTCAAATCAATAAAATTAGAAATGAAAAAGGAGAAGTTACAGCAGACACTGTGGAAATACAAAGCATCCTAAGAGACTACTACAGGCAACTCTATGCCAATAAAATGGACAACTGTAGAAAGGTATAACCTTCCAAGACTGAACCAGGACGAAATAGAAAATATGAACAGACCAGTCACAAGTAATGAAATTGAAACTGTGATTAGAAATCTTCCAACAAACAAAAGTCCAGGACCAGATGGCTTCACAGGTGAATTCTATCAAACATTTAGAGAAGAGCTAACAGCCATCCTTCTCAAACTCTTTCAAAAAAATTGCAGAGGAAGGAACACTCCCAAACTCATTCTATGAGGTCACCGTCACCCTGATATGAAAACCAGACAAAGATACTACAAAAAAAGAAAATTACAGGCCAATATCACTGACGAATATAGATGCAAAAATCCTCAACAAAATACTAGCAAACAGAATCCAGCAACACATTAAAAGGATCATACACCATGATCAAGTGGGATTTATCCCAGGGATGCAAGGATTCTTCAATATATGCAAATCAATCAATGTGATACACCATATTAACAAATTGAAGAACAAAAACCATATGACCATCTCAATAGATGCAGCAAAAGCTTTTGACAAAGTTCAACACCCATTTATGATGAAAACTCTCCAGAAAGTGGTTATAGAAGGAACCTATGTCAACATAATAAAGACCATTTACGACAAACCCACAGCAAACATCATACTCAATGGTGAAAAACTGAAAGCATTTCCTCGAAGATCAGGAACAAGACAAGGATGTCCACTCTCACCCTTATTATTCAACATATTTTTGGAAGTCCTAGCCACGGCAGAGAAGAAAAAGAAATAAAAGGAATACAAATTAGAAAAGAGGAAGTAAAACTGTCACTGTTTTGCAGATGAATTGATACTATATATAGAGAATCCTAAAGATGCCACCAGAAAACTACTAGAGCTAATCAGTGAATTTGGTAAAGTTACAGGATACAAAATTAATGCACAGAAATCTCTTGCATTCCTATACACTAATGATGAAAAATCTGAAAGAGAAATTAAGGAACACTCCCATTTACCATTGCAACAAAAAGAGTAAAATACCTAGGAATAAACCTACCTAGGGAGACAAAAAACCTGACGAAAGAAATTAAAGATGATACCAACAGATGGAGAGATATACCATGTTCTTGGATTGGAAGAATCAATATTGTGAAAATGACTATACTACCCAAAGCAATCTACAGATCCAATGCAATCCCTATCAAATTACCAATGGCATTTTTTTATGGAACTAGAACAAAAAATGTTAAAATTTATATGGAGACACAAGAGACCCCGAAGAGCCAAAGCAGTCTTGAGGGAAAAAAAATGGAGCTGGAGGAATCAGACTCCCTGACTTTAGACTATACTCTAAAGCTACAGTAATCAAGACAATATGGTACTGGCACAAAAACAGAAACATAGGTCAATGGAACAAGACAGAAAGCCCAGAGGTGAACCCATGCACCTATGATCAACTAATCTATGATAAAGGAGGCAAGGATATACAATGGAGAAAAGACAGTCTCTTCATTAAGTGGTGCTGGGAAAACTGGATGTAAAAGAATGAAATTAGAACAGTCTCTAACACCATACACAAAAATAAACCCAAAATGGATTAGAGACCTAAATGTAAGACCGGACACTATAAAACTCTTAGAGGAAATCATAGGAAGAACACTCTTTGACATAAATCACAGCAAGATCTTTTTTGATCCACCTCCTAGAGTAATGGAAATAAAAACAAAAATAAACAAATGGGACCTAATGAAACTTCAAAGCTTTTGCACAGCAAACGAAACCATAAAGAAGACGAAGACACCCGTCAGAATGGGAGAAAATATTTGCAAACGAATCAATGGATGAAGGATTAATCTCCAAAATATATAAACAGCTCATGCAGCTCAATATCAAAAAAAGAAACAACCCAATGCAAAAATAGGCAGAAGACCTAAATAGACATTTCTCCAAAGAAGACATACAGATGGCCAAGAAGCACATGAAAAGCTGCTCAACATCACTAATGATTAGAGAAATGCAAATCAGAACTACAATGAGGTATCACCTCACACCAGTTAGAATGGGCATCATCAGAAAATCTACAAACAACAAATGCTGGAGAGGGTGTGGAGTAAAGGGAACCCTCTTGCACTGTTGGTGGGAATGTAAATTGATAGAGCCACTATGGAGAACAGTATGGAGGTTCCTTAAAAAACTAAAAATAGAATTACCGTGTAATCCAGCAATCCCACTACTGGGCATATACCCAGAGAAAACCATAATTCAAAAAGACACAGGCACCCCAGTGTTCATTGCAGCACTATTTACAATAGCCACGTCATGGAAGCAACCTAAATGCCCATCGACAGACGAATGGATAAAGAAGAAGTGGTACATATATACAATGGAATATTACTTAGCCATAAAAAGGAACGAAATTGGGTCATTTGTTGAGACGTGGATGGGTCTAGAGACTGTCATACAGAGTGAAGTAAGTCAGAAAGAGAAAAACAAATATCGTGTATTAACGCATATATGTGGAACCTAGAAAAATGGTACAGATGAACTGGTTTGCAGGGCAGAAATAGAGACACAGATGTAGAGAACAAACTTATGGACACCAAGGTGGGGGAGAGCCGTGGGGTGGTGGTGGTCGTGGTGTGATGAATTGGGAGATTGGGATTGACATGTATACACTGATGTGGATAAAACTGATGACTAATAAGAACCTGCTGTATAAAAGAATAAATAAAATTCAAAAAATAAATAAAGGAAAAAGTAAAAAGGAAGGATAAGGAATTACTTCCTAAAGAATGAAAAAGGTAAGAAAGATTAGTGGGAAATTCATCAACGATATTAGAGGAGCATTGTTCAGAGGATATTCCCAAAACTTCAGGATCCCTTAGGGCCCATGGTTTGTTTGTGTTTTGGTCAGGACTGCCTAGCACTTACAATAATAGCTCTACTCTTCCATTTCTTTGTGTGTCCAACTTACTCTTAATTGTCTGTTTTCTACAGGTAACCCGGGACCAGATGAAGGTGTTTATACAGCAGGAATTTAAGAAAGTTCAAAAAGTGATTGCTGATGAGGAGCAGAAGGCCCTTCATTTAGTGGACATCCAGGAAGCAATGGCCACAGCTCATGTGACTGAGATACTGGCAGACATCCAGTCCCATATGGATAGATTGATGACTCAGATGGCCCAAGCCAAGGAACAACTTGATACCTCTAATGAATCAGCTGAGCCAAAGGCAGAGGTAAAGGAGAATGCCTATAATAATTAGCACAAGAAATAGGCAGAAACTGACTGCCATGTTTGTTAATTCTGGAAATTCCCCCATTTGGTCCCTAAACATGAATAGATTGAAAGCTTAGATAGTGCATAAGTGTTTAGATTGGTGTGTAAACCAGTTTGGAAGTATTGGCTGTTAGGGCCTGTGCTCAGCAATTAGGCCTAGCAGAATATTTGTACACCATGACTTAAAGGAGTATAGTCAGTGGGGCAAATACTATTCACAGTTAATAAGGGAAGCCAGAAATCACAGCCGGAGAAGAGGGCAATTGACAGATCCCTAGTTGTGAAATGAGCCTATAAATATGGGCTGAGTGAGAGTAAGTCAGGAAGTGGAGCATAAAGCAGGCCAAAATAAAAGATTTTGGGCTGATTCTGTGAATAGTAAAAAGGTGCCTCAGGCTGGCTTTTATATGGAGCTAACTGCATAAATTGGGGGCATGACTGTTAGATTAAGAGAGGCATGTGGGCTAGAGCATTGTGAGGATCAAAAAAAGTATGAATGAAAGACACAAGATGAATGTTGAATCACTGTTTTAGTCATTACATTCATTGTTATTTTGTAATAGGAATAAAAGAATGTTAGATATTTTACCAAACAACATATTCAGGCATTTAGAATATTAATAAAAAAAGAAAATTTAAGGTGGCCATTTTTAAAAAATATAAAACTTATATTTCAGCCATTGGGGAGAAGCTATTGTTTATGAGGTTTCATACCATTATGTTGAAAATTCTGGTCAAGCTTATACCAGATAGGTTTAGGGTAGGCCCTTCTAGAAGGAAACATAGGAGAGTCCTGTGAAGTTTCTAGGACAGCTGCTGACTCAATGAGCTCAGCCTTAACTAACAGTTTTGCCTCGGCCCAGGAAAGCCTAGCCACAGAATAAACCAGTCAGCAGAAGAGCCACGGTACAATCCAGGAGGCGGGTACTGTCTTTGCTGTCCTGACAGGAAACGTAGGAGACCATTGGACAGTTATCTGCTCCACTCATCCAGGGTTCTTGATTGATTTTCATCACTGTGTGAAAGGAATAGAATAGCTCTTGTTCTTTTTATTTCATCCTCCTCAGAATTAACAAAGTGTGTGCCTAAATAAGTTTCTAGATAGGCAAGAGAGCATGTTATATTTATCATTTCATTTAATCCTTATTTCAGCACTCATTGTCTCCATTTTACAGATGGGCTATTGAGATGCTGAGAAGTGCAGTCATTGACTCAGTGTCATTTAGTTAGCAGAAAAGAGAGACAGGATTCAGTCCATCCTGTTCCCATGCCTGTGCTTTTTCCCTACTATATGCTGTATATCGAACATCCCGTTTATATCTGTGGGAAGAATAAGGATAATCAGTGCTCTAGGCAGCCTTGCATTCCTAAGACCTTCTGCTCTGTGGAGGTGGTCACTTTGTGTCTTTTTTAAAAATTAATTAATTAATTTAAAATATTTTGTTTAATATTGGAGTAGATTTTGTGTCTTAAAAAGTTCAACCTTAACTCAAGGGATCATTGGCATAACTGTCCCCAATTCCCCTCAGATTGGACCTTCCACATTTATTCTGTGTGTTGATTAGGTTGTTTTTTCAAAAATAAAGATTTCATTTTTAAAGACATCTCCCTCTCTTTTATTTTCATTTCAAATAATGGATTTAGTCCTTCCCCAACATTAACTGTCCTTTAAAGTACTTCAGTGACTCAACTGCACTATCCTTGTTAACTCTGATGGAATTACTGTCAGGGATATAAAGATGACAAGGACTAAGTACCAGGCGATGGACAAAATAAGCTATTAACAATGAGAAGTAGCATACATCTGGCTAGAGCTTTTACCCAGAGCTGTTATTATCTAATAGCCTCTCGTTCCAGCTAATCTGTTAACTTATTGATCAGAGCAAATTTCCAGTACCTCTCTTTCACTCAACAGAATTCTTTTCTTCTCTTTGCATGGTATAGATTTTTTTAAATTACCTGTATTTTTAATTTAATCAGAAGATCCCCGCACAAGATTTTATTGTGAAAATTTTCAAATGTACAGCAAAGTTGAAAGGAGTTTTTACAGATTACACCCATATACCTGCACCAAGATTCTGCCACTAACAATTTACTATACTGATTCATTTTATATATATAGCCATCTTTCCAACCTTCTACTCTTCAATACATCTTATCTTTGCATTTGAAAACAAATTGCATCTTCTGGTTCTGAACAAGATGGAGTAAATGCATTTCATTTTACTCTTTCCATTAATCACAGTAAAAATTTCTGGACAAAATACTAAGTCACCTACCAGAAGACTCTCAAAAGTGGAGGAAAGATGGCAGACCGACCAGGGACCTTGGGATATGAGGAGCCACACAGCAATGAGTACCCCGGGGGGAGGGTTTCTTGCTTCCTGTATATCCTGGCCTGGGTGCCCTGCAAACTGGAAATGCTAATGAGCATAGGCAAAAAGAACGTCTCCAAGAAAAACCTGCTCTCTAGCCAAAGGACTGGGAAAAGGGCAGTTCAGCTGAAGAGAAACCTTTTAATAATACCTGCATATTCTGGCAGTGAATCCCTTCCCAGCCCCAATTGGCACCACAGTAGTGGAGTCTATTTTATACCCTCACCTATAGCAATGAGGTGTCACTTTTTTCTCCATGGAGCCTTTAGGTAAAAGTCTAACTTCTACCTGCCCCTCTCAGAAGTGAATGGTGCCCACCTCCCATGGAGCCTGAAGGTGGGACTCTGACTTATACCCCTCCCCCACAGTAATAGGAAGGGAATAACAGCCCACCCCTATGGGGACTGTGGATGGAGCTTTAACTCCTCCCTTCCACCCCTGCATTAACTAGGTAAAGCCCCTCCCCAGCTGAGTCAGTGGGTGGATTCATACCATCCCCTTTTACTGTGTAGTGATGAGTTTGTGCCCTTCCTCCTCCTGAGCTAACACTAGTGGAGACTATAGAGTCTCCATTGGAGCACTGTCACCTGAGGGAGGTGACCAGAATGGCACTGCAGAAGCTTTATAAACTCAATTGACATTTGAACCATAAGCCACAAAAGTGGTCTAGGACATGTGTTCTGACCTAAATAGGTTGACTACCTGCTAGAATAGAAGATTTAAACAGGAACCAGGTCTTATAATGTCCAGGATACAGTCCATAGTTACTCATCATACCAAGAACCAATGAAATCTCAACTCTAATGAGAAAGAAAATCAGTAGATGCCAACACCTACATAGGGTGACATAGTATTTGGAATTATCAGACAAGGATTTTAAAGTCACTATTATAAAAATGTCTCAATAATCAATAACAAACTGGAAACAAATGAAAAATTTAAAAAATCAGCAAAGAAATAGAAGATATAAAGAAAGACCAAATGAAATTTTAGAACTGCAAAATAGTGACTGACATAAAAATTTCACTGGACTGACTCAATGGCAAATTGGAAATGACAGAGGAAAGAATCAGTGAATTTGAAGACAGATCAATAGACATCCAATCTGAACAACCAAGAAAAAAGATTGAAAAATAATTGAATTGAGTCTCAGGGACCTATGGGACAATGAAGAAAGATCTAACATACATGTCACTTGTACAGTAAGGGGAGGAAAAGGAATACAGAGCTAAAAAAAATTCAAGAAATAATGGCTCAATACTCCTAAAATTTGATTGAAAAACATAAACCTAGAGATTTAAGAAGCTGAGTGAACCCAAGTGAGATAAATCTAAGAAATCCATACCCAGACACATCAAAGTTAAACTCCCAAAAACTAAGGACAAATAAAAAATCTTGAAAGCAGAGTAGCCAGAGAGGAATGACACATTAGATATGGGGAACAATAATTCAAATGAATGTGGTATATGTAAGATTTTCTTCTGTAGCCATTGAAATGATTAAGTGGGTTTTCTCCATTATTCTGTTGTGATGGTTGATTACATTGGTTAATTTTACAATATTAAATCAACCTTTCATTCCTGAGATAAACTCCCACTTGATCATTAATGTATTATCTGGGTTCAATTTATTAATATTTTGTTAGAGATTTTTATGTCTGTGTTCAAAGAGGGATATTCATTTGTAAATTTGTATTTTTATAATGCAATTGTCAGGCTTTAGGATTGTCAGGTATTAGGATTATGCTCGCCTCAGAAAACAAGCTGAGAAGTATTTCCTCCTCATCTGTTTTCTGTAAGAGTTTATGTAAGATTGATGTTATTTCTTCCTTAAATATTTGATAGAATTTACCAGCAAAACAATCTGTCCTGGAGTTTATGTGAAGGTTTTTGATAACCAATTCAGTTTATTTAATATAGAACTAGTCAAATTTTTTCATTTTATATTGATTTAAAATTTTCAAAATTTGTATTAGCTGTAATTTTCAAGGAATTTGTCATTTTCATCTAAGTTGTTTTAGTTTCTAGTATAAAGTTGTTTATAGTATTTTCATATCATTTTTTAACTGTCTGTAGCCTCTGATGTGTCTATAGCCATCTTTCATTTCCGTTAACTGATAATTTGTGATCTTCCCCCTTTTCTCCTTGATCAGCCTAACTTGTATTTTATTAATTTTATTGGTCTTTTTAAAGAATTAACTTTTGGATTTGTTAATTTCACTCTTTGTTTTCTATTTTGTTTACACCTGCTTTTTTTTTTTTTAACTTGAGTTTACCCTTTTTTTGTTTTTGTTTAAGAATTAACTTGTTATCATCTATACTTTTTTTTTTTTTTTTTGGCTGTGTTGGGTCTTTGTTGCTGTGCGTGGGCTTTTCTGTAGTTGCAGTGAGTGGGGGCTACTCTTCATTGTGGTGCGCGGGCTTCTCATTGGGTGGCTTCTCTTGTTGCAGAGCATGGGCTCTAGGCGTGCAGGCTTCAGTAGTTGTGGCACTTGGGCTCTAGGGCACGGGCTCAGTAGTTGTGGTGTACAGGCTTGGTTGCTCTACGGCATGTGGGGTCTTCCCAGAGCAGGGCTTGAACCCGTGTCCCCTGCATTGGTAGGCGGATTCTTAACCACTGCGCCACGAGGGAAGCCCTACCTTGTTTTTTTATCTAGCTTCATAGATCACAGATTTTACTACTTTCTTCTTTTATGTAAACTTTTAGAGCAGTACATTTCCCTCTAATTGCTGCTGTAGTTGAATCATACAACTTTGGTTATGTTGTGTTTTCATTATCGTTCAACTTGAAATATTTTTTCATTTACCATGTGATTTCTTCTTTTTGCTCATTGATTATTTAGGAGTATATTGTTTAGTTTCTAAATATTAGGGATTTTCCTACGTTATCTTATTGTTACTCATTTCTAATTTAGTTCCGTTGTGATCAGAGAACCTATTCTGAATGATTTCCGTCTTCTAACACTTAACTGAGATTTGCTTTATGGCCCAACATATGGTCTTGGTGAATGCATATGTGCACCTGAAAAGAATATGTATTCTGTAGTTTGAGGTAGTGTTCTACTAAATATCAATTAGGTGTTCAGATGATATATGTTTTTACTGATTTTTATGTCTACTTCTATCAACTGCTGAGAGAGGGATGTTTAATTTCCAAGTATGATTAGGGTTTATCTATTCCTTTCTTTAATTCTGTCAACTTTTCTTTAGATATTTTGAAGCGCCATCATTAAGCAAATACATATTTATGATTGTTACATCTTCCTGATGAACCAACAACCCTTTAATCATTATGAACATTCCCTTTTTCTCTGATAATACTCTTTGTCTTGATAACAGTTTTATCTAATGTTAGTAGAGCCAATCTACTGTTTTTGTGGTTTATCTCTTTCCATCCATTTGCTTTCAGTCTGTCTGTATTGTTAAATTATGTCTCTGACAGACAGCCTATAGCTGGGTCTTAGTCATTTATCCATTCTGATAATCTCTGCCTTTTAATTCAAGTGTAATGTCCATTAACATTTAATGTTATTCTTAATATGGTTAAATTTAGGTCTGCCATTTTACAATTTGTTTTCTGTTTGTTCTTCTGTTTTTGTTCCTCTCATTGTCTTTTCCTGCTTTCTTTTGGATTTTTGAAACATTTATTTGAATTCCATTGTTATATAGCCATTGGCCTTTTAGCTCTGTTACTTTGCATTAATTTTTAGTGGTTTCCATAAGGATTATAATATAGATCCTTAAATTTTCAGCCTACTTAAAACTAATATTGAACCACTTCACATAAAATGTAGATAGCTTGAAATTGTATAGACCAACTGACCCTCTTTCCATATCCTTTATGTTATAGTTGTCACATGTATATAATCTACATATGTTACAAACACTGCAAGACAGTTATAATTTTAGCTTAAAGCTATATGCTTTTAAAGAAATTAAGAAGGAAAAAAGATAATTTCATATCTGTGTGTGTGTGTATATATATATATAGTTTTTAAGCAAGTTTGTAATAATAGTTGCATAACTCTAAATTTACTTAAAGTTATTTATATACACTTAAAACAGGTAATTTTATGGTATTATACCTCAATAAAGCTGATAAAAACAATGCGTCTAGATATCCCACCTGCCCAAGTGCTATTTGCCTTTGATTCATGAAGATTATTCTAAAACCAGAACATTAACACAGTGTATCTGTTTTAAGAAACCTTTAGGATAGATGAATTTGATTAGGTCAAGTAGAATCACAGAGTTTCTGGTTGAAGGAGTCCAAAGATTACAAGGTTTCCTGGTGACATTTTTTTTTGAAATGCGTTTTAAATAAATCTTTTTTGGTCATCTTATAGAATATAGGGTAGGGGAAGAGTTTCAATACCAGTTCTATGTCCTGTGGTCTTTCTTCTCTTCAATAAGATGTGGTCTTTCCCCTCTTCAAATAACTAAAGTTATTTCTTTTTTAATCATTATAAAACGTTTAGAACTCTTAGACACAGCAGAAAATAAATATAACACACTAACTTGATAGTTGTCATTGGGTGTTATATTTATTCTATTTTTTAATTGTGTGTGTGTGTGTGTATGTGTTTCCCCAGCTTTATTGAGATATTGTTGACATATAACATATGTAAGTTTAAGGTGTACAATGTGATGATTTGATACGTGTATATATTGCAAAATGATTACCCCAGTAAAGTTAGTTAACACCTTCATCCTCATGCCATTTTTTTCTTAATGTCATATTTTCAGTTTTCTTCATATTATTAGAAATCCTTCATAAACATAATGTTCGAACCCTGAACCAGTGATACAAATTTGACTTTTACCTCATTTTAAGTTATTTCCAGCTTCTTATTGTCATTTATAACATTGTAGTGAATGTTTTAGTTTATAAATCATAAGTAATTATTGAGTCAAAGGTATGTACATTTTTAGGCTTGTGCGTATTTATAAACTGTCCATAGAACAATTATATCAGTGTGTATTTTTATCACCAGTTTTTAAAATCTCTCATTTTTTGCCTGAATTTAGTTATATCTTTTATAAAACTCTTTGCCAAAGTCAAGTATTTTAAAAATGTGTCTTTATTTTTACTTGCATATCATGAGAATTTCCATCTTTTGTCTAGTTTTGAGAGAAGAGTACTGAGCTGCAGTGAGATAATCTTAGAAGAAGTTAGTTTAAGCATTAAAAATGATACATGAATACCCTAAACATTTATTTTAAACTTGAAATAAAGATCTGTATATTTTTTTGATTCCAAGTCAGGGTCTTTTCTTTGAGAATATGGGTTTGCTGTTTGGAGTGGAGTGTCATATTTCTGGCATTAACCATACCCATGCTCTATCATTTGTAAGGTCCAATTTCAGTCTCTCTATAAGTGAGGAGGATAACATTTGAAGAAAGTGGAATGTAGAATCCTAGACTTTTTAAATGCCATTTTAAAAATTGAAGTATAGTTGATTTACAATGTTGTGGTAGTTTCAGATGTATAGCGAAGTGTTCAGTTATATTCTTTTTCAGATTCTTTTCCGTTACAGGTTATTACAAGGTATTGAATATAGTTCCCTGAGCTCTACAGTCAGTCCTTGTTTATTTTATATATTAGTACTGTATATCTGTTAATCCCAAACTCCTAATTTATCCCTCCCCACCCCTTTCCCCTTTAGTAACCATAAGTTTGTTTTCTATGTCTGTGAGTTCGTTTCTGTTTTGTAAATAAGTTCATTGGTATCATTTTTTTAGGTTCCACATATAAATGATATCATATGATATTTGGCTTTCTCTGTCTGACTTACTTCACTTAGTATGATAATCTCTAAGTCCATCCATGTTGCTGCAAATGGCATTATTTCATTCTTTTTATGGCTGAGTGATAGTCCATTGTGTGTGTGTGTGTGTGTGTGTGTGTGTGTGTGTGTGTGTGTGTGTGTGTATATGCCACATCTTCTTTATCCATTTATCTGTTGATGGACACTTAGGTTGCTTCCATGTCTTGGCTATTGTAAATAGTGTTGCTGTGAACATTGGAGTGCATATATCTTTTCGAATTAATATTTTCATCTTTTCTGGATGTATGCCCAGGAGTGGGTTTGTTAGATCATATAGTAACTCTATTTTTAGTTTTTTAGGGAACCTCCATACTGTTCTCCATAGTGGCTGTACCAATTTATATCCCCACCAACAATGTAGGAGGATTCCCTTTTCTCCACACCCTCTTCAGCATTTATTATTTGTAGACTTTTTAATGATGGTCATTCTGACCAGTGTGAGGTGTTAGACTTTTATACTTTATATTTTCTAATATTTTGCATGTGTCTCACCTACATCAAAATTGACAGCAATTGTTAAGTAATTCATCTTTATTGACTGCTTTGGAAGCATTCAACTTAATTTTCATGGAAGCACCAACTCATGGAGCAACAGTTATCTCTTGCACTCATTTTTTGTTATTTAGTAAAACATGTCATCATAATTACAAGTTCCATTGATATAAGCAGGCTTAGGAGCAAACTTGTTTGATTCTTGGTGAACATACATCTTCATTGGTGGAAGTAGAAATGGAAGGTTGTACTAGATAGAGTGTAACCTAACAGCCAAGAGCACTCAGGATATTTTACAGAGGGAGCTGGGAGCATTGCTTAATCTAACAAGTCATTGAAATGGAAGTTGTTGTTTAACAGACTTTCAGTTCTAATACTCTCTGAAATCAGAATTTACTTGTAATGGGGGTAGAAATTAATGTTAAATCCTATTTATATCTTGCCCTCTCTTCTTTTCCTCTCTTGAATAATTATTTACTATATGCCTTGTGCTGTGCTAGGTGTAGAGAATAAAGAGATGAACAATATACAGTTTCTATTCTCAAGGAGCTGAAATCCAAAGAGGGAGACACTGTATGGTGCTATCATTGTCAGTTTTCTGCTTTAAGAACTAGCCCAGAAATGTGACCTATACAGATGTGGAGGACAGAGTAGGGTTACTCCACTCAATCTGTCAGGAAAATTTTCCGAGTGAGGCTTGACCTTAAAGGATGGATGGGAATTAACTAGGATCTCAGAATAGGGATGTGCATTTCAGGTAGTGAGGAGAGTATGGGCACACCTTTTACAAGCAAGATTAGCAATCCTCTGAATGTCTGCTGACCTGTTCAGAATTGCCTTATAATTATATGTGTGTATATTCTTTCATTCATTTCTTCATAAGTGAAACTCTCACCTTGGTTTTCCCCATGCTTTGTGATAGTGATTATTATTTTTGAAAATAACCACTTACCTATAAGCAGCAGAAATGGATGAATGTAAAGCAAAGTCTTGTATTCCATCTTCTCTGTTTTTCCCCACTCTCCCTAGAAATGTTATTAATTAACATTTCAGGGAAGTACAGTAATGACCACCATTTGTTGAACACTTATGCTAGATACTTACGTAATGTTTTATACATATTTTCTCACTTATTTTAATCCATATAGCCACCCTGTCAGGTAAGAATTAGGATTTCCATGTGTAGATGAGGAAACTGAACCTTGGGAAAGTTAAGTAAATTCCCAAAAGCTTCACTGTTGGAATTGACGAACCAGAATTTGAAGCCATGTTTCTCTAACTCAGAAAGCCTGTCTCTTAACCATTGTACCAAGATATGTGATTGTGAGGACTTGCTGTAAATCATGGAAGAAGGTTCGGATACTTTTTCCCATACAGTTCTCCTAGATAATTATGTTTTAAAATCCAAAGATAATTTAAAAATTGTGTTGAGGTTTAATTATGTCATTGATAGTTAATGTAACTCATATTAAATTTAAATTATATGAATTTTTCTCACTAGATTATAGTTCCCATGAAATGTGCCAGTCAAGTAAACTGCAGAGGTTTATGTCCCCTCCTTCCACCACTTGCCCCACTTCTCTTTCATTAGATGATTAGCGCCCTCACGAATACTGCAAATTCTTAACAGTCTACTAAAAATGCCTTTATCCAACCTCCGGTGTACTGAATATAATCTGTTACAAATCACCTTCTTGGCTGCCAGGGCCCTTTATAGGCCTGTGCCCTGGCAATCTCCCTTTACCTCTGTTGCATTCCCAGCCCCTCAGCCCCACACCACTGCCACCTCCACATCCCCTGCCCAAGACACACACGTATACATCCCCGTACTCTAGTTTCACAGAACTCAGAATTCCTTAAACCTACATTTTTTTAAACTGCTGTGCCTTTGCTCTTGCTACTCCAGTGCTCTTCCCATTTATCTTCTGTTGGCCTGGGAAAATCCTGCTTATCCCTCAAGTGACAGTATATATGTCACCTTCTCTGTAAAGCCTTCTCCCCCTTCTCCAGGAGAGGCAGTGTTTATCACTTCCTCAGCATTCAGTTTATGTCTTTGGTAGCACCCTTAAGACATTTAGTCATAGTTCATTTTCTGTCTGTTTCCCCTGCTCCGGAATGGGAGCTCCTAGAAGGATAGATCATTATGGGTGTTTTATCTTTTACCCTCAGCACCCGCACGTAATAGCTTCTTAATGAATCATACTGAATTGTTAGTGATATTGATAATAACCTTTATTAAGTGCATTCTGTATCTTAGGCACTGTGCTTGACATTTGTGCACATTATTTCACTTAATCCTCATACTCATCCTGTGTTATAGGGACAATTTTTACCCCTATTTTACAAATTAGAAAACTGTAGTTAAGAGAGGCAAAATAATTTGACCAGGGTAACACAGCAAGCAATAATGGAGTCAAGATTTGAATCCAGTGTCTGACTCCAGAGCTCATTCTCCTTTATACCTTACCTATAGAATCATCCAATCAGTCCATCCATCAATCAAATAAGTTGTCTGGGGAGTTATCTCCAACTAGGAGATACAGTCTATTGAAACCAATCCTGAATGACTAAAGAGGAGGATGTAAAAGATGCTCTGTCCCCAAAAGGATGAGTGAGGTCCCTTGGAAAAGGCTTGAGTGTCATTTGAAAAATCTGGTTTGGTCCGAAAAAGAGGCTCAAAGAAATCTGCTGTGATCACTGTTAAAGTTAGGCTCACAGAATACAGTACCTGGTAAAATTGCCCTCACACATTGTTTTTGTAAAGAGTGAATGAGAAAAAGAAAAAAGTCATTGTTTGGCTGAAGAATGATGTGGATCATCAAACGTCAGAACTGTCCTTTTACAAAGGAGAAGACCAAGGTCCAGATTAATTAGTTAATCGGCTTGCCCAAGAGCACATAGCTAATAAATAATGGAGCTTGGAGTAGAATTCCAATTTCCTGAGTCCCAGTTCGGAGCCTTTTGCACCATAGTGTGCTCTACATTAGAGTTTTTCTGCGTTCTTGTTTGGAGAAAAAAAATGCTAGGCCAAGGCAGAGGTGAGTCTTTTAGGGAAACAGCTTGATGCTTTTGGAGCTGGTCAGCTTTTGCTTAAGACCTGCTGCTATTTTGGGCTGTCAGTTTGCTCAGAACTAAATACTGCCAGCCATACAAATAAAAAGGCAAGGCTATTATTTAGGCCTCCTAGGTCTATGCATTCACCTCTCTGCTTACAAGGGCAAATTATTAGTTCATCTCTGCTGGGCGGTTTGAACATTGGGTTATATTAGCCCTTGTCTTAGCCCTTAGATGTCTACTGGCTTGTCTCTGTTACAATAAATGTACAAGCCTTGCTTTCGGGTTGGGAGGGAAGAGGGAAAAGAAAGAAATCTAAATCAGTCTCTACTGATCCTGATTTCTTATGCTGTTTCTTTCTCTTTCTTTCAGGGCGACGAGGAAGGACCCAGGTAAGATCACATTATTGTTGTTTGTCTGTTCTCAGAATTGAAGTAGAGTGACATTTGTGGCCTTCTAATGCCCCCGTGAAATATGACCAGCCAAGGACCAGCACAGAAAAGGGATCTCCATCTTATTCCAGGGCTTTGAAGATCTTATTTTGTAAGATTCCCATCTCCCTCCCCATCTATGCCATTTCCTGTCTGTAACCTTCAGATAAAGATAGTCTTTAAAGTATGTAATGACAGTAACTTTGCTTTATTCTGTAGCACCTTCAGAATACCTTGTTGAAACAAGTAGGTACTATATTTGAATGGTAATTAGGTATCAGGTAGACTGAATAGGTAAACTTTTGCATTGTTCTTTCTTGATTGGAATTGGATTGCCTTTTTTTTTTTTTTCTTTTAATGGACTCTGGTTTCAATATTCTTTATTTCTGACCTGTAACATCCTTGGGTCTGACTCAAGACACCTATACAGTGAATCTGAGGTCATAGGTATACAAAACTTTGTTTAGGAAAAAAAAAATGTTTCTTTGTGCTTCTGTTTCACCACATGAAATTTAAAAGTGCATTTTATCATTGCCTCAGGCTTGTAGTGAACCTGGACTTTAGTTTACTTACCTTTGCTGTCTTTCTGCTCAGGCAGTGAGAACAAGCTCTAGGAAATGCTATAGCTATGCTGTGAACACAATCAAGGGGCATTTGTACAAAGTAAAATGCCGTGTCCAGTTGGGTCCCCTCTGTCATGTAGGATCCAGGACTGTTAAGTCTGGGAGGTATCAGAACATTCATCCAGGCCACAGCTATTCAAACTTTAGTTTTAGTAGAAACACCTTTTTTTCAAATGGGCTTTAAGTAGAACTCCAATGTATGCAAAACATTTTTTTTGTTTGGTTAAAGTTGGGGCCACATCTACTGGTGAAACTTCTCTCTTCCTTCCAATAGAGCCTGAGGGGCTGCTGCAGAAACCTAGGGTTCCTGAGAACTCAGTTTGAAAATCACTTATCTAGGGCTTCCCTGGTGGCGCAGTAGTTGAGAGTCCGCCTGCCGATGCAGGGGACGCGGGTTCGTGACCCGGTCCAGGAAGATCCCACATGCTGCGGAGCGGCTGGGCCCGTGAGCCATGGCCACTGAGCCTGCGCGTCCGGAGCCTGTGCTCCGCAACGGGAGAGGCCACAACAGTGAGAGGCCTGTGTACCGCAAAAAAAAAAAAAAAAAAGAAGATCACTTATCTAATTCAAGCTTCTCATTGAAAGAAGCTTAATGAGTTGTCCAAGGTTACCTTACTGGAGCCAGGATTTGGCCCTTTGGTTTTATTTACAAATCAACAAATACAGTTTCTTCTTTTTCCTTTCTCCCTCCCCATATCCTGATCCTCTCTCTTAGTGCCAAATGTTAGTGCCAAAAGCATCTCCTGCTGCTTCCTTCCCTTGAGAACTGTAGTTCTCAGCCTAGATCTTGTTCCTTGTCCTCTGTGGCTAAAGCTACAGGCATCCCGCTTTAAACCTGCAGAGCTTCAGGGAATCCCTTTAAATTCCATCCTCCCCCCATTCTCAGGAACAGGCTCCCTTTATGTTGTGGTTCATTTTTTTCCTCCCTTCCTCCCTTTCTCATGACCCAGTGTATAGGTCCTGTGCTATATATTGGGCATATAATGAAAATTAAGACAGACATGGTCCCTGCCTTGTGGATCCTAAGTCTAGTAGGAGAGACAGGCATATAACTGGGCACTTCTACTTTGGGGAGTGTACTATGATTAAGTGAAGTTTAGGCTGCTTTAGGAAGGGAAGCTCACCAGAAAAGGTTATGTGTAAACGGAGGTCTGAAGGATGAGAAGGCAGACAAAGGAGAGGCAGAGATAGAGCTGTCCTATGGATAGGAAACAACTTGTGTAATAGCTCCAGACAAGAGAAGAGCGGAGGAAAGAAAGCAGAGTCCAGATCACTGAGGGCCTTACAGGCCTCCTTCTCTCCCGCAGAGTGTGGGAGGGCATTAAATAATTTAAAACATGGATTAACCTGAGGAGATTTGCATTTAGGAAGTCTCCTCTGCCTGCAGGATGGGAAATGAATTGGAGGTGGGTCAGAGCCTGGGAGACTAGTTAGATTAGGCTAGTGATGGGAGCTTATATCAACATCTTCTCTAGCTATTGACCAAGTTCTCACCATTTTACACAGACCTTTGGTTTAGATAAACTCTTTAAATTATCTCCTTGGCACTCTGCCTCTTCGCTCAAAACTAGCTCTAGCTCCAGCTCCTTAAAATCCAGACCAAGCAGAGCCCTAGACCTTTTCTTCCTCAGAAAGAGAGTTCAAACAAGACCAGTATAAAGAAAACACCTTAGCAGATGTAGCGAGCAGACTCCACAGGATAGAAATGGCATTTCTGTCTTGGGAGAGCCTGATAAGGATGGACATGTTCATCTTGTCTTTATGGCTACATGCCAGAGTCATGTTGATTAGAAGAATACAGGGACCTTGTGAAGAGATTAACTCCCTTCAAAGATACTATTCAGTGTGAGATACTGGCTTCAGAGTTTAATTGCAGATTCCTTCTTGTCATTTTGACAAGATTGTGGTGAAGTATAGAGTTTCTTTACTAGCAACCAAGATGTCACGCTGTCTCCCTCGAGCCAGGCTGCCGTGGATATCAGTAGGGATTCTCTTGGACTGGGACTTTATTGGTAAAATGAGCACTTGAAAAAAATCATGTTCCAATTTGGCAGAAAGAGGAAAGATGAGTCGAATTTTCCTTTTACCCTTTAAATTCATACTTGTTGGTTCCATTCAGTTTGTGCTGAACTACCATTTGGCTCAGTTTCTTCCAATTAACACTTCAGGGCAGATTGCCTTTGATCTGAAATTTCTCTTTTATGATATACTTTACTGTCTCAGTAAGCCAGAGTTTTGTTCCAAAGGCTTTTGTATTGCTGACGGTGTTAAATGAGAGTTTGATGTGTAAGGAAAACAGGAAGGAGTGTGGGTCTGCCTGCACAGGGGATGGAAGAGAAATGAATCTGGAGACCCTGCGTTCCAGGTCTGCTTGGATTTTCATGCCTGTGTCTCCTTTGCTAGTATTCTTTCCACACAGCCACTTCCCTGCTGTCTGCACAGAAGTCCAGGGAGAATTGAATTCCAGCCACTCTCCATGGTGGTCAGAACAAAGGAAAATTCCTATCCTTTTGAAAATTATTTGTCTATAATAGATCTGTATTTTTCTCCATTCTACCAGCTAGAGTCTCCCTGCCTTTTTTTTTTGTTTTCAGTTTTGACTTCCCAAGCTGTTTGACGTGAGGTGGCCAAGTATTTGTGCTTTTGGTCATGTCTGTGCCTTGTTCTGATTTTTATTGTGTATTTGTCCTGTAATTAACAACAATAATAGGCAAAGCTGCTGTTTAAGTTTTACTACGTACAGTGTTTTATATATATTCTCTTTTAACCCTCATGTAAAGCTAATGATGTAGTTATTATTCTACTTGTAAAATGAGGACATGAATGCCCAGAAAGATTAACTTGCCCTAGATCACACAGCTAGTAGAAGCAGAGCTAGGACTTGAATCTAGTCTGGCTTCAGAGCTCATGCCTTCAACCACCTGTCTCTGAGAGGCCAGCACACTTCTCTCTGTGACCCTGAATGAATAAGAGGATTCACGCCCACTTGTCAGCACATCACTTTGGTCTTGTTCCTCTCACCTAGGAGTTCTTACTGGCTTTGACGTTGAAATGATGTGGCCTCTGTTTGCTGCACGCTACCTCTCCTCTCCTTAGCCTCTGTCATTATGAGGGGATATTTCTTCATCTCATCCTCACACAGTGTCCCCTGAGGGTCAGCAGCAAAAGGGGTGCTTTTAGACTCCCGGGGGAACAGGTAAGCAAGCCTTCCTTTGACCCTGCAGAATTAGCTGCCAGTTGCCCCTCCATCCAGTAGTTACTCTTCACACTCATGATACAGTCGTGCAGATGACAAGGTTTCTTGGAGCGTATGGAGGAGCAAAAGTCCTAATATGTGGAACGTGGATATTAACCACTGTAGAGTCACCTTTGAAGAGGGTGTCTTTGAAGCCCAGAGTGATTCTTTTTTTCCAAGCAAAAAAAAAGCAGTTTACACTTTTGACAGCAATTTTCTGTCTCCTCGTGCTATTATGGGAGATGTTGTGTTTGCGCCCTCGCAGATTGGCTCCTTCTGTGCTCCTGCCGGAGCCTGCTGAGAAGTAATGTATGTTCACGGAGAGGGGGTGGCAGTGGGCTCTGCTGCCTTAGAGCTGTTGTGTAGTGGAAGGAAGTCAGAGAGGGAAGGACCCTTAAACTCTTGTGTTCAGAGGACACAGGAGCAAGGTCAGTTTTAAATTTTGATTTGCGATTGAGATTTTCTGTGAATTTTTTTTAACTAAGAAGAAAAAGGCTTTTTAACAGTAACAGCCATACTTAAGATTTTGGTAGAACTTTTCATCTTTAGAGCTGGCTCTTATTCAGGCAAAAAGCTCCTGCTGAGATCAGTGTGAATCTGACCCATGCTGATTCTCTGATCAAATGGGCAATGAGTTCTGAAGGAATAGGAGCTCAAGGAGAGTCAGCAGACCTGCCTTCTATCCTTGGTTTACCTGGGACCAACGGTGTGACCTTGGGCAAGTCCTTTAACCTCCTTGCTTCTTTGTAGTCTGTTTTTACTTCCCTGTAAATACTAGCCTTTCTTTCCCCCACTCTGCACCCAGTTTTTTGGGATATAAATACAGTGGAGGAATACAATCATATATTAAATATGTGGAGGAATACAGTCATATATTAAATATGAAATGAAAAGAATCTGCTTCTAGGTTCTGTAATTTGGTAGATTTTTTTGTACATTTCTCAATTTTGTTTCTTTAAACATTTTCTTGGGGCTATATACTAGGTACTCTTTTTCTCCCCTCTAAAATAACAATCATATATATGTTCTTAGATATGACATTTCTCTTCCTGATGACTTAGTTTGTAGAGATAAGAGGGGTCTAAGTCAGTGATATGCTTAGGTTTCTTTTGTCCTCCGATTGCAAATGTATGGTTTTGTTTTTACATTATCTTCATTTCAGAAGAACCTAGCTGGAAGCCAAAGAAAATGTCTCTGATACCTGTGACATAGAGTGGAACTGTCAGGGCTGTGTGTTATCCAGAAGTGGGGTTCCAACATCTAAGTTTGTCTTCAGTACAGAGAGTCTCTTAGCTGTCACATTTCCCTCTTATGGAGCCTGAGCTGACTTTGTTTTCCTCTGCTGATATGAATTATTTATCCTCTACTCACTCAGATGAAGGATGAAGCCATGCTATGCATTGTACTGCCTATCTATAATAAAAGCAAACCTTCTTCTGAAAGTAATTGATTTTCAGATATTTACCTGCGAGAGTCACAACTTTATTTTATTTTGTGCATATTGGCCTATAACCAGAGAATCCATTCACAGCTGGAAAAGTCAGCTGAGGTACCTCTAGTTTATTTCATCTGCCTCACAGTGGAAATGCCAGCTAGGAGCAGCCTGTATTCTGACATACACCTGCCTGCCTTTTCTGGCTTCATAATGCTAAGAAAAAAGGCCCAGTGGGAAGAGACCTGGATGTCACTTTCCATGGTGTGGTTTTATGCTAATCAACTTTTGTTTGCCATCCAATATGTAGTTATGATGCTTGACAGGCTAACCTTGTTTATGTCTTTGACCTCAGAGCTTATCAGGATAACATTTACCTCTAGGAGCTCTGTTTCCTAATCTCTTTAGCAAGAAAAATTGCAGAGGAATTTTTTCATTCATTTTCAATTGTCTACTGTGTTGCCAGGCCCCATGCTAGGCCTCAGAGATACGCAGATGAAAAAGACTTTGTCCCTGCATTTAAAGATATCAAAGTCTAGTTCAAATGAGAGAACTAAGTAAACAATTTCACATTTAGGTACAATATAATAATTATTATTATAATTATAAATTACTATAAGGAAGCATTTATTGATTGCCAACCATGTACCACGAAGTATTTTAAACATTTTTTATTTCTCACAACAGTCCTAACAAGTGGCTAATACATTATCTTCATTTCTCAGCCAAATGAGAAAACTGAGTTGCAGAGAGGTTATACATACACTAACGAGGTCACTCAGCTAAAAAGTGGTAGAGCCAGTAATTCAAATTCAAGTAGGCTGACTTGAGAATGTGGGCTCTTAACCACTACAGTATAAAGATTCTCTATAATAAATATGTTGGATGTAGAATAGGATACAACTAACTCAGGATAGAGAATCAGAAAAGATAGCATTTGTGCTGGACTTTGAAGGATGGGTGTAGGGGTAGGGTTTTGCAGATGCAAAGGGTAGGAAGGCCATACAAGCACAGGGATCAGCATTTCTAAAGGCTCAGAGGAATGAAAACGCATGTGCTATATGGGGAATGGTGAGGAGCTACATGACTGGACTGTTGGCAGGGGATGAGAAGAGGGAGGCTGAGTCTCCCTTGTACAGGGTCTTGTGTGTCATTTGAGGCACCAAAAGGTTTGTACCGTTTCCTGTTAGGCTTTACCGCTTGACTACAGCATGGTCCTATTCATAGAAGAAATGGATGGACTTTTGAATCTTATGGATCTCTTCCGGTAGTCACATCTCATGAGTTATGTGTAAATTGTTTGCTTTCTCTGTGCCTCAGTTTCTCCATCAAGCAGCACATTTTACTATACTTAAAGGACAAGTATTTTATGAAGCATTAAAAGTGTTCTCCTTTTGGGTTTCTTCTTTTATATGGAAAAGCAAGCAACTGGGATAAAGTAATTATAAAAGGAAATTGTTTGATTTTTATCTTATTTATACCTTGTTTTGACAGCTCCAGCCTTCCTCTAACTTACAATCAAATTTGGAGAGTAGATACCCAGTTCCTTCTAAATTGATGGAGATAAGGAATACTAAAGCACCAACATTTTCCAAATAGATTTAAGTCTACAGATATTTCTTAGAAACTAGTCAAAGAATTAAATTGATGTCACATTTGTCCCTGAGTTAGATCTGGTGCTGAAGAGCCTGGTTGGAGCCTAGTTCTCTTCTTCCTGGTTTATCTTCGTAGCCATTTTGGACTGGCACTAAGCATAATAGATTTTAGGAAGTCAAAAAACTCCAGTCTGTGTCTTAAGAATAACTAAATTTGATGTCATTGGTTATGCCCTCCCTCACCTGTGGCAGCCACGGCAAAATGTTGTTAGTGGTGTCCTTTTCATTTTAGGAGAAATGTGCTGGTCTCTAGCATCTTCTCACTTTCTGTCAGTGAGAGGCAGGCAAGAGGTGAATAATTCCATTTCCCCAATAACTTCCAAGGAGCCTTCCTTTTTTTGTAAGTTCCATGTGGCTGAACTGCATTCACCTCTTTACCCGGAAACCCACAGCACGTGTCTGTACCAGATGTTGGGAGCAGAAGCGGGTGTGTTTTTTTGTTTTGTTTTAGGTTTTTTCTTTTTTCTTTTCAAGACGGTATGAAGTTTACAGTCATTGAGTGCAGGTTTCTTTAAAATTAGAACTGCAAGAAGGTAGTTTCAGAACATTGAGAAAGGTATCCAAAGGCTGTGATAAAACTGGGGTACCCTAAATGGTGAGGTCTTTGCCAAGGACCAATATTCAAGGGCCTGTCCTGTTTGGACCTAGGACCTACTATGAGTGGTTATAGGGTCATAAAAAAAAATACTTCTTTAGCCACAAGCAGACGTTTTAGGGAAGAAAAACACTTTCTTACATAAGTGCCTCATTCCCCCACTCCTTAGCACCACTACCAGTTGTTCCCTGTAGGTTGTAATGTGGTTGTAAAACAGAAAAGCATTTTGTTTCCTTGGTGAGTACATGTCTCCTTCCCCTCTGGTTCTATCAATTCTGTTTAAAGGGAAGTGAGATTGAGCATGAGAAAAACTGTACAGAGAGGGAGGGGCTGACAGAATTACAGAGAAGGTAGGCAAAGAAGCATTTCTCAGCTGTCCCTGGCTGCCAGATGCATCTTGGTCCAGATGCTGTGGGGCAGTGTGCAGTCTTATTCCATCTCGCAGGTATTGCCACTCAGACAAGAACCAGTTAAAACTGACCAAGCTGCCAACTTTGCCCTGACTTTCAGGGTTGTTCAGGGCTAGCAGCTAAACAGCTCTAATAGTGATACCTGCTTATGTGTCGAACATAAAATAGGAGCTAGACCTATGTATATTATTTCAAAGCTTAAAAAACCTGTTAAATATAGTTATTCTCATTTTCTTTTTACAGATGAGGAAATTGATATTATAAGAAGTTAAGTGACTAAGCCGTGGTCACACAGTTAGAAAGTAAGTCAGCCAGGATTAGAACCCAGATCTGTCAGGCTTAAAATTCCGTGCCTTCAACCACTACACTACCCTGCCTTTCTCAGGAGATGGAAGATTCACATCTTCCAACATCTTGGCTGGGAATAAGTAAAGTTAATGGATGGAATTGTGACAAGCCAACAGGGATTTGGCATTTTTATCAGAAAAATTTTTTTCATTTTCTTTATTGAGTGCCAACAAGCAGTTTGTATGAGACAGAAGTTGAGGTGGAACTTGCCAGGAAAATGCCTAAGGTGGAATGAATAGGAACTTCTCTCCCCAGACAGGTAAACGTTAGTTTGCTCCCTGGCTTTTGTGGAGCGGGCAACTGCCATCACCTCTTCTGAAAGAGCCACTGTTCACCCAGTGGCAGGTGCAGGCCAACTGTTGTCATGACAACAGCAGGAGAGGCAAGCAGTTTAATTCTAGAACTGATAATTAACTGGGGGTGGGGTGGAGGTGGGGAGAGAAATGGGGGGATAATTGTTTCAGAAGGGAAAACTTAGCAATTACCAGCCAGCTGCATAGATAAAAAGGCCAGGCACAGATGCTCCAGCCCAGCATGCCCTTGGGATTCAGCACTCATCCCCTCTGGTTAGGAATTTTTGATAAATGAAAATGAAGGGTCGAGTTCCCAGCCAATCAAGACTCTTTAAGGAACCAAATAAAGAAAGAGGAAGTTACATATGCTGTAAAAAGAAATGCAGGGGACCAGATAAATGACTACCCTAAATGACATTACCGAGCCAGAAGCGCTATCCAAACTCTGCAGGAAGAATTCACGCTTGGAGGTAAAACAGGACCCACAAGGCCTACCCATTGTGAGTTTCTGCTTCTGTGGATGGAATGAGGGGAGAGTGGCATATTGGAAAGAAAATAAAAAGAAGACTTGCGGAGATGATGAACTTGTTTAGGTCCTTGATCATCACGGCTAGTAGTCTATCAACCCCTCAGAGATTGCAATAGTGAACGTAAGCTAAGCATTCCGCATGGATCATCTATCTCATTTAAGCCTTACAGCCACCTAGGAGGACAGTGCTGTTATTATTCTCATATCAGACTTAGACATGTTCAGCACTTTGCCCAAGGTAACAGAGCTACTAAGTCAATATACTGAGTCCTGTTATCCTATTGATTTGTGTTTTTAAAATAAAACCTCTACTACTCTATGGGGAAGTCGTGGTCCCAATCTAGAATAATATCAGACTTAAGTAGATTAAACAGTTTACAATAAAAAGGAAAATAATATTTTTTCTAGTAGAATAAATGTAAGCTACAAAATAAAAATTACTAGATAAGCAGTGTTGGAGAATGTCCTATCATGTGTTTGAGATCTGTCAGACTCATAGTTCACAGGTTAGCCCTGTGTCTCAAGCTCTGACCAGATGAATAAGTGTGAGTCAGGATTTCTTCCTAACTTGTTCTGTGGCTCAGGGCATGTTAAGGCTTAGAAGAGGAGATGACATTACACAATGCAAAGTGACTGTCCAAAACTCCTCTGATGATATATTTTCACCAAACTTCCATGTTTTATGTATTGTTCATGGGAAAAATGCCACAGTGTGTAGCAAGACCTCCCTGTATTCCAGAGTGTATGTGTAATGTACACGTGTGTGTATGAAAGAGAGACAAAGAGAGAGTTGGTGGGGGAGAGAGGTGGGGTGGGAAGAAGGGGGGGAAGAGAGAAGGAGAGGGAGGAAGATTTTCCTTTAAAACAGCGAGTCTCAGTGAAAGGAGAAGCATGGTGCTCATTCAGCAGTATTTACAGATCACATACTTTGTTCCAGGCATTGTCTTTGGTGCTCAGAATACAGTTTTCCACAAAACATTCAAGGTCCATGCCCTCAAAGAACTTGTAGTCTAGAGTCTCAAGTAAGGATTGAGGAATGTAAGTGGTATGTAATTTAAAAACACATTTTAAAGAAACCCATTACTTCTTCTGTTAAAACCTAATACAGGGAATAAAACTCGCCTAGTCCTTCTGGCTGGTAGGAAAATGTGTAAAAGATAGAATGCAGGAGAAGTATAGGTTGATAATCACTACTTAAAACTATGAGCTTCCCCTTGATTTTCCAGAGGTTTGACAAACTAATAAGTTGTTGTTGCCTTTGCAAGTGAAACAATATCAAAATTTGGGAGCTCGACTGACACAATAATTGTGCTGGAAAATGTAATTTTGTCTGCATAATGGAAGTGGGATCATTTCAAGAAGATCTCATTAATGTGCTGTTCATCTACAAAGAGCAATGTAACCTTTCTCTTATTAGATTAGTGTAGGGTCATGATGCAAAAGGCGGTTGGAATAATTCTCAGTCTTGTTCTAAGAAAATAAATTAAGCACTGACTAGGAGTCTAGATATGTGAATCAAAATCATTGAAGACAGAAAAACAATGTAGCCACTCATTCTGAAATTGACATAAGCTCCTTTCATTTCTGTAGGTTTCATTCCATCTAGCCATTTATTTAACAAATTATTTCCAATGTCTGCTATGTGCCAGGCAGCGCTAGGTGTTGCAACTATCATAGAAATCAGAACCAAAAACGGTCCCTTTTTTCACGGTGCTTACTATATAGTGATTGGTCTCTCCTCCACATTTCAGGGCCATACATCTGTTCTGTGTCTGCTCAGCTCTCCCCAAGCTTAAAGAATCAGCACCCTACTAAAAAGAGGCATGTCATGTGCAGTTATAAATGGAAATCCCCCAGTGCAGAGCCTTCCCAGGTATATTAGACTGAACACTGATTGAGTTGTTGACTTAGTCTTTTAAACTAGGGTTCCGTGGTCCAATAAGTCTGGCAAATGCTGCTTATTTACCCACCTCTTGGAGTTCCACAAGTACCATGGTATAATAAAGTCTTCGAGCAGTCCTGTGATAATGAGACTTATTTACTTTGTTTAACCCAGCATTTCCAAACTTATTGACCATAAGGATCCTTTAACCCCTATCACATAAATATCCTTTAGAAACAGTGTTCCTCAATGGATGTGGCTCATCGTCCACTAGATGTTGAGACCTACTGCTGATGATTTGCCATCTAGAAAGAGAGTATAAGAAATGTAAGGCAATATATAGTAAGAGTCCACATCTCTTAGGTTGAAATCTTGTTGTACTCCAAAAAACTAGGTCTTCTGAACCATTTCTCTACTGTTATTGAGGTAATTTATGTCTAATACAAATGGGAGTGTAGCTATCAGAGGTACAAATAATTGAAACTGGTACAGATTCCTGGCAAAAGAAAGTCTAGAGAGGGCCACTGGGATATTTTTTTTTAATTGAAATGAAAATGAATCTTGGATGTCCGTGATTCCATTCAAAAATAAAATAGCCATCATAAATAAGTTTTTTGTTCTTTTCGTCTTAATAACATAATTTGTGTCATTTTTTAACAATAAAAAAGTTTTAGTTCCAGTGTATACCAAGCACCCAGCACATTGCCTAGTATGGAGTAGACCCTCAGATATTGGTTGAATGAATGACTGAAACAGACAGTGACGAGGAACATTACTAAATACAAAGCAATACAGAAAAATATCATTTTTCCTATTTTAAGTCAGTGTATAAAGTGGGCGTATCCTTCTGTTACATGACAGTGCCTCTTACATCTAATAGCTATCATATGCCTACCACAGGTTGGAGGAACTAAGAAAAAATATATATAAAAGTATTTTGCAAACTGTTAAGTGCTGCATCTAAGTAGTTGTGTTTGTTTCTTTTACCAGTGGTCATGGAGGTGCTCAGCATTCTGTGTGTCAGAAATTTCCCTGATATGACCAGGCCCTGATGCCAAGTGGATTATACGCCAGGATCGCAGTATTCTGACTTACAGACCAAGAGAGGAAGGCAGTAAGACTAGGATGTCAGGCCTTTGATAGTACTTCTCTGTCCCTCAGTTTTCTCATCAGTCATCTAGTACCCACTCTGTCTATATTAAGGATCAAATGCGATAACCTACATGAATGATAGTAAGGTATGCAAATAAGAAATGCAAATGATGCCCTATACCCTTAGAAAGTATAAGCATTAAACAAGCAAAACAGAACTGGGTGATATAAAGTTGTCTTTTCATAATGTTATTTGTTAAGACATAATTGTGTTTGTAACCTGAGGTTCATGTATGAGTCATTTAAACAAATATTTATCAGCAATAACAAAGGAAACAGGAAGATTACCCTTGATTCAGCACCTTTACAATTTACAGGGTGTACACAGACATCTCATTTCCTTATTTGAGCAAACCTGAGAGGTGGTTTTGCTATCCCCATGTTACATAGATGAGGAAATTGAATGAGAGTAAGTGACCTGTCCAACGTGGCCCAGCTAGAGCTAGGAGTGGCAAGAGTCAGGACTTGGAGTGACGCCTTCTTGTTATACATCCTGTGCCTTTGCTCTCATAGCTGCTTTTGTTCAAAACATAACTCGTTCTCCTCCCTCTCCAGCATGCTTCTGACCTTGACTTCTCCTTTGCAGTAAATGGCATCATCTTGTCTCAGGCCAATAACCTAAGAGTCATACTCAATATCTCTCTTTTCTTCACATTGCAAATCCAATTAATCAACAAATTTTGTCAGATTTACCCTCAACTATAAGGACTTCTCACCTCCACTCCCTCACTATACCGGTCCGGGCCACGTAATTTCTCTCCAAGAATTCTACTGTCGTTCCCTCATTGCCACTGTTACTCATCCTTCCCCTCACTGTAACCCCTCCATTCCATTATTCACATAGATGCTAGAATGATCTTTTAGGATACAAAGGAAGTCATGTAATTATTCTATTTAGAATGCTCCAGTATGCATATATCATGTCTGGAACTTGCTTCAGAGTAACCTGGGGGGAGGAGGACCGATAAAGTCACACAAGATGAGATTCCCACCATCCTCACATCTGCTGCTCACCCCACGGCTCACTCCAGCTATGCAGCTTTCTTACTCTCCTTCAGACAGAGGTCACATTCCTTCCTACTTCAGGGCCTTCGTGCTTGGGTTCCCTTCCACCTGATGCTTATCCCCAGATCTTCACATGGCTCCTTCTCTCACATTATCTAGGCCTCTGCTGAAATGTTGCCTCTTCAGACCTTCATTCCTTCCTTACCTGCTTTGGTTTTCTGCATATACTTGTCACTGCATGAAAATGTATTTAACTTATTATTTTCTTTCTTCCCCACTAGAAAATAAATGTTATGAGGGTAAAAGCTTTGTCTTTTTCACCACTGTACTGTTAGTGCCTAGAACATTATAGGGACTCAGTTAATTTTTGAATAAACAAATAGCTATGCAAAACCTGTTTTCAAAGTTGTAGAGAGAACCCTCGTTTGGAATAGGAAAACCTTAGATTCACTTGATTATATTCTCAGTCTGTCACCTTGTGCAGGTCATTTACCTGCAGCTGTTATTTGTGAATCTGCGTTTGTTATCCACCAACAGCCTGTGAGTTTCTGAATGGCAGCATCTGTACTTGATTTTTCTTTATCTCAGTAGTAGGCATAGCAAGTCTGTTACACTATTTGATAACTATATACATGAGCAGTACTTTGCTGTGTTCCAGACTTGGAAAATGACTGACCAGGACTCATGAATCCTTGGCTCTTCTTTAGATAATAATGATCATGGCCATAATAGCGAACACTGATTGAGGTCTTGCTGTGTGCCAGGCACTTTTCTAAGAGTGTTGCGTTTCATGAGTTCATTTAATCCTTATAATAGCCCCATAGGGGTAGAGGCTGTTACTATCCCCATTTTCCAGGAAAGGAAAATTAAACACAGAAAGACCAAATAATTTGCCCAAGATCACATAGCCAGTAAATGATAGAGCGCCAGGGTTTGAACCAAAGCCATCTGGCTGTAGAGTCTGTATTCTTAGCCAACTCTCTCTACTGCCTTCTCAAATCACCACTGTAGGCTTACACTGAGGTAGGTAGGTAGGTAGATAGATAGATAATTTAGTAAATAAATATTAAAAAAATAAAAGTTCACCCATGTACACCTGCTCTAATGAAGGGTTTTAATTTAAGTATTCCAGGCTAGTTTCTTTGCTCTTTTCACTTAAAGCTACACACATGCCCTGTCTGCTCTGCTTGAGCCTTCTGAGAAGGGTAGGGCTGCAGCAGTGAGAGCTTTGGATGGGGCAAACTGTGCACTCAGGACTGTGGAGAGATTTGGGCAGTGCTCTTTCCCTGTCCTTGGCAAGTGATGGGCTGCAGAGGTGCTTTCATGTCAGTGGCCACCCTTTCAGCTGCAGACTTGTGTGCCTTGTCCATGATGAGGTTGGAGAACAGCGGCCTGTCTGAGCCAGCAGTAGTGCAGGCTGCTTGCTGTCTGGAAAAGCAGGGTGCAAA
The DNA here is from genome assembly GCF_011762595.2 of Tursiops truncatus. Classification (NCBI taxonomy): domain Eukaryota; kingdom Metazoa; phylum Chordata; class Mammalia; order Artiodactyla; family Delphinidae; genus Tursiops; species Tursiops truncatus. The sequence goes on from NC_047041.1 coordinate 85,517,713, forward strand.
CTCAAATGTGTCATCCTGAGATAGTTCCCAAAATAAACAGATTTTTTGTGCTGACTCTTGCTTTTCTAACTGAGGCCTGACTGTTTCCTCTTTCTTCCCTTAAAACAATCTTTCTAGAAGGCATTTCTCTTCTTCCCTGCCTTTGAGTGATAGGGCTGACATCTGGGAAGAAGGAAGTGATCTACTCCTTCAAAAGTTATATCTCCATCAGACCTGAAAGCTGTTTAAAATTCAGTCTTTGCCTCTGGAGCTCTTGAGTCAAGGTGAGGAGTGCTCAAGCCAGCCTTCTGACTCCCTGAGAACTGGAAGTAAAGGGTGAGCTCTTGTCCTGAATCAACCATCATCAGTCAGTAAAGAAGTCTTTAGGAGGGAATCTTTGCCTGCAACCAGGGGGAAATGGCAAAGGATAGTCAGAAGATTATATGTGTGTACTACCCCATTATATATAAATAAAGGACTTGCACATCATGGATTCTGGTATCTGAGGGGCATCCTGGAATCAATTCCCTGTGGATATCAAGGCATGATATAGTATATGAAATAATCAGACAGCTTTAAGATAATACGTAATTAAAAACTGAATGTGTATTTTAGACTCCAGCAGTTTTAAGAGTTCTCAGAATTAGTGTGATGCACTGGTTAAAGAATATGGGCTTTGGGGTCAGAGGTTCTGGGTCTGAATTCCAGCCTCATCACCTACTAGCTATATAACCCTAGCCCTGCTATTTAAATTCCTTAGGCCTTGCTTTTCTCATCTGCAATAGGAAGATGATAATAGTATCTAAAATAAGATTACTGTGAGGATTAGTGAGATCATTCATTCAGTTAAAAAAAAATCTTCCGAGTGCCTTCTTTGAGCAAGGCCCTGTTCTAACTGCATGGGTACGTAAGTGCCCCTGAAATCTCAGTGACAACAAACATTTACTTCTCTCACATACTGCATGTCCACTGTGGATCAGCTTCAGCTCTGCTCCCTTCTCCTTCATTCTAAGGCAAAGGCTAAAGAGCAGCCCCTGCATGGGACATGCTGGCAAGGGGAAAAGAGCAGGGGCAAAATGGTGCAGCCCACCCCAGTGAGCAGGGGATCACTTTAGAGGCAAGTGAGAAGTGACTTCAGATCGAGAGAAGAGTCCCGAAGGTCCACAAGATTAGAATATCGTTGCTGTGATTCACATGAAAGATCTTGAAGTTCTAGGATTCTAGGCTTGGATTAGAACAGTAGCAGTGGGGAGAAAAGAATAGGTGGGGGAAACGTGGGTTTGGGGACTGGAGAGGACTTAGTGAGTGGCTGTATTTGAGAAATAAAAGAGAAAGATCTAAATCAAGAGCGCTGGCTTCCAAGCCTCGCTTTGCTGCTACTTAGTTATGTAAACTCAGGCAAGTCATTGAACCTTCTGGGCTTGAGTTTAACATTTATAAAATGAAAGACCTGAATTTGATGTGACCCCTGAGGTTCCCTCTAGCTCTATCCCTCTCTGGCGCTAAGACTCTGGAGTCTTTGTCTTAGGAGACCACAGACTACTGGGAGTGATGTTTATGGGAGGGAAGGTTGGCTTAGAGAGAAAGATGTTATAATGACTCCAGTTTGCATTTGTCTCAGCCCATTGGGTTGCGTGCCTTTCCTCTTTGCCTTTGCTCGTAGGTCACTTTCTCCTTGAGTTTGTTGTGAATCCAAAAAGGAGATAGAATTTATTTTTCATCTCCAAAGTGGGGTCCTTGGGAACACATAGAGCCTTGAGGTCATGGGACTAATGTAGCCTTATGCACAACGTTTCTCCAGCATCTTTTGGTATCCTGACATCTTTCTACACTTCTTCCAGTGTATTTCATGTTATGATAATACCTTCACAATGTCAGCCTGGGTGTCTGAAGAGAAACCTTATCCTCTCCCACCACATACCACATATGCACAGAATCAGAAATTTCTGCCACTCTTCCTCCCTCTCAAGGGAATGCTTCTGCCTCTCTTTTATCCTTTACTCACTCCTTCCCTTGGGAAGAGGAGTAACTTGTCTGATTGGTGAGAGTCTGGTAGTCATTTGGCCTCTCTTCTCTGTTGTGCAGGGTTAATGTAACAGTCACTGCATTGAAAAAAAACAACATGGCCGTATCTTTCTTCTCCTTTGCTTCTTGGATCACTTGATTCAGGCAGGATGGACCTTCCTTGCCCTTTGCTCTCCATAAGCAGATTAGGAAGGAATTGTCTCTCCTGGTCCCAGGTAGGTCTTTGTTCCAACTTCTCCATCAATGACTAGATGAGTAAGTCAAGTTGCTCCTTCCCTGGGATTCAGATAACTTTAATTTAGTGGGAGAGGTGGCAGGAGGCACCTACTGTAGCCTTGAAATCTCAGCACTCTACTTTATTATTTGGGTCTCCACTAAAAAAAGTAGTACCTTGATCATAGTTTAGCTTCTTAAGTCTCTGCTCTCCTTGTTTGAAAGTGCAGAATACACAGTGAACAAATGACACCATGGGTTCTTCAGCAGAACCCTTTCAGCATCACCTCACACTTGCTAATGGCTTCCTATCCCCCTCCCTCAGCTTTGCTAGTAGGAAAGTACAGTTATTAAAGAGGTGAGTGTTTCACCGTGCATCATAAGAAGTAGTTTACAAAGCTGAGTTGCCAACAACCCGTGTCTGCTTGTCCCATTAACTTTGTTTCCAGGAAACTCAGTCCACCTCTATATCCTGGCATTTTAACCACTTCAGCCAAAATGCTGGGTTCAGCACTTTTTTCATGTGGTCATTTTAGTTAAATTTTCAGTATTAAATTAATGGTACAGTCTGAGCTCACCAAAGATGAGAGCTGTACTTAACAGTTTGAGGTGTTTAACCTCCTTCCTATCCCCAACTCCATGCAGTGTTTTGCAATGCAACTTTTCAGCAGGTATTTAAATTTTGACATGCTTTTGGTACTTCTTTTGAAACTAAAATTATAGGCTAACTCAGTTGAAATGGTTAAACACAATTTGTGTGCGTAGTTGTAACCTCAGTTGATTTGTTACAAAAAATTTTTAATCTTAATTACTGTTTCCAGGAAGTCTCCCATGAGGCAAAGTTAATGAGCCTTGATTTATTCCACCAGCTTGTAAGTCAGACACTGTGCGAGGCACAACAGGGTTAAAGAATGAGCCATGGGCACTGCCCTCAAAGCACTTGTAGTCCGATTGAGAAATGAGCAAAGAATTATAATATACCAGTGTGAGAACCCACATAGATGCGTGAAGTGCAATGGGAAGCAGAATAAAAAGTAACTAATTCTTCCTAGGGAATCAGAGAAGATTTCACAGTTGTTGACCCATTTGAACCAGTACCCTGAACAGAGCTATACAGCAGTAAGTTGATTGATGGCAGGTGGAGAATGGACATCATAATTGTACACTCTGTGAGTAACAAGGGAATTTTGAACTGTGGTTTGCGAGGGGAAAGTATGTACTGTATCACTGTTTAAGTCCTCAGCATTGTGCTTTATTTTATAAGAAGAGAGCTTTGCCAACCTTAATCCTTTTCGTTCTAAAAAGAGTATAGATATCTAAAAAGAGTATAGATATAATGGAAATAAACTTGGAGTATTTTGAGGCAGCCATAATATAGAGTCTTTTCAACTTTGAAGACTCATTCATTCATTCTCTCCTCTCTTTCTGTATGATCTAAAAGAAAGATTTGATTTTTTTTTAGCCATTTCTTACTCTTTTAGTTGTTCTGTGATATAACTGTGGCTCCTGTTTCTTATTGTATTAATCAGAGACTATTTGATTGTAAGGAACAGAAATCCACCCACACTCGCTCAGATAACACAATGGGGTATGGAAAGGACATGGTGCATTTCACAGGACCCAATCAAAGGAAGTACTTCTGTACCTGATGGGCATAGGCGTGGGAATTGGTTAAGACCAGAAGTTGCTCTCTCAGTCTCTGTTCTTTCTTTGTCTCTTTCTGCTTCCTGCTTTACTCTCCACCCCACAGAGTAGCATCCTCTGTTTGCTTTCCTTATAATTTCAGCTTGTCCTGGCAGCGCTTTGGCCCCTGCTATATAGCAGTTTTCTGATGCAGGATTCAACATTGCCTCACCACAGTCCCAAGAGAAAATATAGCCAATTCATGTCTATTAATTAGCTGCCCTTGAGTTAGGTGGTCATGCCTGTCTAGTCAGTTACTGTAGGAAAGGTTGGGGGGCAGGGAGGCCGAGGAGTCATGTGGTTTGTAGGGCTTCTCTTCTCCCAGGTGGGGGCAGGCCAGGAGGGTAAATTGGAAAAGGTAAGCACAATTGAACAATGTTCTGCTCTGCGACCCTACAGAGGCAAGCTAGTGTGTAATCTAAGATGACAATTTAGTTTTTCTTAACACAGTTTTTTATAGTTAGACAACAGAGTGCCCCTAAGTGCCTGTATCTCTTGTTCATCCCAGAACAAGTTCCATTTCTTATACACCTAGCACTTCACAGATAAACAGAATAGTGCTCACTCAACTAGCACGTGGCTCCTAACAGCACCCCTGTTTCTCATTTGCTGTGGCCTCTTATAGGTCGGGTTAATGAGAAAAACCATGAATTTGAGGTCACTGGAGTTACTTCCGCCTCTTACTAATTTGGTCCATAAACTAGTTTGGTCCATAAACTAGTTCCAACTTCTTAGAACCTGTTTTCTGATTCACAAAATGGGGCTGACGTGTGCCTCCCCAGCCTGGGTGCTTGTGAGGAGCACATGATAAATGTGTGTTGAATGATTTTGTGAGAATGATTTTGTGAATAATAAAATCGTATAGTGATGAGTTCAGTTATTAATACATATGTTAGTGGTGGCAACAAAGATGCAGTTTTTTTGTTAGTTAGCAAGAGGTACTAAGGCGTAGACCCTCTGGCATCTGCTCACCTAAGGCAGGGCACGACTTTAGGCAAGACTCATAAACACACCAAGTTTCTGGTTCTCCAGCTCTAACTTCGGGCTGTCATCAAGCACTTGGAGTTCCTTGGATGAAAGGTGTAATAGAAGGTCATAGGTGTGCTCCTCCTCCATCAGTGTGCATGTCATCATAGCTCCTGTTCATGATAGATGACCTTTTGTTTTGTTCATTTGTGAGCTGGAACTATTTTAATCATCATAATGGTATTAAGTGGGCTGTTACCTGGGCTGCTTCTTTTAATTAGATGGTGACGGTAAGAGAAAAACATGGATCACAAATTATTCCCATTTTGCAAATAAGTAAAAGATGCTAAATAATTTATTGACCTTCACTCAGCTACTAAGCTGGAGAGCTAGGATTCAACCCAATTCTGTTTGACTCCAGTTCCCACATTTTCCCACTATGCCTCACTGTCACCAGATCTTAGAAATCTACATGTTTAATTTCTAACTGGGCTCTTCAGACCCCAGAAGGATCTATGAAGATAGAAATAAAAGTCTATGAACTATTTTCAATATTTCAAAACTTATAGTGGGAAATCTTACATTTAACTGCAACAGGGCAGAGTTATGTTAGCTGTTTTCCCCCATGGTGACCTAATTTGTCAGTTATTGATTATTTAATTCGTGCAAGAAAACTAATTAAATATTCAGAAACGTTGTATGTTAGACAGAGTTCCAAATTCTGAAACCTTTGGAGGGTACGTGGGGATCCTTGGTGATGAAAAGATTATGAAATATAGTCTAATTCAAAAACCGCAAACTGATGGGTCATCAGTCAAATCTAGCCTAAGGATATGTTTTGTTTGCCTTATAAAGTATTTTTTTGAATTTATGAATTACTGACCAGCATTTAAAAATTGAAAGATTTCATGTCAAAAAGCAGATTTTTTTCAGCTTCTTTTGGAAATTCAAAATTTCTGACAATACTGGATCTATATTTACCCATGACATTGACCAGCTGGCTCCTTAGATGGGGTATGTACTTTGCAATTTACCAGACTCCACCTGGCCCAATTTATTCACTTCATTCATTCATATTACCTACTAGGCCCCTGTAAGCATTTGAGTCTCTAATGCCCAGGCTAATCCAGTCTCCTCATTTTGTTGTTTGGTTATAGAGTAAAACCCATTCTCTAGCTATAATCACTCACACATTTTGTACCCTGTACAGTTTTGTGTCTTGGGCTTCTTCTTAAGGTCTTTCATGCAAACTTGTCTATTTGACTCTACTACATCTTTGCAAACAGGAGCCACATTCTCATTATTGTTTAAGGGGGTGGGAATACAAAGAAGAATAAGATGGAGTGCCTACCGTGAGAAAGGTCATGTCGTCTAGCCTTGTTTCTTTTTAATTCAGGAATGTATCTAAGACCCTGATAAGTACCAAGTGTATTTTCAAGACCTGCTTGCTAGAGTATTGTGAAACAGAATGGGGTTGGTGTCAGAAAGACCTAGGTTAAAGTACTAGCCACCATTAATTGTCCACATAAGCAATTTATGTAAACTCCTCAGTTTAGCTCTCTTGTCTGTAAAATGGGGATAATCATAATGCCCGTGGGGTGACCTGATGCTCATAAGGGGTTTGGCACAGTGTTTAACATTTAATAACTGCTAGGATATAGTAACTCTTACTACTAGGGCTAAACATGCAATTGGCGCTCAGTTCATGCATGTTGAGTTAACAAATGAATGGGTAGAATAAATTGAGTGTAAGGAATTACATGAGTTCAAACAAGTAAATATCTATCAAAGAAGATGTCACCAGAAGTTTCTCTAGCAGGCCTGGAGACCACAAATTTTTGATGGCTTTGAATGTGTGCTTTTGATGACACTACAAGAAGCACACGTTGTGGCAGGATCAGTACCCAAAGCTCTTTAAAACAGATTTATAAGCTTACCTCTGTGAAATAACATCAGCCTCAGTTTAATGTAAGTTGATGTAAGGTTGAGAAGAGAGGAATAAATTTCTAATAATCTTTCAAAGTAGACTCATGCTCAGTGTTTTGAGAATATACTCAGGACTTCAAAATTGGCCTGTGGGCTAACCTCCGTGATACAGCAGGTTGACATTATCTCCGTGAAGAATCGTCGCGGTTGCTAAGGTGACTGCTAGAATGGGAAAAAGCATTAGACCACTTTCCTGTGGCTCCTGGACTACTTCCTCTTTTTACAGCCTTAAGGGACAGGCAAAGGGGGACTAACTTATTTACTATGTGCCATCGCTGTCTCATTTAATTGTTATACTGATCTTCTGAAACAATTTACCATTCAGATGACAAAACTGAAGCTCAGAGAGAGTAAGGGACATGTTGCAATTAGTAAAGTGGCAGAACCAGAACTCTAGCTCTTTCCGTAACTCCACATAGCCTCCCAAAGCTAACCTCACCACCTCTAAGGATTCATGATAGCCCTCAACCCCATCTTCATCCTCACTCCCAAAGGGAAACTCAAGTAAAGGGCAGCAAAATGGATTCACTGAGTGAATACACACTGTCCATTTTCTTCTTATTCATTTTCAACACAGTTTATTAAGCACCTATATTATGCCAGACACAGCTCTTGTTGCTGAGGATACAGGGCGAACAAGACAGATGAGATCCCTTCTCTGGTGGAATTTAATTCAAGTGGGAAGAGATAGACAAAAAACTTGTAAACCACTAAATAAAGAAAATAATTTCAGATAGCAGTGTTAGAAAGGAAATGAAACAGGGTGACTCGATAGAAGGGAGCTGGGGAGAAGAAGCTGCTACAGATAAGGTGTTCAAAGAAGGGCTAAGGAGGTCACTTTTCAGCTGAAACCAGACTGAACAAAGGGGCCAGCCAAGCAAAAATGGGCATGGTGAACATCAGAGGCAAAGGGAACGGGAGTTCAGACTTGAGGCTGGCCACTGGTGACTGTCACAGGGAGACCACTTCACCTTTTAGACTTTTTTTTAATGTAATGTGCCTAATAATAGAACATGTTTCTGATTTATAATCTGAATCATAATGCATTTTTCTGGATATTTTGCAATGGGATTAGTAATGTTACTTCAAGAAGACTGTGATCTATATAAGTAATGGAGACAAGCTGGCTTTATTGGAAGAGAGAGGACACGAGAGTTTACATCTGTTTCCTGCTGGAGAACCACGTACTTTAGGCTCAGCCTGAGGACCTGCACACTGTGCGTCCAAGGATGGTAAGGACACAGATATGGCAGAGACAGCAGGACGCCTCCAGAAGCTCCAGTCACACAGACAGAACTCAAGACACCTAGGAAGGGAGCTGCTGGATGGTGTGAACATTTATTTTGGTGCCAAATAACATTTATTCCCAGGATGTCTTTGGTTATCACAAGGGTAAATTCTAAAACAACAAGGAAGGAAATAAAATTAGTTTTGTGTAGATAAGTATGGACTCAATAAATATGCAGCAGAAAATAATTTAGGAGGCTGGAATAAGGGAATGTCATGAACTCAAATAAGGATCAAGTGGAATGACTGAAAACGGTAAATCACTGTCTAGACCTATGCTTTCCCAACCTAGGTACCCTGAAAGTAATAATAGGAATTAGAAAGCTATTTGCAGTGTTTCAAAAATATGAATGGATACTAAGGCTACACAGGCTATCATTTACCTCATGCCCTTTCAGGTCATTCTTTCGTTGTTTTATTCAGTATTTCAACAAATCCTTAATGAGTTATCTACTGTGTGCCAGGTATTATGACAAGTGGTACGAAATTTTTTAAATGGCTAAAATAGGGATCCTTGCTGTTGAGACATTTTAAGCAACTGGTGGAGCAAAGAGACAAGTAAACGGATCATTACAAAGCAGTGTAACGTGCACTGATAGGGGTGGTATGGAGGCTTTGAGAAGTCCAAAGGGTGGGAAAAATGTGAGGGATAGGGTATTGGAAAGCTTCCTAGAAGAGATACTACTAAACCTATGCTTAAAGGATATATATAAATTAGCCAGACGGGTCCAAGGGAATGAACTTCTTGGCAGAGGGAAGATTGTGTACTTTATATATATGGGGCTTTTAATACTCCGGAGTACTTAATGCACTGTATTGGAATTGTGCTCAGCTTTGAGTAAGAGAGAACTCTGGTATCAGTAGCTTAAGCAAACAAAGGTTTATTTGTTTCACATAATAAGTGTGGAGGGAGGTGACTGCTGGCTTTGGTTCAGTGGCTAATGATGTCAGTACTGCCATGTGCCTCTGAGACTCCCTGGGCTTTTCCTTCGTGATTGTTGCCTTATGATTGAAAAAGGGCTGCAGCTTTGGGTGTCATATCCACGTTCAAGCATGGAGAAGGGGTCAAAAGAAGGGCCATGTCTGTATTAATCAGAAAAGTAAACGCTTTCCCAGCACACAGCCCCCGCCCACCACCGGAAGACTTATCCTTCTGTGTCAGGCTTGAACTGGGCTCCTTCCATGTCCGCATCCCGCCACTGCAGTACAGGCTCGGTATGCACATATTTAACCCTTCCACACTCCAGAATAGAACGCAGCAGGGAGAGTGAGTTGAGAATGACTAAGTCAGCCAATCAATAGTATATGCCAAACATTCCATTTCACTTGCTCTTCATAATAAGCTCACGCAGTAGGGAGAGCAGGTGTTATTAGCTCCACGTTGCAGAAGAAGAAACTTGGATTTGGAGATTCAGAGAGCTAGATGATGCCTGAAATCACAGCGCTGTGCATTTATTTCGTGATAACCAGAAGAAAAAGGAAAGCTAATGTTGATCATATGCTTATTACCACCAGAGCAGCTGAGCACTTTACATATGCTCTCTCATGTCCTCCTCATGCAGTCCTGTGAGGTAGCTCCTCCTTTTAAAACTGAGCAGTCTGGATATTGACATAACTAAGGGGGTATTGACATGACTTGCCCCAGGATCACACAGCTGGCATATAGCAGAGCCAGGATTCAAACCTCAGTTCTCCAGAATGTCAGCCAGATGCCCTTCTTGCCTCTCCTGCCTTTAAACTATCATAACTCTCTTCCCGTGAATCCAGTGGATGTGCCGTCTCACTGACATTGCCCAGACCTCACCCCCCCGTGCCCCTCTTACTCCTTTTATTTGACCCACTCCTGTTTCTTCATTATTGCTTTTATGGACACAGAATCCAGCAACACATTATTTCAAATGTCCTCCATTAGGAATGCATTTCCTGTCACTGTAATAGCACCGACCATAATGAATACATTTTGTTATCTGTGTAGATGTCACTGGTGTTTTCAGTGCTCCATTCTAATTTATGTGGGTAAATGAATAAAGTATTGCCCAGGCTCCCATTACTCCAGAGAAAACGAGGGATGCCCTGTGTGTGTGCATATGTTTTTGCGTTCATGCAGCAGATAGGATGTTTGGGTCAGAATGAATTGTGCACCAGAAGTGGGAGTCAGGCCCTTTCCTGGAAGGGCACGTTGGAAGTAATGTGCTGTGCACATCAGCAAACCTGCACAAGCAGGTTTCCTTAGGAATAGAAGGGCCTACTTAATGGGCACAAATTACAGTCAGGTGTTGTTAGAAAGGCAGAGGGAAAGCCTTGCTGATTGAGGGAGCCAGGTTTGGGGGTACCCCAAGATCTTCTTGCCTTCATGTGCACAGCCAGCGAGGTTGATATGCTTGGTAACAGCAAATCACCCCATCAGTCAGCCACACACGGTCACAGCCTTTTTGACTTTGAGGGTAAATAGTGAGGCCAACCAGGGAGCAGAATGTGCTCAGTTTGGGTTTAGTTATGTGACCTGATCTTTATGATGAGAGTCTGTCTATGAAGTAGAGGGATGGTAACTAGTCACAGAGTCTGAAATGCCAGACTGTGGCAGAATGTAGCCCCTTCGTGCAGAGAGGGTGGGGTATTCAGCTATGCGAGAAACGAGAAACGGCCTCCCCTATGTTTGAAACAATATGTAGGCCGTAAGGTGCCAGACATTTAGCCTGCAGCCTGCAGGGGGTTCTTGGGGTGATATCTTTTTAGATATATCTATGACAAACATATCCTTTCCAAGACTTGGGATCTTAGCCCTTAAAGGGTACCTGGAAGATAACCTGGGAGGCCCAATATTGTGAGTCCTCATTCGAAGTTTCTAGAAATTAAAAGGAGGTGATGTGGTGGTTTACAGAATGTAAGAGTATCCTAAATTTCTGTAAAATCCTACGTTTTTATACCACACCTATTCCAGCTAAGTCTTTTAGATATGCAGGAGTTGCCCATTAATAAAAATTGGTTACTCAGTTTAAGATTACTGACTCAGTGGTTGCAAGGCAAATTAAAGGAGTAGAGGTTGCAAACTGAATTTAGAATGGGTATGGGTGTGTGCATGTGTGCTTGTGTGTTTGTACACACATTTGCAGTATGCAATCCATTAGGGGGTCTGGAAATGTTTGGTTTTGCCTTTAACAAAAAACGGCAAGCAAGACTAAAATTTCGCTTGGGGGAGAGCAAAATGTCTTTCTAGGTCTCTAAGTAATCTTACATCTCACCAGCTTTTTATTGCTGAAAATCTCTATCAAAAAACTAGGCTGTGGAATTTCAATGCCTGTCCTTCTTTGTTTCCTCTGAGTCTCTGGAGGTTTAATTTTTACATACTGCATCACCTGACTCTTCTGTCAATACCTGAAAGACAGACTTGAGAGAACTAGTTTCCCCAAATCTACCTACAGATATAAGCCCAGTTAAGACCAGTGCAATAACCTTAAAGAAGTTATTGTTCTTTCCTTCCTTCATGCCAAAAAGCTACTAGCACTTGTCCTATACTGAAAAGCCCACTATTTTACAGGAAGTTCTGTAGAACCAAATATACTGTTTGGGGGATTAGTTAAAACGCAAATGTATCTAGCTGTGAGTTGAATCTCTGAGTCCCAAATTCTCCATTCTTGCAAATTCAAATGACTGGAATGGCTTGCTGTATCCTCTGAAAGAAAAGCGGTAAAACAGTTAAGAGAAAAATCGTTCACCATTTCCTCAGGGCCAGTGATTTGAAGCACAGTTTACTTTTGCCCTGGCAGGGTTTAGTCTTGCTTCAAACCTAGAAAGCCTTTCTGAAACGGGTGCAGAAATGAGGATGCAGATAGAAGCTGTCTCCAGCAGCAGTGGCTTCAAGTTTCCATGGACAGAGAACAGAAGAAGACGCAGTTTACCACCAGAGCAGCTTTGAGTACAGGAGATTAAAACCCACCAAGAACCTCTGGGTCTTTGTGCCCCTGTTGGGGTCAGAGTGAGGAGCAAGGGCGAGGACACAGCGTCAGCCTGATTCTCCTTCAGTTTGCTGCTACCTGCTCGATTAAGATGGCTGGCAAGCCAGGGAACCAGCCTGAACTGCCCTCCCCAGGAGCTGCCCATCTTAAGAGAGTTCCTCTAGCAAATGGGCCTTCAGGGGACTATATAATTAGAAGCAAAGCCATTTGCATTAATTCATCCTACACATGTCTTTCCCCTCCTAAAGTGCTCAAGGTTCCTGCCATATGTGTATATAGCATAAGTTTCTAGTCTCTAAATACCTGTGCTTATAGTCTGCTCTAAGATGACTGAACAGAAAGGGAGAGGACCAGCCCCAGAGACAATATGTCTCTCTTTCTTCAACTCAAGTTGTCTGTGCTTCCACTGCCATTCTTTTGTTATAGTTGTTCTTAGGTATGAAACAAACTCAAGATTTAAAAAAAGTTTTCAACAATAAACAGCGTCTACTGAATGGGAACAAATTGATGCTAAACCTGTGTATTTTCCAAAACTGTTGATCTGAAATAAAACAGAAATTACAATAATAGCTGTCATTTATAAAGTATTTACCTTGTGCCAGATATAATATTAAGGCTTTTAATAAGGTGTCTTATTTAGTATTACATAGGTTTTATTAGACCCATTTTACAGATGAGGATACTAAACTCAGAGAGCAAAGTGACTTTCCCAAGGTTACCTTATCTGCTTATCTCAGAACCAGTCCTTCCCTTTTAGATGGTTATTGACACCTAGAGATTGAAGAAAGACTCCATCACAGAGACTCAGTTAGCCCACTTAAGACAGATAGGTTTACTCTTCCTTTAATCAGTGGACAGGAAAGGCCACTGGGCTCTACAGACCACCCAAGCTAGTACCTAATTAATCCAGGCATAACAACAGGTAGGTCAGAATGATACAGACTTGGTAAGGAGTCACAGCCCAATATTTTTTTTGGTAGGAAGAATATTGGCTTTGCAGTCAGACAAACCTGAACTCCAAACATGGTTGAGCCACTGACCTCTCTGAACCTGAGTTTCCACATCTGTAAAATGGGGAATCATAGTGTCTTCTTCACAAAGATGCAGTCCAAATGGGATGAGAGACTGTATGTTAGAACCTATTATAATACATGCTCATTGAATAGTTTTTTTTTAAATACATAGTTGCTTAAAATGTCATTTTACTCTGTATTAGCAAAAGTTTCCCAGGCACCCTGAAGTGTTTTGGCCCCAGCAGGAGACTGGTTGAAAGATACAATGTTCTGTAGTTTTCCTAAGGAAGCCCCATTCTTTAGAACCAATTTGCTTTTTATGGCCTGTTTTTCCCTCCAAGGCAGGAGGTGGGCTGATGCTTTCCCTTCTGCCCTCCCTATACCATGCCTCCCCAAAGTATTCTCTCATCTCCCTCTTGTGATTTCCTTAAGTGCTTTTAATGGTTGCTTGACACTAGAAAGATATTCCCAGCAGGCACACAGTTTGTAATCCCTGCTTGTTGCTTGATGTGAACTTGTGGCTGACCTCTGGGAAAGCAGTGGGGACTAGAGGAGAGAGCCAGGCTCTGCTCCAGCAAAGCAAAGATGATGGATCCCAGAGCAACTGGCAGGCAGCTGGAGGAGTGGCTCCAAAGATTCCTCTCACACCTTTTGCCACCTCTATCCAGTGTGGAAGTATAATCAGTAGAGGATTATGGGGCAGGTAAACTTCCACATTCTTAAACAACACCAACCCAAAACAAAATGAAAGCAAAGATAATGAACACAGGGCAGCTTGAAGTACATTTCTGCAGTGTCTGTGTTATCACTGTGAGAGGCGTGCAGTGCCCTTAGGAGTATCCTGCCTACACTGGAGCCCACCAGCCATTATCCCACCGCCTGACCCCCACCCCAGGGCGTCTAGACTGCCTCCCACTTTTTTTAACCTTCTGATTCCGACTGTCTTCACCAAGGGGAAGGTGATTGACGTACAGGAAATGGAGGAAAAATGCAAAGCCCTTATCTTCATTTCACAAGTCTTAGACACAAAACTGCTAATCTGAGTTGGGATAAGTCGCAGTACATGCCTTTGAGGGGCTGCTCGCTATCCAGAGGAGAAGAAGGCAAGCCTCACACCACGTTAATAGCACCACAAGAGATGCCTGTGGTGGTGGGGATCAATGCCAGGGACATGGATTTCACATTAAGTGCTTCGTGCCCAGTCTTGTGTGACTTTCTTGAACCTTTCAGGCGCTTTGACCCGAACCACACAGCCAGGACCGCCTTCCCGTGCCCATCATGTTCACAGCCTCCCTCCTGAATGCTTCAGTCCTTCCCACCTTGCATTCTACTTTCTAGCCTTCCTGGACCTTCTGAAGGTTGGACTTTGTAATGAATGATCCTGTTTACGGACGTGGCTCACTGCTCCAGCTGCCACTCTGCCCCTCTAGCCTTGCCTCCGTGGCAGTTTTCATGCATATTCTCTTAATTAGTTGCTTTTATCTCACCTGGTCTCACCAGCCCTCAGGATCCTGCGTTTCTACCACTCCCCCATGAACAGTATAATCGCTAAGTTCCCCTGGGCCCTACAGGCAGGACCCAGACTCTGAGAGTCTGAGGGGGAATGATGAGTAGTCTCTGTAGGCTGGAGGGTCATCACACCCTCATGAAAGACGTAGACTTGAACGCTGGTATGATCTGAGTAGGGAAAGAGAAGGGATATCGATATTCCAGGCTGGAGCAAGAGAGGTCCTTGTTACGACTTGTTAGCAGCTGTTAAAACCGTCAGTGTGAAGGAGGAGTTTAGAAGTGGAGCTGCCACAGAGATTGAAGGATTATCTGTGGATTTCAGTGCTATTACTGTTCTTTACCAGAGGAGAGGGGAGGGAGGAGTTGGAATGAAAGAGAAAAAATAAAGCCTCTGGTATGGAGTTATGTCAGATTCATGGAGTTATCCTCCTCTCCTCCTCCAGACGAGTTTTACATTCTTGTGCTAGGCCTCATCTGAGAGTCTCATTTTGACCCCTAGCAAGGTTGCCCTTTACAGCCACATGTGACCATTCATGCCATTTAAAATGAGTAAGTTGAGTGGGTGATCATATTGTCTTTCTTATAGACCAGTGGTTCCAGCCTTGGTCCCCACATCCAACCCCGTTTTCAGAGCCCATCCTCGTCAGTGGGCAAGAAGAGGCATCTGAGTACTCACCAGAATCCTTCATCCCACCAGGCTCTGAGCAGAAATCAGACTTAGATCATAACAACAATAACAAAATGGTAATTAATGTGAGGTAAAGGATGTGTTAACTAACCTTATTGTGGTAAACATTTCACAATATGCACATGTATCAGATCATCACATTATATACCTTAAATTACACCATGTGATATGTCAGTGATATCTGAGTGAAGCTGGTGAAACAAAAAAGAAATCAGCCTTCAGAGAGATTGGAGAAGCACTTTGAGAAGGAATAGAGCTTTCTCTTTCTAGCTGAACATAAAACAGGTAGTTCCATAGGCTTTTCTTAAACTCCTATATACAGAATTATCATCTTCTTTTTAACTTCTTTTTTTTCCTTTTGTATAGATTTCAGCCAAGGGCCCTAAAAATAATTTTTAGGGAGGAGTGGCTTTATAGTCTAACAGCAAATGTTTTTTAATTTAAAAATAACCCCTAAAGAAATTCTCGCATCTTTTCCCCAAAGTGGTGAGCTGAAATATTTATTTTGTTGTCATTCCCCGCCCCCGCCCCCCGCCCCTACGACCCATCTGTGCTGGGCTGGGTGAGGACCCTGTGCCGTGTTTTAAGTAGTGAGCGGGGGAGTGGGTGGGAGAAGAAAAAGGTCTATGCACTTTTGTTAACTTCTCATGCTGGTGTAGAAGAGCCATCTGATATGCTTACTGTCGTGTATAAACTTTAATTCTGATTGGGACTTTGAATGTGGAGCCTGAGAGAGGATCTAATCCAGGCAAGAAGAAGGGAACCGAGCCACATGTGGGGAAAGTTGGGTACGTGCAGGCACTGTCTTGCGCACCATTTCATGACAAGAGCGGTCCCTTGATGAGCATTTACCATGTGCCATATGCTCTTACATTCATGAAAAACCTGTGAGCCATGAACCCTGTTTTACAGATGAGGAAACTGAGGCCCGGTGGAGTAAGTTTTGTCCAGGGGGACCCAGGTAATAAGTGGAAGGACTGGATTCAAACCTTGGTTTCTCTGTGCCCTTCCTGCGCCTCTCAGTCTGAAAGCCAGGGTTGAGAGTCTGGCAGCAGGGAGCCATCTAGATTGCTGGCAGATGCCCCTCGACTACGCAGGCCTAGAGGGTGACTGGGCCTTACTCGATACCAAGGAGAACATCCCCCTGGTGGCTGGTGGGGTGTTTGGATTGTCTGCTCCGGCTGAGCCCTATTACTGGACCAGTTGAGAACAGTCGCTTTCTGGGTATTATAAATAAACCTTAATGACACCTGATTTATGTTGAGACTGAGCCATAAACAGGTTCTTCTGCAGATGCATGAAACAGGTCTGAAGTGGTAGGATTATGTCATTGGAGTGTCACAGCAGAGCTGGCTTCAGGAAAACCTAGGAGGAAGGCAGAATGTGTCTTTAATAATCTTTATCTGCTTCCCTCATTATCCTATACTTATACCCTAGTCCTGGTCCTTTAAAGAGTATTACTTCTTTTTCCCCAGCAAAACTTAACCATCCATCTTAACCCATCAGCTTCTGAGATGACAGCTGACTCACCCAGAAACTCACGTGTGCTCAAGGGGCTTACGGTGATCCCATGGCCTACTCTTGTCTTGTAATATCTACTGATTTTTAACTCTGGAGGCTAAGCCAAAAGTGCAGTACCTTAGACTAAAGGAACGACTCTGATACGGTCTTTACACTCACTGACTTATGCAGAGATCTTTTGAATGTGACAAAGGCTGGACTGCTTTCTGCATGATGCCATGTTGGGTGTATGTGATTTCCTCCATTGCCTAGGGCAGCCCTTTGAGTCAGAGCAGTGGGCTTTGTTCAGTCTTGTGATTGGGCAATGGCATGCAAACGGATGTAGACCTGTAGTGTTCAGTTCCTCTTTTCTCACTTTGCTTTGGCTCTCCCGCTTGGTCTATTCATGTGTTTTGGGTCATCTTCCTCTCTTCTGGCCAGACTAGTGCCCTCTCTCATCTGACAGCACTAACCTGGAGTCCAAGGAGAGCCTCTGGTAAGACTGGCTGAATGCACAGTGGATGTGATATTCATCTCTTTGGCTGTCTGCATTAAGCAGCCTTCCTCCCAGCAGGGGCAGATTCCTACAGTCCAGACCTGTTGCCTGTATTATAAGCTTTTGGAATATTGGGGGTGGAGATGGCTTCCTTAATTTCTTCTCCATTTCCTGGGGAGACTCATGACAAGAGCATTTACTGCAAGGGCAGGGATAGGACAGAGTAGTAAACAGGCAGGGAACCGGGGCTCTATCTGAATGGTTCCCTTACACAAACATCTCCTCTGCAGTTACACTCATCTCAGAGAAAATGTGCTGGCAGAGATGCCTGAGTTATTAACTTGGCACAAGAAACCTCCTTGTAGTTTCCTGTTTCCCTATTACAGGGCCCTCTCATGTCCCCAGCCTGGGCCTTAGACTCTTGGACAAGTGGGTCTGGCTTTGGCAAAGAGGGAGTCCTTGGCTCTGCTTGGGAGCAAGAGTCCGTTCACTCCAGACCCCCAGCATCATGCGCTGGCACCTGCATTCCTCTTATAGGCTGAGTCTCAGACTTGTGCTGATGATGTAGTCACATTTGAGCAGCCTGACGCCTGCCTTCCCCTGACACAGGATTTATTTTGAGTTACCACTGGGTGTTTGGTTTCCCCCCTTGACACATCTGTTTGTGCTGCCTTGGGTAGTGTCACACAGACCTCAGGCTGAACATCTTCAACATAGCCCTTATTCACATTATGGAGTGTTAGCAATGTGGTAGATGCCGTATGGAGCCCTGACACGCTTCTCATCTCCTGTTCTTTCCCATCCACATCCCCCCGACCCCATCTTCTTAGGAGACACTTTAAGCATGACCCATGAAGATAAGCATTAAAAGCTGCTGATGAGATACTTCTTCTCTCAGTGTGCCCGCTCCCACTTCAGCCTGAGTTTTCCACAGCTCTCTGCACGTGCCAGGCTGTTTCTCATCTTCAGGAGTTTTTTCAAGCTCTTCCTTCCACCTGACATGCCCTTCTTCTGGCTCTGTAGTCTTCCTGGAAAATACCAATCCATCTGTCAACATTAAGTGATAGTCTTTTCTGACTCCATAGGTGGAATTTACCACTTCATCCTTTGCTCATAGCACATAGGCTACATTCTTTGCCAGACTGTGAGCTCCTGTCTGATTCCCCTCTGCATGCCCCTCCCCGGCGTGTAGTAGGGGCTCGGCCACTGCGAGGTGAAAGAGGGGCAGCTGACTCAGGAGGAAGTAATATAACAACAGTTGAATTTTGGTGGAGTACTCATTACTTGTTAGTAAGTATGCTAAATATTTTGCATCCATTATCTCATTTAATACTTTTCAACTCTGAGCAGTAGACCCTGATAGTTTCGCCTTCCTGAGTTGCCCCCCAACACACACGCACCCACCGTTTTCTATCTCAGCATCCTGCTTTGTTTTCTTCATTGTGCTTTCCACTATCTGAAATTATTAATTTGTTTACTCCCTTATTAGTTGCCTTCTTTACTAGAAATTAAACTTCGTGAGAACCAGACTTTGTCAGTCTGGCTCGCTACTGTAACGCCAGCACCTGTTGCAGTACCTAATATATTGTGAGTACTCGATAAACATTGGTTCACTGAGAGAGCGAATGAATGATTACCTGTGTCACAGGTAAGAGGCTGAGACTTAGGGAGGTTGAAATGCTTTGCTATAGTCAATGCAGCTCAGCGGGCTTGGGTGGGAATTCTGGTCCTTCCTCAAAGTGGGCGATCTTCGCATGCCGTGCTCCTCCGTCAGGCGCTCTCCTAGCAGGCAGGTCTTAGCGCTCCTAGGAGGAAGGTCTGCTTTCCTGCTGCACCCGCTTTCTTCCCTGAAGGTCAGCCTTCCCCAGCTTTCATTTCACCAGCTAAATCCCTTCTAGGCCAAGGCAGGTAGTGAGAGATGCTGTGTGCAGCCACCGGATGTGTCCTAAATGCCAGGTATATTGTTAAACACTCGAGGTAAAATGGTCAATGAGAAACAGACCCAGCCTCCGAGGAGTTCAAGTGGCAAAGACTGGCATTTACAATACAGCCACGTGTAGGCATGCTGAGTCTCTGAACCCCTGGAGGCTGCAAGGGCAAAGCAGGCATCTATCAGACCACCCTCATCACCGGTTCCCTGAAGGCAGACAAGGAGGCATTATCTCGACTTAATGCCAATTTTATTCTCTAGTTCAGTGCAGTGAAAATCAGCTGAGGCCTTGAAAGATATTTTCTATGTAACCTAATTAAATGAGTGAGACCTGGGTGCCTGTCACCTCAGGACAAATGAAATTGAAACTGATGTCTGACCCAGAGAGACTCCGTCCAGGGGATGGTGACTTGGCGGCAGTCATGCAAAAGGTTGCATGACTCTTGTTTGCTAGAGCTCACAAGAACTGAGGTGAGAATCGGAGGGAAATGGCTAACTTGCAGCCAGGTTGCTATAGGAAAGTCACAGACTGGCTGTGGTTGAAAAAACTGAAAACATCTGGTTGTACCTTTCTTTAAAAGACTATTGGGATCCCCCATAGCAGGGAGGTAGTTTTGTAGTACACGGTTTAGAGTTTGAGTCTGCCGAGGCCTTGGAAAAATCTTTAGCAATCACCAGAGGTTACCGTCTATGCTACTGGTAATGAGGCATTACCAGTAACCTAGCTGGATAAATGCAGCCAAGCTGGTTTCACAAGTCCCCTCGTAGCTGCCTTCACTCAACATTGAGTCCACCATCCATGGTTAAAAACAAGGACCAGGCCCTCTAGTTCCAGCTCTGCCAGCTGTGGAACTTGGGATGTTATTCATTTCTCTACTCCTCACTTCTTTCATCTGTAAAATAGAGTGGTAATGCTATTATACAGGGTTATTATTATGAAAACTGAATGTGAAAATGTTGGTGAAGTGATTAGTTCAGGGCCTAGTAAATAATAGTAGCATCCGTTTAGCGAGTACTTATAGGTATCATTATCTTCATTTTACAGACATGGAAACTTTAGTTTAAAGAGGCATCTCGCTCAAGGTCATACTGCTGTTGTGTACTGGAATGAGGTTTGAAGCCATGTCTCTGATTCTTAGTTGTGTGTTCCACTATCTGTCGCTACCACCACAATAACTAACACAGCTGTCCCACTCCTGGATCTGCACCTCAGCTGATGTTTCATCCAAAGGAAGGAGAGGAGCAGTGAATAAACATCCCTTTATTTCCATCTTGGCCTGGATGAGTCTCTCCCTCCATAGACCATTAGGGTGAGGGGGCGAATGGTTGAAGTCTTGGAATCCAAGACTGCCTTGAGTCAGCTGGATTGTAGAGGGCTGGAAGTTGCCAAACGTGCAGCTGTTTTATAAGGGAGGTGAGAACATTTCCTCATGGAGGTGAATTGGTTCTTCAAGTGTCCTTGCTTGGGAAGGGCTGGACATGAACTACTTATGCTTTGCCCTCAGTGACACAGCATTCCTTGTCCATCAAACACACACATCCTTTACCAGTAAGGCTTAGTCATTTGTAAGAGTAATCATCGCTTGTGATACAGCATTTAATCCACAGCTGGTCTCCCCAGTGGCTGTATGTGCCTGGTGATTGCAGTGAGAGCTGGAAAATCAGTGGAGCCTGGGCTTACTATATAGTAAGCTGTCCGTGAGATTCCTGGGCAGTATCTCTGAGACCAGCAAGTTGCCCACAGTTTGCCTGGGAAGACTTGGAATGTTTCTGGAACAAGAATTCTTTTGGGGGCTGTTCTGATCATTCACTCAGAAAAACTGTTGAGGTTTTACTGGTGGCAGGCACATTATCAGGTACTAGTGATATAGCAGGGAACAAAATAGTTAAGGACCCTTACATCTCAAAACAATTTAGATAGTGATCAGTGCTGTGAAGACAATACAATAGTCTAAAGTCATAGCGCAGGGGTAGGGTGGGTGGCTGCTCTAGATTGCTTGGTCAGGGAGAGCCTCAGAGAAGGTGACATTGGAGCTGAGACCCAAGTGTTAAGGAGCCAGCATTCCAAGCTGTGAGGGGAGAGCTTTTGAAACTTAACAGCAAATGCAAAAGCCTTAAGACAGGGACAAACTCTGCTTATTTGAGGGGCAGAGAGACAGCCAATGTGTCTGGCAAGTGGCGTGAAATAGGTTAGAGATAGGCAGCGGCCAAATCATGTAGGGATTTGTGGGCCATGGGCTTTATTCTAAGGATATAGGAAGCCATCGAAGGATTTTTAAGTGGAGCAGTGACATAATCTGTTGCACATTTAAAAAATATTACTCTGAATGCAGTTTGAAAGCTAAACAGTAGTGAAGTAAGAATAGAAGTAGGAAAACCAGTCGGAAGTCAACTGCCGCAGTTCAAGCAAGAGATGGTGGTGGCAGTGGAGAAGAGGAATGGATAGACATAGGATAGAAGTGTGGTGGGAGTGGACGGAACTTGCTGGTGGACTCAGTGGGAGAGGGAGATGGTGCTTCTAAGGTTTTGAGCACAGTGGTTGGCACATATAAAGCACTCAATAAATTAATTATAGCTTTTGACCATTGTTATGAGCGAACGGCCTATTATCAAACACCAAGAGAACAGGCTTGAGAAGCAGTCTTGAACCCATTCACTGACAAAATGATGCCTGTAGTGCATGTGTGACAGCAGGGTCAGCTCTTCTCTTTTGTTAATAAGTGAGGCTTGCAGGTATGATGGTGTTTTCAGGAACCAGAAACTCTGATTTTCAGTTAATCTCACCGCCATCAACTCCCTGTATAACTTTTAGCGTCTCTTAGCCTTGATTTCTTCATCTAACCATAAAATGTATTGAGCACTTTCTAGGTGCCCGGTACCATTCCAAGCTCTCTCTCTATATGTCCAGCACTCTCTCTATATGTCAGTCCTCATCTAATCTCCAGTAACTCTTTCAGGTAGATACTAAGTTGTCCTCCATTTCCAGGTAAGAGCACTGAACTCAAAATCCCACAGCTAGCAAATGACAAAGCTGTGACTCAAACCTAGGTGTTCCTGTCTCTTAAATGCATATTCATAACCCTCTGTGACATGAGAAGTAGGTTTTGAGAGTTGGTGTCCTTCCAATTTCTGACTTTCTACAACTTCTGGACCTCAGTTTAAGGTCACCATGGGACTCAAAACTACTAAGAACTAATAAGGGACACTTGAAAAAAAAGCCTACTGTTCATTCAGAGATTAGAGATTAATGTCAAGAGTGTATTTATTGATTGATTTTTTCTCCTCTTTGGTAACTTCTAAGATACAGTAGCTGAGGCAACAGGAAATTTGAAGTCCAGCATTTTATTAAATCTTATGTTTAAGATTTCTGTGGAGGGAAACTGCTTGAGATTTGGTTTCCATTGTTCACTTGCCAAGAAAAGATGAGGAAACTGGGTCGGGTGGAATTCCTGAAGGTGCAGGAAACAGGGAAGGTAAACCCTTGGGCTGTTTTCTGCATTTCACTCCCCTACCCCCTGGAATTGCCTGGGCACTAATAGAGGCTTTGAGAAGGGTTCCTTTCAGCCCTCACAACAGGAGGTCGTCAGTTCTGTGGTGGGGAAGGGAAGGGAGGTTGGAGAAGACCAACAGAAAGGCAGAGAAAAGGGAAAGCTTGCAGCCCCCATGGCATTTTCCTCTTGAAGTTCAACAGGAAACCAAATAATAACATAGAAGTTCTTTCAGAGAGGAGAAACAGGAGAAACACACACACACACACACACACACACACACACACACACACACACACACACACACACACACACACACACACACACACACACACACACACACACACACACACACACACACACACACACACACACACACACCACCACACCCCCCCCCCCCCCATCGCCAGACATTCGCGAGGATGTGGGTGAATGGGCATTCTCATACCTGTATGAGTAATGATTGTAAATCAGTGCAAGTTGATTTCTGGAGGGCAATTTAACAGGGATATGTCAAATCCTTTTAAAAATATTCAATACATAGCCTTTGCTTGGAGAAATATCTGATTCTAGGACTGCAGCAGAAAATATACAAGATGAGCCTGGAGCATTTTGTAGTGTCAGAAAGTAAAGAAGTGCTCCCCCAAAACCTCAGAACAACCCTTACATTGGTGAGGGCCTGTCGGGGGCCACAGGAGTGGACTAAAAGAGCTTCCAGAGGCCAAAGCTGAACAGTTAGAGCAACAAAATAAATCAAGTAGTATTGGATTATAACCCAGAGTGTAAAAATAAGTATCCATGAGTCCATACTGATACAAACAAATGATCAGTAAATAAATAAATGAATAAAAGACAAATCTCATGTTCAGAAGAATTTCAAATAATTTTTGTAGATACTCTACCTTCAACCAGGGGGAGCATAACTCCTCACTCCTTAGGTGTGACTTCCTTCCAGAGAGTACAGTATGTGAAGGGGGAAAAAAGTAACTTTGCAGTGGAAAAACCTTAACAAATATTACCTGAGCCAGGTAATCAAGGTCAACATCAACAGCACTAAGTCATCAATAGTATGTGCCCTTGGTACGATGTGATGAGAATGGTGCTCTACCTCTGTGATTTTTCCTTCTCGAGGCCCGTAACCATGGCCTAATCATGAGAAAAGCATCAGACAAATCCCAAATGAGGGACATTCTACAAAAATACCTGACCAATACTCCTCAAAACTGTCAAGGTCATCAAAAACAAGAAAGTCTAAGAAACAGTCAAAGCCAAGAGGAGACTAAGGAGACCTGATGACTAAATATAATGTGGTATCTCAGGTGAAACCTGGAACAGAAAAAGGACATTAGGGAAAAATTAAAGGAATCTGAATAAAATCTAGACTTCAGTTAATACTAGCATTAATACTAGTATACCAAATTTGTTGATTCATTCTAACAAATGCACTAATGTAAGATGTTAATAATAGAGGAAACTAGATATTGGAACCCTCTGTACTATCTTTGTAATTTTTACTTTGACCCAGGAGTTTTCCCATCTGGGAATTTTTTTCTTTGGAAATAATTAAGGGTGAACCTAGAGATTCACCAACGTAAATATGTGTCACAGAGGTGTAGGTTATGGTGAAAAGGTAGAAGTAATTTGTGTCCAGTAATTAGGTACGATAAATCCATACAACTCAATCATGAACCATAATCTTACAGAAATACCTTTCTTGATAAAGGTATTCGTGATTGATAGTTGAATGAAAAAATAGATTATGAAAGAGCCTGTGAAGTATATATTTTTACATATGCATAGGAGGGGTATAGATGAATATATTTCAATGTGTTAATGTTGATTATCACCAGTGGATAACACTATGGGTTTTTTTTACTTTTTATAGAAGCAATACGTGTTTGCTACAGAAAATACAGATCAGCGAAAAACAAAAAGTTGCTTTTTGAATTAAAAGAAAAAAGACTGGAACTGATCCCATTATAAATCCAGCAGTAGCAGTAACAGAAGACTCAATCCTAAGGAAGGGAGTTCTGAGAGCACATGGGACACTGGCAGGCTAAGAAGCCTGCCTGTTACTTCTGTTCAAGTGTCTCCCTATCAAAGGGCCCTGCCTGAACAGGCCCGCTGGCGCCTTTCCATCCTCCATAGAAACGGGCCACCACCCCAAGTGGAGTGCAAGAGGGGCAGCCCCCTATAAAAACGGTAAACAGGTTGCAAGGTACATGGAGATCAAAACTTAGCACTGTGGTCAATGTGTGGACCTGCGGCCGCCCTGGAGCCCCAGACCTGTCTCACAGGTGCCTGTGTCGGTCTATAGGGGCAGAGGCAGCTGTGAGGGCTGAAAGACAAACCCAGTGTCTACTTCCTTCTCCTTCTGTAGTCATCCTACCCTTTTCTGGCATTTTTTCATCTTAAAGAAGAACTTGCAAGTACTTTCCAACTCATTACAACACCCCTTGGAAATAGATATTATCATCCCATTTTTCAGGTAAAAAATTGAACCTCAGAGATCTTAATCTTCAGTGGCTGTCACTTATTGTCTGGGTAACCAGGGGTCAGAAGATCAGGTTTATGTCTGTCTTCTTACACGAGTGCATTTTCATATCTGAGGGTTCTGGAGTCTGCATAAGCTGGAACTACCATTTACAAGCTGTGTACCTCAAAGAAGTCACGTAGCTTCTCTTGGCCTCACTACTCTGATCTGTAGGATGGAGATGATAATACTTATCCTAAAGCTACTGTTAGGGCTTAGTGAGATTGTGTATATAAATTGCTTAGCACAGTGCCTGGAACATTAAGTCGGCCGTCTGTGAACAGTGGTCATACTGAAGGAGAGAAGATTCATGAGATCAAGTATAACGTGATCTAGAGAGAGAAGAGCCCTTCTCCCTGTTTCCTGTGATTTGAGAAGGAAGGCACAACAAGGGTTGGTACCACTTTAGACTTTAAGAACCACGAATTGGGAAATCACAGGAAATCATTTGCCCATAGAGCTCACTGTACTAGGGTGTGTACTAGGTATTGATCAAATAGTACAATTCATCAACCTGGCATTTAGGCCCAGCCAGAAAAAGAGGTGAAAGAACTTGGAATGTTGAGGTCAGCCTTCAGATTGAGTTGGAGAGGAATGGGGAAAGAGGGCAGTGCATAGGAAGCAAGAGAAAAAAACAGTATAAATGAGCTCTAATTAATTAGCTCAGCAAATGTGTAAGTCAGAAAGGAGCTTCGCTTTTGTCTGGTTTGAATTTTTGTAAATTTCACTTATAACGCGAGGTGTCCTAATTTCTCTGCTGGGGAAACTGGGTCCCGGAGTCACACAGCAAAGCCAGGACTAGAGCTGTGAAGTCCTCTGATGTTTTTCTCAGTTAACCCAGGATAAATGGGGAGGACATTTTACTTTATTTTGTACTTGTATCTCTTTTAAAGGTACACTTACATCTCTTAAAACTAATTTATATTAGTTCCACAGGCAGCAGCTAAATATGTAAGTTCTGATTCCTCATAGCACAGTAACCCCTCACTTTCAGCCCAGGCTACTGGGACAGGTGACATGGGAGACAAAAGTAGCAGCTCTGCTCTGTCTGGTGGAGGAGTGTTTCCGGGTCAGGGCGTTTGGCCCGTCCCCCAGCTAGGCCGATCACATTCTCACTGGAAGTGAGCAGCTGCAGCCTCAGATGGTGAATGGAGACTTCCCATTATTTCCTCATAAGACACCTATGTGGCGTCCTTTCTGGAGAATACTACATCTGTCTTTTTGCATCTCAACTGAATCTAGCCTTCCTTCCTTGTTGATACCTCTTAATTTCTCCATCCTCTTAAGTGAATAATCCTTTTTACATCAATAATGAATAAATAGCCAAGGACTCAGCGATATAAGTGATGCCAAATCAAATTAAGTTGTATTGTATTCTCAGGAAAAGAGACTAACTTGCGAGATCAGAGTGCCTACCCACCTCATTTATTAACTTCCTCTTATAAGTGTCCATCTCTGGGGACGGAAGCTGAAAAACGGAGCTGCCTATCTGTATGGACTGTCTTAAAGCTTGTCAGGCAGTGAAAACACTCCTTGATCTTAATCACTCTATGAGCATGTGCTTAGGGGCTGAATAGGACTGGGGCTTGGGGCGTGCCTCTAACAGTTCAATTTCACAGGCACAACAAGACAGAAAGGGTTGCTCATGAGGCAGCGTGCCCAACTGGCAGAGGGGACGCTGCATTCTGCTGGCTGGGCTCCTTCGTCCCATTCTGTCACCCGGACCCCTACCCCTAGGGGGTGTTAAGTGTCACATCACTCTCCCGGTCATGATTTAGGAACTCTCAGTTCCTTTAGCTACACTTTTTGTTCTTATACCCCCCAAAATAATTTAGAAAACATTATGTGCCTCCTTGCCCATTTTAAGTTAACTCCTGCAATTATATGTCAAGTTTAGATAGTTGAGAAGGATGTTAACTCTGACGTACTGCGTAGTACGAGCTTTATATACATTTTTGTCAAAACTTCGGCACTGCAGATTTAGCATATTAAATTTCCAGGCGAGATTCACTGTGTAATCTCATTGGCAAAGATGGTTTTCATGGTCAAACCATCCAGCCAAATCAGTCTTGCTTTCTGTCAGATCCAAGTCTGATTTCATTTTGTCAATTAAAGTAAACATATTAGTACACACTTCATGACAACCATCTCATTTCTGAATATGAATTCTTAGATCTGTGGATGGACAGATAGGGGCACACAGCTTTGCCAAGAGTTTATTACCTGGATGGAATAAGGGATTATATCCTTCACTATTTCTTACCCTGTTCTCATAGGACTCCTCTTAGAAGCAAGGCATTCTAAAATTGTCCCATGGTGAGATTCGGGAGGATGAGGGGTATGCATTTCTCTTCTGAAGTAGGAGTAAGGTGACTGTAAAAAGTGAGAGTGGCTGAAGAGAGAACTTGTAGATCACAAGCACGTTCCAGGAGAGGTCAGTTTTTTGGGTTTTTTTTTTTGCGGTATGCGGGCCTCTCACTGTTGTGACCTCTCCCGTTGCGGAGCACAGGCTCCGGACGCACAGGCTCAGCGGCCATGGCTCACGGGCCCAGCCACTCTGCGGCATGTGGGATCTTCCCAGACCGGGGCACGAACCCGCGTCCCCTGCATCAGCAGGCGGACGCTCAACCACTGCGCCACCAGGGAAGCCCTTAGAGAGGTCAGTTTTAACAATGAGTATGTATGGAAGGTAAGGATCTGGACATTAATTTCCTTTGAACTACCAATGACCAAATACCTCCTGGAAAATCATTAGGTACCACAAAGGTATGTGTACCTCAGTTTTAAAACCGCTGCCTTTAGACACATTAGCACTCTCAAACTGGGTCAGTCTGTGACTGAGGCCAGTTAACTGGGCTTCGCTCAGTATGTCCTCACCGGTGTTTGGCAGGGACTGACTTTTCAAGAGACCTGTCAAGTAGAAGGGTCAGAACCATGGAATTCAGACTTTCTTTCTATTTAGTATCTGTAGGTCTGGAGTTGTCATTTTAAAAACTCTCGAAGGAAGCAAAGAAGGGCATTCCAGAAATGTAAGGACATCTGGGGATAGGAGCGCACTTGCTCTGGAATGTAACATTTCAGATGCCAGAAGAACAACGGTGAAGGAAAGTTAGGCAGGTGTTGATTCTGGATAAGAAGAAAAGCAGGTTGAAGAAGGGAGCCAACATTTTAAAGTACTTATATTGCATAAAATACATAAAACTCTCGCAATAACCCTGTAAGATATACAGTAAGTATTACCACAAGGAAACTGAGACTCAGAGGGGTTGAGCAGCTCATCCAAAGTTGCACAGCTCATTAGTGCCAGAGCGGGGATTTGAACCTAGTTTAGTTTGGTGACTTCAAAGCCATTATATAATGCTGCTTCTCTCATGGTAAATACCTACTACAGAATGGGCTATCTATCTAACACCCTTAGTTTATTCTCAAAACAACAATAACAGAACAGACACTCAAAATTTCAATATCCTCTGAGTATCACTCCAATTATAAATGTAAGTGTGAGTGATAGATGTTTCAGAGGAGGATGATAAGTGGCTGAGGTGGAAGGCTGTGTTACTTCCCTTGGAGAAAGTAGACTCCTATAGACTATTTAAGATAAAATCCTGTGAACACAGATCAGCTTATATACAGAGTGAAGAAGGGACATTCAGATGATATCTCACACTAATGATACTGTGTGACCCTCCAGGAGAGAACACACACAAGGTGAACAAAGCTGTATGCTATAGATTCAGTTACGATTTTTTCTTCTTTATTGTGGCAAAAAATTAATTAATTTCATTAATTATGAAAATGAGTATGATTTATTTGAAGATGCTATTCTGGACAAAAATATGTCCCTCTCCCTCCCTTCCCCTTTCTATCTCTCTTTCTCTCTCCCCCTCCCTCTGTCAGCTACTAGGCTCTGAAGTCCATGAGGGCAACTACTGTGATTTCATCTTGTTCATTGTTGTGCCTAGTGTTATGCCTAATACAGAGTAGATAGTCAAATTAACCAGTGATATGCCAGAATTCCAAGGTCTTAGGCTTTTAAACTGTGAGATGAGCTGTGTCATTCAGGCCCAAGAACAGATCTCTTTTAGGATAATAAGAAAAGATTTTATCAGTCAGGGTTTCTGATCTTTTCCCCAAGTCAACTCTGCACATCTTATAATAAGGGACCTGGCAACTCGAAAAGAAGTTAGTTTATTTATAATTTCATTATACTCAATTTTGTGGAGTTGTTGACCTCTTCGTGAATATGATGAAAATTATGGCCTCTCTCAGACAAGGAACACACAGACAAAATTTTGTGTACAACTCCAGTAGGTTCATGAACCCTTTAAACTATGCATCTCAAGTTAAGAATGCTAAATAATGAACCGCAGTTTAAGGAAGGGGCACATGCTTGTGCTAGACCTCTCATGTTTGAAGGAAAATTGACAAAAGCACGTTGAGCTCGCTTTGGCTATAATACCAAAGGGGAGACAATGGCACTGGTTCCAACGGGGTCTTGATTCTAGTGAGACGCTTTCGTGAAAGACCCTTTTTGTTCCCTTTGGGACAGATGCCACCAAGCACTGCTCCTTAACGACGGTCCACTGTCCAGCCCTTCCTAGCATGCACCCTTCATCCCGTGATCGGACAGCAGGCAGGAAAAGGGAATGGAAATAGGGCAGAGTTTGGATAGCGAGGCTTGCTGACTTGGTTCTTTTGGCTGCTGAGTGCACATGCCTTAATTTCACGCTCCATGCCTCGAAATGTTTTGCCCTGAGCAGAAGTACTACAGGTCCGTTGTCTAGGATATTTTCCCTTAAAGGCCTTCCCAGAGGGATGCAAAAAAGCACAGATTTTTATATAGATGTAGATAATCCCTTGTGAGATAAAAAACATTTCTAGGTCATAGCAGGGCGCTGATGTACACCCCAGGCCTGTCCTCTTCCCTAACTCCTGCCTCTACCAGAGGAAGGGGGATTTACCTCCCTTCCAAGCTCCCTAACTTGCCTGCTTCAGACTTTATCCAGCCGAAACTAATCCTTAAGTTTTAAGGACGCAGGCCTTACTATGTGACCGAGGATTTTACACCTCTCAGAGCTCCACTTTCTTCATTTGCCAAATGGGGATAGTAGTAATAATAATAATAGTCCCTACATCCTAGGATTATTGTGAGAACTGATAGAAAGAATGGGTGAGGAACACTTAGCTCAGTGCCCCTGGCACACTTGATCAAGCTGGCTCTTGTTATTATTTTAAGGACAGTGGCCTCTAGAAGTAGTGGAGGAGGAGAAACTAGGCACATTTGCTGCTTTTGTCCTTCTAAGTGTCCTTGTAAGTCTTTTTCTGGCCCTGACTTTTTCTTGCCCTAGTGCTTGTATCAACAATGTTCTCTCCCAGGACCAAGCCAGGGAGGCTCTAACCCTGAGCAGCTGACGTTCTAGCCATGCTTCTGAGACTCACAACTCATTTTTTGGCCACTGAAATACTGCTGATGTCTAGGATGCCCTGGTCAAGTCAGTCATGACTGACCATTCTTTCAGCTCCTTCCTTCTCTCCCTTCCTGTTTTTATTTCTCACTGTCTTTTTACAACAACTATTTATTGAACACTTCTATATGCCTGGCACAGTCCTAGTGGTAGATAAACAGTAGTCGATAAAATAGACAATATTGCTATTCTTTTATGCTCTGGTGGGGGTAGAGGGGAGAGTAAATAGCAAACAGATGATTTATAGGACATGATAAGGGCTATGAAAGAAATAAGATGGAGATGGAGAGTAACCAGGGAGCCTGACTTAGATAGAATACCTTCTCTGAGGAGGTGACATCTAAACCCGGTGACTGTCCCTGTGGCCTGAATTAAAACCTTGGCTTTATTCCAGGTGAGAAGTGCCGTTTGGTGTGCAGAGTGATGGCTTCTCTTTGCCTTTCTCTTCTAACAATGGGTGGCTTTAAGGCTTAGGGGACGTCAAACTCCTGATTTTTACCAGCAATTTATTTTGTCAAGTTAAAAAAATATTATGACCCTCACCTGCTCCTTTAAATAGCTATTCACTTACTGTGTACCAGGCACAGGCATTTTATATGTATTATTTATTCCTCCAGTAACCTAAGAAAGTAGGTTTTATTATCATCATTATCTCTGCAGTCAGATAAAGAAATCAGAACATAGAGAGGCTAAGTAACTGGCCCCTGGCCACAGTGCCCAGCAGTGGTAGGGTTAGGGCTGGAATCCAGGGGAGTCTAAGAGCAGAGCCTGTGCCTTCTGTCAGTAGACTAGGCTGCCTCCCTTCTTGTGAAGTCTTAACTCACTTGGTTCTCCTTTCCTTTGTAGTGGTGCCAGTGAAGAAGAAGACACATGAAGGCCTGCCATCCCCAGTGGAAAATCATCCCTTCCCCTTGTGTGTATGTGACGGCGTATATGTAATGGCTTCTGATTCCTGTGAAAGCTGCCCAGCAACAAACGTGCTTCCACCAGATGCCTCCCCAGATCCACAGCAGGCACATAGCTCTCCAAGGAATGACCAGTTTTACTCTTGCTGACTGTGCTTCTCATTCTCTTGTCGTGATAGGTCAAGGAAAATGCCCCTTTGATCAACCAGGAGCAATTAAAGGGTCCTTCAGGTAAATCCCTCGATGGCTGCTTTGAACTTGCTCGGGAAAGCCAGCCCCTGTCATAGTGTATACCCAAACAGTATCACTTCATTAAGAAGGATCTGGAATAATCTTGAAGGGCAGTCAGAATTTGTTTCCCTACCTGCTAATAAAACCACACTTTATTCATATTGAAGCATGGAATAAATGAGGGAAAAGTAGGGGCGAATCAACCCACATAGTTCGTCTCTAAAAGTCCATTTAATACATCTGTGAAAATGTGGTTTCATGAAATAATATGGACGGCTTGAAAACAGATAAAGAGTTAAAAGTTAGAAATATATAGAGATATTTTTAGTACATGAGGTTATCCAGGATTTCAGATTCATAATTCAGTGCTGTGGAAATGAAAAAAAAAAAAAAAAAGATTGAAGAGATAGAAAAGAAATGACTTTTTTTTTTCCCAAAAAAAAAGGACCAAAGAGATCTGACTAAAAGTTGAAATCGAAATCAGTATTTCTGAACTCAAACTGCCTAAGTTTCCAAAATAGTCACTAAAGGATCTGATGGAACCTGAATTATTTGAGTGGACTCTGAGGTTTTATGGGTCTTGTCACAGCATGAAAGTCTGGAATGTGTATTACAAATGGGAATTTTCAGTGTAGGTTTTGCTCCCCCTCCCCCAGCTTAGCCTAATTTGGCTTAAATGCAGTGTGGGGAGAATTCTTGGCACTCTGTGGTGTGTTGAATCGAGCTGCATCTCCTGGCAGATATACCTTCCTTTTACTCCAGCGGGGACCCCTCTTCCCCTGGCTCTCCCCACCTCCAGGTCATCTCCCACACGCTGGCTCTCTCCTCTTAAGTAACGTGAGCAGAGACTCACCGTGGTTGGACTCTGGTCTTTCCCCACTCCCAAAGCACATTTCCTTACAACCGAGTTTTTTACTCCTAAATAAGCAATGATGTACTAGGGAATACAAAACTGCAAACTAAAAAACATGCGTCTTCTGAAACAGGAGTTTTACTTAACAAATGGTTTGGAGTCAGGGAATGACATTATTTTTAGATAAAACAAACACAATTATATTATGAAATAGAATGTATACATAAACAGTAAAGATAAAATAGGAGACTTCACAGAGAATTTTTATTAGCGAGTGGGGTTGTGTTCCCTCTCCTCTGCCTTTAGTGGTATTTTGGTGTTCGCTTCTGAGAAGTACAATTGGAACTACATCCAAGCAGCCTTAGGGTTTCTGTTGACTCAGGACCTAGACTTCTAGTGCCTCTGAGGCAGAAACAAAGGAGCTGCACTGAGGGGAGTTCCTCTTCCTGCCTGCCTGCCTGCCTGTATACCTATCACAGAGCTTTAGGGCCAACCGATATGTGTGTGCAGGATGGTTTTGAGGGAGAAACAATGCTTACTTACTATAGGAATCCTGTCTATATCACTGTTCAGTCCTGTGCATGCTATGAAATGATTGTTTCTTTGAGGCCAGGAAGCTACCAGGTATATATGCTTCTGGGTTAGGATTACCCTTGCTCGCTAAATATGTTGTTGGGACATTGGGGCTGAGAGTAGTTTGGGCTGTTTAAAAAAAAAAAAAAAGTATTTTTCTCTCCAACCGGTGGCCAGCAAATGACTAAGACATTTTCGGTGCTTTACCTTTCTGCCCACAAAGACTGGTGATTTGGGCATACCACTAATTACAACCCCCAACCACATCCAAAGAAACTACTCCTAAAGGAGGACGAGTGGCCATTCTTAAAAGAGTTTAAAAATCAGAATATTAAGAAGAATTTAGGATTTGGAAGCTTGTGTTGTCTTTCCCCAGTAAGTATTGTTTAATCTCCAAGTAGTAGCCTTATTTTAGCAGTGGACAGATCACTGGCTCCTCCGTACCAGATCATACGTTATTACTTTAAATCAGTATTTGGGAAACCCAGGCATTCATGCAATGGATATGAATGGAAATACAAACACATGCCAGCCTGTCTCAATAAATTATCATACTCTGTAATCCTCAAGGAAAGCACTTTTGCTTTTACTTAGAAAGGATTTCAGATTTGCTTTGTGGGCTCCTGCTGTTTTCAGCACCTGATAAAACTTTAACCAGGGAAGCATTAAACACAGCTCAGCAGCTTCTGCCCAGGCTCCTGAGTTCCTGCCGGCAGCATTTATCAGTGTAAGAACTAAGATGCTTCCTGCAGTGGCACCAGCTTCCTTAAAGCTGGAGCATGCTTCTCGGCCTTAAGCCCCAGCATGATGAGACTTCCCTCCTACCAGGTCAGTAAGAGTTGCTCACAACTGTGCCCTAACTGGCTGCAGGGTTTGCAGAAATCCCTAGGGAGAAGTCATCAAGGGAGGCAGGTAATGAATGTCTTCAGAATGAATTGGGTCCTCACAGCAATCCCTGGCTCCCTTCCAAAGGTTGGGTATCTGGAGGCTAAGAGGGGGATTGTCCTTTCATTTGATTGTCATTAAATCCAGGACAATTCCAAGAATTGCTTGGAGTCTCTGCTCTGACAGCCTAGAAAGGGAAATGACTTAAAATATTGAGGACCAACTATGAGGACCCATTTCTCAGATGGTAATGCAGATTTGGAGGGCAAGAGTCACTTGCCTTGAGTTACGCAGCTAGGAAGTATTGGAGCTAGGTTTTGTACCCGGCTCTTCCTAACTCTGTGTATGCCTAAAACAGAGAGAAAAAGGCTGCAGGTTCCCCCCCTGCAGTCTGACCACTCCACTCTATGGATTCTTTTTCAAAGTTACATTTTATGGCTATAGTTGAGGCTCAGAAATGGCAGCAAGTTAGCCTTATTCTTCTACTTTAGCAGATACATTAAGTACATATTGCTAACTTGAGCCTGCCCCCAGAAGTTGGAGGATACCTTTCCTTTTTGGTGCTATTCCCCATAAATACAGTGTTCTTTGACCTTCAGGAGTATGGAACTTCTCAGAAATAGTAGAAGTGAGGAGTGTTCTGCTCTCTAACTTTATTTGAAAATGTCAGCTGCTACACTGCTGCAGAAAAGGAAATCTTCATATTTTAGTAAACCTAGCCAGTCTGTGAGGATGTGGTAATTCAAAGTCCTGTGAACCTAGACTTTCCTGCTAACACCTGATGTGTACACACACACACACACACACACACACACACACACACCCCACACACACACACACACACACACACACACACAGTTTAACAAGTGAGAGAAATTCAGAGCAGCCGCTGCTTCATTATCTCGCATACCACCGCAGAGGTTTCTGCCAGCCCTGATTACAAGTGTCACCAGATAATGGGGCTTAGTTGCTTGCTTACAAGATGCTAACAAGAAGAGCAACTCCTTGGCAAAGGTTGTCAGCTCCTAAAGCACTGAGCCAAGGTGACAGCCCTGAGGGAAATCGCACTCCAGCCCTACTCCAAGGTGTCTAATGATATGGGAAATTTGGACACCCAGAATTTTGGGTGACCTGAGAGTCTAACCACTCTAGTCAGGCCTGAGGGCACGGCTGCAGAATTCACGACCGATAGGAGTGGCAGGGCTTAGGAAGTCCTCTCCTCCACCTAGAAAATATTCTCTTGCCAATACCTGAAATGCCACACTCAGTAGCTCTTCAACACATGCTTTTCGATAAGAAAATTAGTTGCATGTTTACGGTGTGCCTAGCACAACTGGAATTTTCTGTTTAAAAAACAAATCTATCTCATTATGAATGGACTCAGCCCAGCCCTGAGAGAAAAGAAGGCCTGCAGGCCTGCAGGGGAGACTTCAGATCTCATTAATATTGCCTTACCCAACGGTGTTTCTGAAGCCCCACCACAGCCCATTCCAAGAGTTGTAAGGCCCTTGGGGACTGCCTAGGAAAACAGTAGCATTTGGAACCAAGAACACACAAGAACACGCGCTTGTTCGCGCCAGGGCAGGAAAATAAAAATAAATTAAGACACTAGTGGGTATACTGGTACAAAAAGTGCCGCAGAGCCCATGCTAGCCTTGATATGACCTTGAGGGGACAGTAGATTTATACTTAATGGGACTTAAACCTGACCAATCTTTCTACAGTGACAGGCCACACCGCGTGGATAGGGAGAACCAACGAACCCATTGTCCTCTGCCTGTTTTCCTGTGCACAGTCACATTCCCTCCTCAGTCACCTTCCTCTTTCACACTTTACATTAAACAAGGGAACACTCAGTCTTTCACGGGAATTACACATTTGAGTTAATGTTTCAGTATATCATTTTCATACTGTAAATTATTTTGTAAGAAAGATTTACTGCTCTCCCAGGATGTTTGGACTCAGTGCCCCTGTGCATTTGGAAATCAATAAACTATTACTGGAAATACCATTTGTCTCTCAGAGTTGTGCACAAAGGACCCTGCTAGGTGTAAACATTCATGGTGATCGGCATTGTTAACTGTGATCATGCTGGAGATGATGGTGTTTTGGTTATGAGAGGTGGGACGCTCATTTGCCCCTGACTTCTCTAGCATAGCTTAGGAGATCTCTGGGAGTGGCAAAAGGACAGACTTAAAGTCATTGTTATTTAAAGAAATGTTTTCTCCTCAAAGTGAAGTGATCCATGCCTAGGTTAAATTTTCTGAGCAAAGTAGATTATAAAGTAAAGAATGCTTGGTCCTGAATGATGTTTTCAAATAACGTTAAAGCTTTACAATTTGGATTAGCCAGAGTGGTGGTCAAACTTTAATTTTTACCATATTTGCTAGGAAAAAAACCTTCATAGAGCAAATTACAGTTAGGCCAGCAAAATCATCTTTGGGGAACCTTAGAAGTACACATTTGATATAACTGATGAAGAGATAGAATTAAGTTCTAAATGAAGCAATTCTAGTCCTGTTTGTAATATCAGGAGCAGAGGATGCATTGAAATCAAGAGGCAAAATGTGAAAACTCAATATAGTAGATACTGTATGAATTAGAAGGTACAATTCCTACCTAAAGGCATTACAATTCAATTTTTAAAATCCATCCTTACAACCCACCAGCAAGTGTCTGGAGGAGCTGCAGTTTATGAACCCTGCTGTAAAAAAATTTTTTAACAGATTTGTCTCCATCAAACCCCTTTAGTTAGCTAGAGGCTGTATGTGAACTTTGGAGAAATTGTTCAAGATAGGGTTCTAGAGGGAGTCAGTCACTCAAGGTCATGCGGTGAGCCACGCTGATAAAGCCAGGCCGGGAGACTCTTGTCCCCTGTAACAATCATTAGGCCCACTTCCTCCCTCCCCAGTTGCTAAGCACACTTCTGCCTGGTGGGATGGGATTGCCAGGCACTGTAGTACTTGGGAGTCTCGGTGTTTTAACAAACCACAATGTGTTTGGAGGTTTTCTTCCCTACTTCCTGGTGCCAGTGTCTCAATACCGCATCCCATTGCCTCAGCCCTTTTTCATTTTATTGTCTTTCCCTCTGAAAGCTACAACTCTTTATTTTGTTTCATTGATCTTTGCTTGGTCCAACTTACAGGTGGCCCCATTTCCTTTACACTCATAAAAGTGAAATTGCAGCTGGTCTAGAATATCTCCTGGCCTTAACAAGGCACCAGAGGTAAGTACACCCAACAGAAAGTCAGGCTGCCAGTATTAACAAGAGAAGAAGGTGTCACAGAAAAGAAAACAAAACGAAAGGCGGCTTAAAGTCAATAATTGGCTGCATTGAGTATCTGTACTCGTTAAATATTAGAGTCTCCAGGTTAAATCATTCATTTTGTTAATAATAATAGCTACCGTTTAGTGAGGTCTTTTTCTGGGCCAGGCACTGTCCTAGTTGCCTTTTATGTTATTTAATTCTCACAGCGCTAATATTATCATCCTCTATTTTATTGCTCAGGAATCAGAGTTAAATACGGTGCCCAAGGTCACACCCTAATAAATGGGAAGCTAGGATTTAAACCCAGGTCTAGCAGACTTTACACCCTGGCTCTAAAGCTCTCCTCTCCTAGCTGGAATCTGCATCAGATTCCAGCTGATGCTGGTGAATAACCTTCACCCATCCACCCCCTCTCTGCAAACACATACAGTATGGCCTTGGGGCGAAGGAGTTTGTCTTTTTTAGGTCTTGTTTTGTACAGTTTGCAAAGTACAGTGTACAGTGAGGGAAGGAGGGTTAAGGTGAGCAGTGAAATTCTCTTCTGACCTGAAACTGCACTTTTGGAAGGAGGAAGCTTTTAGACTTGCTTTATCTCCTTTATTCCAAGGCCATAAATAATGAAATCACCAGGAGAGGCAAAGCCATGGCTTCTTTTGCCATAGTCTTAGAATCCCCAAAGTCAGCCAACTCTGGCACTGAGCCTGTAATTTAATTAAACATGTTGAAGGCGTCTCCAACAGTTTGACAGTAGGCCAGCTTCATATTCTTGGAAAGGGACTGCAGAGGGAGCTTGTCTGTTTTATAGTTCATTTACTGAGTTGAACCCTCATGGCTGTAGCATACCATTTGCCTTACAAAAATGGCCCACAACCTTCATACCATTTTAGGGAGTCAGTCACAACTCATTTACCTATGGCTCAGTCAGCTTCACCTATCCCTATTTCTTAAACATGAAATCTGCATAAGTGGTTTGACAGTAATTGAGACAGAACTGGAAAAATCTGAAACCTCTGCTGGACCCATTCAAAAATGACTGAGAACTAAGAAGTGAGTAAACAAGACTTCTGACCAGTTGAAATAAATAGTATGAAGCAAACACATAAGAGAAAGGCCATCTGTCTACCCATAAAGCACCTACTCAGAACCTATTTATTCCTGCTTCACACATAGTTCTAAATGTTTGCTGTCTGGTTTCCAAGCCTACAGCAGATTAAATTTAAGGGCACAAAACAGATTTCTAGAGGAAACTTAACTCAAGAAGGAGAAGGAGTTGACAGCAATAGAGAAGACAGAAAAAGTTTAAGTAGACTGAAGAGCTCAAAAAGCTCTGTTTTAGGGGGGCATTTAGTGCCCAAAATAGCTCTTTACACATCTCAGTTTCTAAACACCTCATATCATAGGACTGTGTAATTATACTCAAAGTGATGACCCTGAGCGTCACACCTAAAGAAACTAAGTTATGCTCAGGAGAAAGCAAGAATTTGCATATCAAACATTTTAGAAATATTTCTATCACAAAGGTAAAGAAAAATGAAACAAATTCCCCTTTTAGGGGTTAAAGGAATAAACCTTGGACTATCCAGAACATCTAGTTAAGACAAAACATCCCCCACCTGAGGTTTTATTGTTCCAGGAGCCTCTTGTTTAGAGAGTTTTTTCATAGCTTTGTAAGTGACTTTCATGCTACAGTGCTTTGCATATAATGGCATGAACAATGGAAGTGCCAAGTTTCCAATTGATGAATAAAACTAATAACCAGAATACAGGTCAAATCCTGTTACAACAAATACTGCTACTATAAAAATCACTTAAGCATCCCTGTTATCTCTCAGCCCCTGTCAATTCCCCATTTATTTCAAGCAATAGTCATTACAGCAAAATTGGGGTATAATAAGAAGAAACTGGACCCTCACCACAAGTTGGGTGTAACACAATTTAACCTGTAATACCAGGTTCTTTCTTGTATTTCTCCAGTTCTTTGCTGAAAGAAAAATAAATCTTAATGTGGACATAATACCAGCCTGGGAAGCTGGTATTTAGTAGTTGTTGCTAGGAGAAGGAAGAATTCAGAAGCAAAGGACACATGGAGCTGTGTGGCAAACGCTCACTAGGGAATTTGGTCTCCAGGGCCACTTTTGACCTTAATCCACGTTGGAGCCATCGACCACAGAGTCGCTTGCTTCTAATAGTGATGTAATGCATATATTAAACCCTGGAATGAAAACATGATTCACTTCCCATGGGTCATTGAGCCCTTTGTGGCAATCTGGCCCTGATCCGATGACCCTGAGATAAAGAAATTGAGAAACATGTGACTGGAACTATCCTTTATCGCAAGATGCACTGCTTTCAACACTGTTGATTGTGTATAGAAATGATGTAAGTTAATCAGCTGCATTCCGTTTGGTACACAGGCAAAGATTTTTCCCTGCCTATCCATGTGCTTGTGGTAATGATGAGTTTTGACATTTGCTATAATTTTCTCTTTTTTCTACTTTCTTGTTTTCTTTCTTTCTCTTTCTTTTACTTAAACACTTTTTATGACTACATTGCAACCAATATTTTGTAACACCCTTAGCAGCAGAAGGCGTTAAATCATAGTTCATGTCTGAACAGTACAATCAGCAATAGGAAAAGGAGTGGGGAGGGAGAGGGAAATTGTCCACCTTTTCCTGATGATAATGCCTGGCTCAGGCCCCAGATTCACATCATACTGTGAAGAAGTTCATAAATTGTGGGCACTGCTCAGCCTGAGGAGGCAGGCAATATCCCTTCATACCTCAGGGTGAGATGAATGGTCTGTTGAAGTCATGCCAGTACAGAATACGTTCACCTCTGCTTGCTTTCTCCCCCAAGCCAGAATGTAGTTGAACACTTACATGTCCCAGGCCAGAAGATCAGGGTATGAGGAGATTGAATACTTGGCTTGGCTCTTGAAAACATTGAGTCCAAGTGTAGTTCTCTGGCTTGAAGGTCGCCATTTGCTGCCTCACCATTTTTATTAGGACATCTGGAGATTGCAGGTGTTAATTGGAAGTAACTTTTCTGTATTTGGTTTCTCTCCACACATTCAGGCTTCTAGGACCTTTTGACCCAGTTGGATGGCTATATCCTAGTATCAGATTCACCCTATTCCAAGTGGGAAGAACCATGATAGACAAGTAAGATTGCTCTTTGGCTTGGTGGTGGTGGTGGTGGTGACTCTGTCAGTGGGGTGATTATGGGTGGCCATGATGGTAAAGAAACCACTGATAACAATAAAAATGGGTATTTTCTCAGCACTTAAAAAACCAATTTCCATCTGCTAACAGGGGTTCTGATCTCTTTTCCCCAAACTCCTTTTTTCCCTAGAAGATACTGGCCTGTCTGATCAAAAAAGAGCATTCCTTCTGAGACCATACCTAGCCAACTTATGGCCAAACTATACTTGCCTGTTAATTTACTCAAAACTAGGTTGCCTTTTAAACCTCTTTCCCCACCTCTGGCATGAGGACAAGACATGTGGAGGAAGAATTAGGTCACCTGGGGGTCCACTGTTGCATCTGGTTAAGTGGTGTAAAGAAGCCAAGATTTCTAGAAGTGTCTGTGTTTTGTCGTTTCCGAGATGGTGAGGAAATCCGTCTGGAGTGTTTATGCCCCTCTTCATAGCCAAGCCATGGGCTTTCTTTTGTATTGTGCTACTGAGGTTAGTCACCGCCCTCAGAAGGGACAATTTCACGATGACTTACTTCCTAGTAATCACTGGAACAGTCTCACGAGGATGTGCACAGCTGCTGCGTTTCTTTGGGCCTGGCACGTTCTCAGATGGCAGACTTGCAGAACAAATGAGAGGCCTGGCCCGGTTCACAGGCAGAGTGATCCAGAGTTCAGGCTTCCCCTTGCCTTTTATCCTCCGCCCTCCTTCCTCTGTTCCCCCACCTCCTCTTCTTCTGGTCTCTCCATCTGGAAACCATGAGCCTCATGGATTCCAGGCACAAGTCTCAGATTTCAGATGTTTGGGAAATGTCTTTGCTTGGGTCATTCTTCAAGAGTAAGAGAATTCAATTTGGGAGGAGAAACAGCTGAGACCCTTCCTTGCACAGAAGAGAAAATAAATAAGGTGTGGTACATATCCATCCCCTTACCCACTCAGTTCCAAACCCACACACAATGTCTGATTTCAGAAACAATATTGAGATTCCCTCCTGGGAGGGAACAGAATGGAAAAAAACAAAATCTCCACTCCTAAAAACATACTTTTCTCCCTTCTGAGGTATCAACATAACTGGCATCAGATAATAGGATGTAACTGATTTTGTGTGTGGTGTGGGGGAGGGTCTCTGGAGGATGGAACTAAGAGTGATGGAATGAAGTGAAAAGTAAAATGTAGCCTAAGTTGTTAGGGAGGAACTGTTAACGTTAAGAACCACTTAACCCCAGTGTTGCATCTCCAGGAAAAAGAACAATGTGTGGTCTTCTGTCCTTGGAAAATGGAATGAGCTTTCTCCTAATAAATAACTAGGTTTCAGAAGCAGACAGACTTGGTTCTAGTACTGGCTCTATCCTTAACTAACTCTGAGGAATTAAAGAAGCAGCTGGATCTATGGGGCTTAGTACAGTGCCTGACACATAGGAGGAACTTATAAGTGGTAGCTTATGACCACTGTGTATTGTGATGAGCATCACTCATCAAATTGGAGTCCTCTTGGGGCTGTAGATGGAGCCTGCCCTCATGTTGTCCCACACTGGCTTGTCTGCGCAGCCTCTACCTTCTCCCCAAGGCTACTTCTTAGCCCTCTCTACCACACCCACCCAATTATGCTTTCATGTCAGTTATAAGGATCTCAAGTTATATGTATTTATTTGTTCATATGGTTACTGTCTGTACCTCTTTGAAGCTTGTATTGTTTGTTCACTGATGTATTAGCAATGTTGATGAAATTGCCTGACCCAAAATAGATGTTCAAAAATGTTTGTGGACTTGCTGACTGATATCTTGATAGCATTCGTGTCCAGAGTTACTCCAGGTATTAATTACATCTTGATGCAGAAAACTGGGAAACACCTTTAGCTACATCTGCCCCAGCATAAGTGACCAGAGCACTCAAAAGGTCTTTGAGTCACTTAGAGTAGAAGAGTAGGTCACTTACCTACAGAGGGAAGAGAGTTAGGAAACCTAACTGCCATTCCTACTCTGCCACCAATAAGCTATGCAGCATTTGGCAGGTCAATTTCCCTCTCTAAATACTCATAAAATGAGGACTAGAATCCACTAGATTGGAGGATCTTTCTGCCTCTTCCAGATCTAACATTGTAAGATTTTAGCAAAGCAAGAAGTGACAGCGAGAACGGCAAGATGCTTCCTCTAAGAATCCCAGCTTCTCTTCCTCTGTGTGTGTGCACGTATGTGTACACATGTACATGCACACGTGCAAGCAGCAGTGGGGTTCAGGGGGCCGGGGGGACACGTGAACTGGGGCTGGCCAGGAGAGCTAGACTCATGTGGACTCTGTGGAGAGTGACATTTCCCCCAATGCTTTGGGCTGAATATTCCAGTTATCCCCAAATTCCTGTGTTGAAATCCTAATCCCCGATGTGATGGTGTTAGGAGGTGGGGCCTTTATGGAGTAATTAGGTCCTGAGGGTGGAGCTCTCATGTGAGG
Organism: Tursiops truncatus; assembly: GCF_011762595.2. Taxonomy (NCBI): domain Eukaryota; kingdom Metazoa; phylum Chordata; class Mammalia; order Artiodactyla; family Delphinidae; genus Tursiops; species Tursiops truncatus. The sequence continues at coordinate 85,560,787 of NC_047041.1, forward strand.
ACACAAGGAGAAGTCAGCAGTCTGCAGCCCACAAGAGGGCTGTCACCAGAACCTGACCAGGATTCAGACTTCCAGCCTGCAGAACTATGAGAAATAAACTCTTGTTGAAGAGCCATCCAGTTGATAGTAGTTTGTTACAGCAGGCCAAGCAGACTGACGCCAGATGTGCATAAGCCATGACCAAAGGTACCGTAGTCGAGTAAACGGGGAAGTGGCACAATGGGCTGAACAAAGCTGAGCAGGTTTCTTTTCTGTGGGCCTTCTCAGACCTCTTAATATGTTCAGTTGCACTGTGGAATTTCAGGAAGGGGTAGAGTACAGTTTTCTGGCATTCCGTCTAACAATTTTAGGAAACACTGATTTAGGGATGAGTCCAACTGACCTCATTTAACTGGTGAAAAAACTGAGGCCCAAAGAGACTAAATGATTTGCCTAAGGTCATATAGCTGTTGGGAAGCCTGAGTTCTTGCACAGATTTGGCCAGTGTCTCCCAGAAGAGAAAGTCTGTTTATTGGCCCAAGAGCCTACATTAGAACATTCTAGGAAACACCCCAAGATTCCCTCTTTGATACTAAAGGGAAGCGTTGCATAGGCTGGAGTTCTTAGTCTCAGGCCTGCACAGACATTAGCGTTCGGCACAGTGCAGACTTCCTCCTCAGAGTGGCAACATCGGGAACCAAGCTATGGTTCTCTCTCGCTTTCCCTTTCTCTCTCCTTCTCTGTGTGTGTGTATATACATAGTTTTCTCTCTCTCTGGTTCTCTCCCTCTCCCACACCCCAGTTCTCTTTTCCAGGCTGCATTCTGGGGTCACTTTTGTGACGAGTAAAGGCAGCACTGGCTGCTTGATTGAGACCTCTACCATAGCAGTACACCAGGCACCAGGGTGAAGGTGCTCAGTAAGCCTTGTGCGTTGGCCAGACCTTTTATTCCAGCTTAATGGTTACATCCATTTTCTGGACTAGGTAATTAAGGTGTAAGGTTATTAAAAAGGGTCACGGCAGTTGTGTCTGGCCTCTGAAGGAGTTGACTGTGGACCATTCTCAAATGCCTTCCTTGGCACTTTAGCCTTGAACCTTCAGGTGCACTCGTGGGGGCATCAGTGTGGCAGGCAGCAGCACAGGGGTGGGAGATGCCAGTGAATGTGTGTGTGTGTGCGCGTGCGCATGTGCGTGCACATGCACACGTGTGGCAACACCAGAAGGAGATGTGGGCACATCAGGAAGAATACCGGCTTGGCACCCCTCCAAACTGCTATTCTTTAAATATTAGGTCAACATTTATTTAGAGGAAAGGGTGGTAGGCACCTTTCTGTGAGTGTGGTGGGCAAGCAGTCGAGGCTATCCCTACCTGCATTCCACACTCATAGAGACAAAAGCCCTGACCCCCTTTTTTAGAAAAGACCATTTAGGGATCCTCTGTTGTTATTCCAACGTACTCTTTTGCAGTCTCACCCCATCCACTAACAAATGACTTCCAACTCCACACATTATCTCCCTGAAAGGACTTCTTAAAAGTACAATTTTGGGGCTTCCCTGGTGGCGCAGTGGTTGACAGTCCGCCTGCCGATGCAGGGGACACGGGTTCGTGCACCAGTCGGGGAGGATCCCACATGCCGCAGAGCGGCCATGGCCTCTGAGCCTGCACATCCGGAGCCTGTGCTCCGCAACGGGAGAGGCCACAACAGTGAGGGGCCCGCGTACTGCAAAAAAAAAAAAAGTACAATTTTCGACCTCATTACAATTCTAGTGAAGTTTTTACACCAGCCCTCACCCTGAACAGACTGGTCATATGTCATGTGTATATGTGTGTGTGTATCATCAGGCTGGTGATTTAGTGATGACCCTGTTCCTTATATAGAAAGTGTGTGTGACACTCTCATGTGGTCACAGGCTCTCTCCTACTGAGTTCAGTGCCTTCCAAGTAAGGAAGAGACACAGGGCAGTATTTTCTTAGGAGGTTATTATATCCACTGGAATGTAGCAAGAGCATTGAGCAATTGTAAGGAATAAATATCCCCACTTGCTGGAGCAGCTGTCTTTCCTCTGCCTCCTTCTTCTCACCCCTTTCCGTAGTCCCCTCTGACCCTTTCTCTCCCAGGGACAAAGGCATTGTCCAGAGGAGCTCATGGACACAAACACGCCTGGACAAAAGCTATTGCCTGAATGGTCCCCAGTTGTCATCACGATGTTGCACACCTATGGAGAGATTCCGTTTCTAAGAATGCACAAAACCTATGGCCTTGAACTGGATTTACCCACCATCCCACTTCAGGTACTCTATAGCCTTACACAACAGAACACCAAGACAGCCAGGTAATGGAGGGAAAAAAAATCAACCGATTGTTTGGCAGAGATTAAATGGAACAACTACTAGGTCAATTGAATTATGCATTTAAAAATGAGGTTTCAGGGGCTTCCCTGGTGGCGCAGTGGTTGAGAGTCCGCCTGCTGATGCAGGGGACATGGGTTCGTGCCCCGGTCCAGGAAGATCCCACATGCCGCAAAGCATCTGGGCCCATGAGCCATGGCCACTGAGCCTGCGCATCTGGAGCCTGTGCTCCGCAACGGGAGAGGCCACAACAGGGAGAGGCCACAACAGTGAGAGGCCCGCGTAACGCAAAAAAAAAAAAAAAAAAAGGTTTCATAGGCACAGCTGGAAAGAAATCCTCTTGTGACCTTGAGCTTGAGGTCCTTGTACTAACACCAAACTCAAAGATTTGCTAATGAAGACTCAAGATGGTGACACTTCCAATAATATGCTTCCAACTGGATTCCTTTCCCAGCAGTGGTTGCCAAGCTCACCTCACATTTTACCAAGTTCTCTCTTTCTAAAATAGAGGTAGGTTCTCTTTTGAGTAAAATAATGGGTCAGAATGCCTAGGTTTGGCATTTATTACGTTACTTTAAACAAGTAACGTACATGCCTTGTGTCTCTATTTCCTCATCTCTAAAATGAGGATAATAATAGAACCTACCATTCTGGATTGATGAGATGACCAATAAGATAATGTATGAAAAGTGCTTAGTATAACACCTGCCATATAGTAACCCCTCAAGAAATAAGATAGCTGTGATTGATATTAGCATTATTATAAATTGATTGATGAAGTACAAAAAAGCCTTTTAAAGGAAATTTAGTTTTATCCAATCTCATGTCTAGAAGTCTAACTGAAAGAAATATGGCACATGTACAAAGATTTTTGCATAAGAATGTCCATATAGCATCGTATTTAATGGGAAAAATGTGGTAATGACCTAAGTATCCATCAATAGGAGACTAGCTAAGTATCTTAGAGTTCTTCCATGTAGAGGACTACTGTACAGAAAATCGAGGGTGGGTTTTGCACTGCCTGTTCAGCACAGCCAGCAATGCTTTTGAAAATCACCAAGGCCTCCATGTTTAGATTGGCAATTACAGCTTTCCTTCCTGCAATCACAGAATATTCTCTGGGATCTAATGAGATGATGATTTCGTTTTACTGGGAAGAGTGGATTTGCATCACTCAAGACAAACTGAAGAGGCACAAGCCCTGAAGAGGAAGGAATCAAGAGGCTTGGCTGAAAGATGCCCTGGTTCCTGGTGCAATCCCATCTTCTTCTTATGACCTTTAAGTCATGGGGCCACTAGGGCAGAGCAAATGAGTTAAGGACCTCACTTTTGGCCATTGGAAGCCCTCATCAGAGCTTTCTACCATGAGAGGAAGAAAAATTCATCTCCTAGGCCATGTTAAAATAGAAAAAGTGGAATGACCTTCCCCGTCTCTTACTGCCCCCCAATCCCAATCCCCTGGTCTGCTCCCTGGGGTTCACCTGTTCCCTGTAGCAAAAACACTAGCTTGGGAGTTGAGCCAGGCACCTCAGCCACTTTGCCACTTTCCAACCTCTGCTCCTCCAAAATGAAATCCTCATTCCTGCTGTGTCTGATTTCTCCCAGCCAGGAGCACTAATCAAGATGCTCTTCCTCAAAACAAGAGCTGTCACTCTTCATCTGAGGTTCTTGTTTTGTTTGGGTTTTTTCTCTCTATCCCTGGACTGCTCTGTGCTTGCTTTCCCTAGATCCCACTTTCCTTGCAGGGGCAGCCTTCATTTTATTTCAGTTTAATGAAAGAAGAGGAGAGAGCACAGACCACAAGAAGGAAACACGTTGTAACTCTGGGCAGTCCTTATACCTGCAAACTCTACTTCCTATTATAGTGACCCCATTATATACATCCTTGAGCACTCCATTTTGACCGTAACCCTTCAGAGTTCTTCCTCCTTGCAAATGAGGCAGAATGAAAAAGCTGGAGAGAAAACCTCTGCCGCCTCTAGAGGTTAAACTATGCAACAAGCAGTGAGTTTGAAAGCATGTTGAAAAACAAGTGCTACACTACATGCTGTTAGCAATGAAGAGCAAGCTGGCCGGACAGGCAGATTCAAGCTCCAAACTGCCCTGAAGGGAGGTTATTATCCCCGGCTGCCTCTTAAGAGCCGTTGTAAGTCAAGTCTGATCTTAAGCTCCCATTTTGACACACTTTTTGATGAATATTGACACCTACAAAGAAAGTGAGGCAAGACTGAATTCTTGCCATCTCAGGTCTTGCCCCTGTAGCTAATTTCCCCCTTAATATGAATAGGAGGCTGTGTTTCCCCATGCAGTGCCAGACTAGGCCAGCAGGGGTCTGACATTAGTTGCTTTTCACCCACTGTGACTGACTCTTCATAGTGATGGCTATGTGAACTTGAAGCGAGGAGCGGATGGCCGTGGTTTGAGACAGCAGAACTCACAGGTATAAATAGTTCCTCCATTTCTGTAGTTAAGACTATAAACAGTTCAGCCCACATGGCACCGATTTTCCTTATCTACAATGACGTGCTTGGCTTAATCCAATTTTCATGTTTACCCAGAAAATACATTCTATAAGGGAGCTACCTTAATCCAGACCCCAAGGCCCCATCTCTCTTCTTTCATACAATTTCTTGTATGAAAATTAATACACAGGAACCTCCATTTAAAATGGAGTTAGGAGGCCAGAAAGGGGAGCTCTCACGCCCTGCTACTCAAGGTCAATTGCATGGCCCACAGGAAGAAGAATACCTTGCACCCCCAAGCAGGAAGTGCAACTACTGGACTATCCCCAGGGAAGAATTTCTCCTTGCTCAGCAACAACCCGGCCAATGAGAAACACCCCAGTTCAGTCAGTGAGAAGCCACTGCCACCCTGAACTTCTACCTTTCTCCAATGAACTTTCATTTAGAACAGCCCCTCCTAATTCCCTGCTTTTCCCCATAAAAGCAGGCTCCCTTCCTTTGTTCTCTGGGCATGCCTGTGGTTCACCATAGATTGCACGTCCCTGAATTGCAATTCTTTGCAAAATTTTGCTAGGAAAATAATTTGCTGTTTTAATAATTTTGGGTCAACAGGTGCCTGGGTGACCCAGGCTCCCGAGGAGGAAGCCAACCTGGGGAGGCAAAGCAGAAGGCAAGGCAACTTGGGACAGACGCGCCATGACCTGTGCCCAAAATGCTCTAATTGACATAAGGCTCTAACCCTCACAGCAACCCCACTAGGGAAGCCTGGTTAAGGCCTTTCTGCAAATGAGGAAAACAAGGCCAAGGGAGGTACACAGAGGTGCCTTAAAATGAATCAGTGACAGAGCTGGAGTTGAGCCCAACCTGGATCTGTCTGCCTCCAAAACCGGGGCCACACTTCCTCACCCCAATCTGTCACTTGTCCAAAAGGGGAAGAAGTTAGAGCAGCCCCTTTCTGTGCTTGTCAGACCAGGGACTCACCCGACCCAGGCATCCCTCCTTCTTTCCCACGCTTTGAGGGCAATTTCTTTGCTCAGGGTGCCCTGGGCCCTCCTCTCCCACCAAAGAAATTCTTTCCGTCCTCCAAAGCCCACCTCTAGGTTAAATTCCTGTTCTGCCCTTGAAATACGTTACATCTCCTCCAGCCCCTACCAAGCTGTCTCTCAGCTGAACTTCTGACCTTGTCATCTGTGCCCCCCAGTTTGGCAGTTTCCCGAGTTTGTGTCATTCTTTGGGTTTTGATGTATCAACATTTAAGACTCTTGAAGTTGGCCATCATCAGGTCTTCCTGGGACCTACCTCTGGCTTATATACACATCTCTATATCCTCAGGAATGAGGTCTGACATCAGGGGGGTACTTCTTTCCTGCCGTTTTCTCTCATTTGTTTCCCTTGTGCTCTGTGAGCCAGACTAGTTTACTAGCTTTCCAAGTGTACTTGTTTTCCCTCCTCTAGATCTTTGCTCAGGCCACTCCCCCTGCTTGGAATGCTCTCCATTTCTTTATTTCTACCCAATAATATGTTAATTTTTGTGTCTTATCCCCTTTAATGAATTGGGGACTTGATGAGGGAAAGATCCTAGTCAATTTCATCTTTCTTTATATCCTCACAGCACCTAGCTCAGGGCCCGGCCCACAGGAGACATTCAATAAATGTTTGTGAAATGAATAAATGAATAACTTTTACTCAGATATGAGAAGACTGCATCTATGTATATTTTCAGGACCTAGGAAAAAACTCTTCTTTGGAATGGATCTCCCAAGGTGGTAGTATTTTACAGCCAGTGGGGGGTCTTATACTTTTTAAAGCTATTTAAGTGACTATTGATCTCTCTCCTGTATTTTAAATAACACTTTAATTTTGATTCTTGCCCATAGGCAGTGTTGCAAAGTATAACTTTTTTTTTTTTTTTTTTTTTACAATCAGTAACACTGATAAATTAAACCCAGAGCATGCACATGTGTGGTAACACCACTCACTGCACTAGAAAAGGTTCAGACAAGGCTTAAGCAGCCTCCCACCTCCTGTATCTTCTGAGCTAAATTCAGCCAAAGACTGTCTGGGTTTGTTGTGGATGGGAGAGTTTCTGGTGGTTAATTGAAATCCACCGCCAAGACCTCGTTGCCCTTAACAGATTTGACGACCTTTCCTGACCAGGTGTTAATAAGCAGGAAATGTAAGACACTGAAGTTAGCCTCACTCTCCCTGCCAACCAATAATGGAAACTCGAGAATACTCAAAAGGCACAGAAAGATTTAACAAAACTTCCCACCACCTACTTCCCAACCCTGCCAGCTCCTGGCTTATAATAATCACCTGAAATGATTTGATGTTTTAAGAAAGTCCTCCTGGAGAAGGAGAAACAGTGTTGCCTCATGGTAAAGGTACAGGCCCTGGAAGCAAACAGACCTGAGGTCAAGTGCAGACTCCACCACTTTCAACTAGGGGGGTGGCGGGGAGCGGTACTGCTATGGTATAATGTTTGTGTCCTCCCTGCTAAATTCGTATGTTGAAATCCTAACCCCTAAAGGTGATAGTATTGGCAGGTGGGGCGCTTTGGGAAGTGATTTGGTCATGAGGGTACAGCCCTCGCGAATTGGGTTAGTACTCATATAAAGGAGATCTCATGTATTTCCCTAGCCCCTTCCGTCATGTGAGGATACAATGAGAAATCTGTGACCCAGAAGAGGGCCCTCATCCACCATGTCAGCACCCTGATCTCAGACTTCCAGCCTCCAGAACTCTGGGCAATACATTTCTGCTGTTCATCAGCTTCCCAGTCTGTGGTATTTTGTCATAGCAGCCTGAAGGGACTGTAGCAGGCATTGAGCAGACTCCTGAGCATCTCAGAGCCTCAGTTTCCTCATCTGCGAAAACCTCCCTCCCAAGGCTTTGGACTGAAGTTATAAATGTAAAGATGCTCCATAAACAGTAGTTCCTACTGGAATCTCATCTTGCAAACAGCCTGGATACAGGGCCACCCTCTCTCCTCTCTCCTGCCCCACTCCCAGACGGAGAAGCAACATGGAGAACTTGTCCCTATATTCGAGGCTCTTTCTCTTTCCTCCTGCAGGTGTTCACTGCCTGTCACACTGCACATGCCCCAGTGGCTCTCACTGTCCTCACTCGGGGCACTGCAGAGGAGCAGTTCAGTGCGTGGGCTCTGGAGACAGATGGTGAGGGTTTGAACTGTGGCTCCATCTGGGATGTCCGATCTTTCTGGCTTGCCGTGAATTGTCCCAGTTTTAGCACTGAAAATCCCACATCCCAGGGAACCTTTCAGTCCCAGGCAAAGCAGGGCATTTGGTCATCTTCACTAGACTCCTTAGTGGGCAGTGGACCTGGCTAACATTACCTCTCCGTACCACGGGGATTTGAACAATTCTGCAGTCACCCTTGGTGATTGGAAGGAACGAAGTGAGTGCCTGGAGCATCCTGTTCCAGAAGCTCAGTCAGCACTCAGGGTCTGTCTAACCCCCTGAGCCCACCAAAGGGCAGAGCTGCCCTTGAGAATCTATGGAGTGCCTGGTCTCAGCATCACCTCTTTTCTTGGGAGGGAGCTTTGACATGTCCATACTAGGGCGAGCATTCCACTGACACCCTCCCCTGTGTTTCTGAGCCCCCCTTTAAATCTTGACTCTCTCCAAGCCAGAATGAACCCAAGAACAAAGGAGGCCAATGGGGATGAAGGAAATGGGGAGACTTCTCCCTGGGATGCCAGGTGTAGGCTGGAGGTGAGGGCAAGGTGAACAGAAATGGGGCAGCTGCTTCTCTTTAATGAGAGCAGAGCTGTTGTCTGCTCCAGGAGCACATCAACAGCACTAGTAAACCTGAAAATCAATCCTTGTTGCTGTGCAGGGGTTGGACCAGGTTGCCAGCAGCCCAGGCTTTATGACTGGACACCCTACAGGGAAGCTTCCAATTCCCCTTCCAGGTTGACATTCACAGAGGAGGAGCTGCCACCACATGGCCAGCTGTGCTAAGTCACTTCTCCGAGGGTGACTTTCTGCTTTTATTGCTCAGCACTTTATTGGTTGCTGGGGGGTTAGAATTTTGAAACAGCTCTTCAAGATAGATAGTATCAATATCTCCATTTTCCAGTGGAAAAAATCTAGGCCTAGAAAGTCAAAGGGATTTTCACAGTGTCTCACAGCTAGTACAAAGGTAGTGATTAAGAGCAGTGATCTTCAAACTTTTCTTTCTCAGAGCCTTATCAGAAAGATGAATTCTGAACAAATACCCCGAATGTATATGCATAATTTATTTATAAAATATAGCCATGACTATTGTATTGATATATTAAGTATATTATAAAGCATAAAAATAAACATTAAAATGATTGAGATCATACCTATTAATAAAAGGTCGAATATCTGCTTCTCTCACCCCAGTGGATGATCTTATACCATCAGTGAAGTGGGCACTTTGGAAACACAAACCCAAATGCCTACCAGAGCCAAGCAGGCAACATAAATAAGGAAAGTGGACTGAGTGTAAGAGAACCAATGGTATAGACAGATAAGAAATGGCAACTGATTCTCAGCCTCAGTGTTGGGCCAATAGGGAGTGGTGGGGACTGTGGCAACAATGAGAACAAATCCTTCATTTAAAGGAGGCGGCCATTACTCAGTTTTAGTCAATCATTGCCATGTGAGAATGTGGGCCCAGCATTTCCAACCTTCCAATTTTTCAACAGAAGTCAAGCATTCAGGCTTTTATGTGAAATTGCACACTTTTAAGATGTTGGCCACTGGTTTCATTTTTTTTACAAAAATCTTGAGGTCTCAGTGAGTCAAAATCAGGTTGCAGGCCTCCAAAAGTCAACCACTGGAGTAAAGGAAGGAGCTTGGCCTTTGTAGCCAGTCTTGATTTTGAATCATGTTTCTACATTTAACAAGCAATTTAACCTCTCTGTGTTTTTGTTTTGGGGCCAGCGAATGAAAATAATAATAAGTTCCTTTGAGAGTTTGCTGTGATGTTCATGAAGCCTTTAGCACAGTGCCTGGCAGCCTGGCATACAACACAGGCTCAGTTTATTGTGCCTCCGGTCATGAGCGGGGGCCACCTAGATCTCGGCCCTGCTCACTGCTGACCTAGTCCTCTTGCTACTCTAAGGAGTCTTAAACAGAAAACCCATGTCCCTGGCATCCAAATTCCAGTCCTACACTTTGTAGAATTTACTCTCCCTCTCAGAAAGTCAGTCCTTTCCCACCCTGGTCCCATTGTTCCCAAGAAGAGTCCAGAAGCCAAAGGAATGAGCAGGCTTTCTCCCTAGCAGGCTGGGGTGGGAGGCGGCATGGAGCCCGTCACAAGCACTGGAACGGGAGTCACACGATCTGAGCTCTGGTCCTGGCTTGGCCACTAACAAGCTGTGTGAACTTAGACAAATTGAACTACTCTGGGCCTCTGTTATGCCATCCAGATGTGGTTACGATAATATCCACCTCAAAGAGTAATCATGCAAATGTAAAATTATACACTGTGCTGGATCTTCTCCATCTACCACCCCAGATCCTCTCTCCACCCTTCTCCTACCTGCTTTGTGCCCCAGAGTTTGATCTTAACAGACTGCATCAGCAGGGCCCTGCTCTTGTCCCCAGTAGTGGTCAGCTGATGGGATACGCCAACAGGTGAGCAGTAGATAGAAGGAAAGAGAGGACGGACTGTTTATTCCCCCAGCTCCCTGTGTGCCAGGGCCCCAGTCCATGGCATTGGTCAGCGGTAGTGCTCCTCTATGGAAGGCCACGGCTCCTCCCAGGTAGTCCACACCTACAGCTCTAGCTCCAACTCCAGCCATAGCTCCTTTCTTCTTTTGGAATCCACTTCCTCCCCTTCCTCTGTCAGCAGGGGTGATAACAGCTCCCTGGCATCACTAGCCCCAGGGAATTTTGCCACCCACTGTTGGTTTCCTGTAACCCTGCCCACACCTTTGTAAGTAGTCCCCATTATGCTGTCCTCAACTACCCTGATTGTGCCACCTTTCCTGCCGAGATCCTGATCATTACTCATATATAGCACATGAGTTGTTGGGGTTTTATTGTTGTTTTTTTTTACCTTGGAGCCTTGGATGTGGAAGGCTCTCAGTGTTGCCGGAATTAATTTGAAAACATAAGCTTTTCTGCTTCACCCTCAAGCTGCCAGAAAATCCAATTATCCTGATCCCTCATTCCCCAAGTGCCCCAGTCCACTGAAATCCATATTCATTGATGGGCAATTCGTTCATTCACAAATGCTTGTCAGGCAGCTATAATGTACCAGGCCCTGAATTAGGTCCTGAAGCTCCAGCTGAGATCAAGCAAACAATGTCTTTCTCTTTTGGAATTTTTAGTCTCCTGGGATTATGTGAGTACTGTTACCAGGGGAACAACCTTTCTGCAGGCCACCATGAAGCCAGCTGACTGGCCAGAGCTCCTGTGGGTAACCCAAGGGTGCCCTTTCAGGACTATGTTAATTTGTGGTTAGCGTTTGCAGCCAACACCATGAGTTGGCTGACTCAATTCCCATTCAGAAATCTTAGCCGCCTTCCAGCTCAGTAGCCATGAGGAACAGTTCTGGCTAATAAGACATAAGCATAAATCATCAGGATGGGGCTTCCAGGGAAGCCCTTTCTTCCCTTGTAAAAAGAAACAGACTCCACTGGTATAAATGTTTGTTCTCTTTCTGCCTTTTCCCTTTGCCTGCTTAGAACAAAGATGTGATGTTTAGAGGTGCAGTGACCACCTTGGCACCACAAGACAACCAGCCTACACTCTAAGGGTGGTGGAGCAGACAGACCGAAAAGAACTTGTTCTTATGATGTCATTCAGCTGCCACGTCAATCCAGACTGCTTAACTCTGGATTTGTATAAGACAAATAACTCCCTATTTGTTTCAGACACAGGTAGGTAGATGTGTTACATATATTCAAGAGAATTCATATCTGGAGGAAAGCCTCAAGGTTGTCTCATCCAACTCTTCTCCTTATGTAGGAGGAAACTGAGGCACAGTGAGGGACAAAACTTGCCCCAAATCACACAGTCCGACGAGAACTCAGGTCCCCCAGCCAGTCCTAGTCCACGCTCATAACCTCCTATAACCTGTGCAAAGATTTGTGAGCTTGTGCTTGTGTTTCCACTGTTTGCATAGTTTACAGGCCCTTTGGAAACAGAGCTCATCTCTTTCAGTCCTGCTTGGCCCCCTTAAAAATAAAGCTGACAGGTAGATTCATGAGCAACAATACATGCTTCGTATTTTAAGCCACTGAGTTTGGGGGAGGGCGTTGTTACACAGCAAGAGCTAACCAATACATCACATCTATGGACCATTTACTGTAAGCCAAATCGATGCTGAGAGCTTTACGTAAATACTTCATTTAATTCTCACACTGGCCCATGAAGTAGATATTGTCATCCTCATCTTTTAGATGAAAAACACTGAGATTTAGAAAATTTAAATAACTTGCCCTAAAGTCAAACAGTAAGAAGTGAATCCAGGATTTGAACCCAAGCATTCTGACTCTAGAACCATACTTGGATTTCCTTTCTTTCAGTAGCCTCTGTTTTTCTTTTTCTCCTTCTAAAACTGGTTTGGCTCCAAAATCTTAGGAGGTTGTTTTTCTTCTTTTTTTTTTAAGAGCTTGTCACAGTACCCAGAACCTCTTGGGGGTCAGGATATGAGTGATTTTAGCCAGGGACTGAGTGGACATTCTGAACAAGCCTGACCTTGCCAGCAGCTCTAATTCCTCTCTTTCCCACAAATCCTGTTTGCTCTGTCTGCAAAATCTGCCTGACTCATCACCTCGTTTACCACCAAGCTGGTCCAACCCACGGGCCCTTTCACCGGCATCACCACAGCAGCCTCTTAACTGGTTTCCTTGACTCTACTCTTTCCCACTAGTCTTCTTTTCATATCAGCTGGAGTGATCATTTGAAAATGAAAGATTGTGGCAATCTATGCTTTGATATCATTTGTATTTGTCTGTAAGGGCTGCTATAATAAAAAGCCACAGCCTGGGGCTTAAACACCAGAAGTTTATTTTCTCATGTTTTGGAGGCTGGAAGTCTAAGATCAAGATGTCAGCAGGTTTGGACAGAAATAGAGACACAGATGTAGAGAACAAACGTATGGACACCAAGGGGGGAAAGTGGCGGGGGTGTGGTGGTGGTGTGATGAATTGGGAAATTGGGATTGACATAGATACATTAATATGTGTAAAATGGATAACTAATAAGAATCTGCTGGGCTTCCCTGGTGGCGCAGTGGTTGGGAGTCCACCTGCCGATGCGGGGGGCACAGGTTCATGCCCCGGTCCAGGGATATCCCATGTGCCGTGGAGTGGCTGGGCCCGTGGGCCATGGCCGCTGGGCCTGCACGTCCGGAGCCTGTGCTCCGCAGCGGGAGAGGCCACAGCAGTGAGAGGCCCGCGTACCGCAAAAAAAAAAAAAAGAATCTGCTGTATAAAAATATAAATGAAATAAAATTCAAAAAAAAAGAGAAAAAAAAGGTGTCAGCAGGTTTGATTTCTTCTTAAGCCTCTCTCCTTGGTTTGTGGTTGGCCACCTTCTCACTGTGTCCTCATGTGGCCTTTTGTCTATACACGTGCATCTCTGGTATCTCTTTGTGTGTTCAAATTTTCTCTTCTTATAAGGACCAGTTGTATTGGATTAGGGCCTACCCTAATGGCCTCATTTCAGTTTAATCATCTCTATCAAGGCACTATCTATGAATATAGTCACCTTCTGAGGTACTGGGAGTTAGGGCTTCAACATATTAATTTGTGGGGAACACAATGCAACCCTTTTACAACACCTTTTTATGGCTTCCCAGCAAACTTCAAATAGAATCCCGAGTCACCTCCGCATCCTCTAAGGTTCCATGTGCTCGGGGCCCTGCCACATCTCCAACTTTATGTCCCTCCACTTCCCGCTTTGCTCCACGTGCTCTGGCTGCACTGACCTCCCAGCTCCTCGTATCCACACAGCCTGCTCCTGCCTGCAGGGCCTTTCACTTTCTATTTCCTTTGCCTAGAACATTATTTCACCCCCAGATCTCTTCAAAGGCTTACTCTGCCTTTGTCCTCTGTTGTTTTGCCCTAATACTACCTTCATAATGGGCTAACTTCTTACTTTGCTTTGTTTTTCTTTGAAACATTTATTACTACCTGCCATTATCCTATGTTTGTTTATTGTTCAATTGTCTGTCTTCCCCACTGGAATATCAACTCCATGAGGGAAAGGCTCCATTTGTTTTGTTCCCAGATATATCTCCAGGGCCTAAATATAGCCGTGCTGCACATAATGTAACACCCAATAAATGTTTGAAAGAAAGAAAATGAAATGAAAGGAATGAATAATAAAGGTTTATTTTTTGGCTGCACATAGCATGTGGGATCTTAGTTCCCCGACCAGAGATCAAACCCATGTCCCCTGCAGTGGAAGCACGGATTCTTAACCACTGGACCACTGGGGAGGTCCTAAAAAAGAATGAATAAATGAAAGAAATGAAATAGAATGGAGTAAAATGAATTGAATGAATGAAAATTAAAAATGAAAGAAAACCCCATGCAACTAAAAACAAAATTCTTTTTCACACCACTATGACCTTTGTTCTTAATTCCAGTGTTTGACTTAAGAGTTAACCACTTATCTTCTGGAAGCTCATTAAGCATCCCAGAACATTCAGCATTAAATCTCTCCCAAGTTGTCATCAACTGATCGCAGTGCAAGAATCCAGAAACTTGCAAATATTTTCCCCCTGTTTATCTTTTTTCTCACCTACAACTGACAGCCCCAAGCAAAGATGCACCCCACAGCTTTGACAATGAAATCATTGAGAAACTAATATACAAACAGATCCTTTTATTATGGGTAAAGAAATTCAGATCTTTTGAAGATAGAAAAACGGGGGAGGGAATGTATACAAAAATTATGCACTCTTCAAGCCAACAATCCAATGTAGGTTTCCCTGCAATTCTGAGTCGACCCATTGCTCTAGCCCTAGTGGTAGCTTCTGGAATTGTGGGCAAGGAAGAAGAAGTGAGAAGTAAAGAGAAGCAACTGTTTTTCAAAGAATTCAACAACTAGTTTAGGGGACTCAAGATATAGCTGCCACTCCTTTTGGGAAATCAAACCCCAGTCTCCAGCAAAACATGATCTAGAAGCACGAGTCTGCAAGAGTATTTTGACATCTTCTTTGTTCTGGTCCAATAGGTGCATTTGATGGGGAGCATCTGTTTGAATCCTCACAAGAAGCACGCAGGAAGGATAACCATCCCAAGGAAGCAAAGGCTCAGAAATATGAAGTATTCACAGAGGTAAAAAGGCTCAGGATGTGAACCTAGGTCAGGCTGATTCTAAACGATGTGCTCTTCCCAGTACCTATCAAAGGGGATAAGCCTCAGGAGTTCATCTCATTTCAGCCCACATCAAAATTCCCAAGTCTCTGGAATTTGAATTTCCCTGCCAGTTACAGTCTCATTAATTCAACGGCCTTTATTGATTGCCTCCTAAGTGCCAAGAACTGTGCTTTGCCCAGTGGCTTCCAGAGAATGAGCGAACGATAATAATGATAAAATTTAAATGGTGAGAAAGCAACTCCTAAGGGTGTCAGAGTGCTTTCTCAAAATGAGTTACTTTCTCACTATTGAACAAATTGTAATTTGGAAAGCTGGTGAAAGTGCCTTCTTTCGGTGAGCCAAGCCAATCAATACGTGCCATTTAGAATTCTCCTTTCTGCTTTTCTCCTATTCAGGCATTTAAGGCTGAGATTACTGAGCTGAGTTTCTTAATGGAGTGTTCTTTGGTTTTGGATTTGTTTTGGCGGAGGGAGTGATTTGTTTCTGAAGAATAGGCAGTCTAGGGATGGCTAGGTGGACTGCTTTCCTGGAGAGAGAGGAAGACGGGGCTTGCCTGCTGCCTGTCCACTGGTCATGGGGGAAGCGGGGGAGGGGGAATAGCCCCTGCAGGAGACTGCTTGGAGAGGCATCCACTCCCACTGGCCCCAGGGACAGCTGACAGCTGTCATAAGTATTGATCAACCACAAAAGCAGATTTCTAGAACAGTAGGTACCTGTTACAGGACACACATATTCTGGTACAAAACTTGGGAACTTTGGCTCTAAAATCTTAAAAGGGGCTATTTCTGCCTGGTGGGATTATTAGTGACTTTTTTTTCCCTTTTTGCTCCTCTGTAATGCTAATTTTTCTTCTCTAGTCTTATATCCCTTATAATCAATAGGTGTCGTTTGGCTACTAGATATACTAGAATAGACGTCATCTGGCGACTCCACACCCCCTTTCACTCTCTTCTCACATCTCCTCCACCTCTCTTTCCTTTTTCATTCCCTTTTCAAAGTGATGATTTTTTTTTTTTATTTTTATTTTGTGGTACGTGGGCCTCTCACTGTTGTGGCCTCTCCCGTTGCGGAGCACAGGCTCCGGATGCACAAGCTCAGCGGCCATGGCTCACAGGCCCAGCTGCTCCGCGGCATGTGGGATCTTCCCGGACCAGGGCACGAACCCGTGTCCCCTGCATCGGCAGGCGGACTCTCAACCACTGCGCCACCAGGGATGCCCCCCTCAAAGTGATGATTTTTAAAAAATAAAAATAAAAAATTCTTTCTCCCCCATCTCCTTTCTGTCTAACAGGGATGAGAAAATCCTCCCGGTGCCGCCTCTCTCTTCTCTCCCCTCCCTTCCTCCCTCCTCACAGCCTCGCTGAGAAAGCTGGGGGTTCCGGAGTAGGAAAGGAATTTCTCCTACCCTCAGTCATAGCTTGTCCATCAGATCCCTCTAGATGTTTCGCTTAGGAAGGGACCACCCATAGGTACAAGCAAGGGTAGATGGCAGGAACAGGGTTGGCACATGATAACAAGGCCATAAATCTATCCCACACAATTTCCTTTTCCTGAGCTCCAGGAAGAGTGGGGCTGAGTCAAATGGCCAGGATCGCACATCCACAGGATGACCTTTGAAGCACAGAGATATTCAGGGACTTACCAGTTTCTTCATTTGTCAAAAGGAGAGAATAATGGCTCTTCTTCACAGGTGTGTAATGAGGATCAGATGAGATAATGGATACGAAAGTGTTCCAAAAGGTCAAAATCCTACAGAATGAATCACCAGGCCTAGTAAGTCTCTCTTCTTAATTTCTATCCTGTCTTCTCTCAGCTTCCCCCGAGCCTACCCTAGTCTAGGCCATAATCATCCTAGCACTGCTCTTTCGGTCTCCCTGTCTTTACTCTTTCCTCACCTCAGTCCCTCCTATACATTAATGCCCAGTAATCTTTCTAAACCCACTATTCAGCAAGGTGCATCCCTCAACAAAAATTCTTTTTGACCAAAACAAAACTTCAAATTCTTAGCCTAGTGGTGGTAGGCAGAATTCTTAAAATGAGCCAGTGACACTCATCCTTATATAATCCATTCTCCTTTGAGTGTGGTTGGAACCTGTTAATAGGATGAGTTATCACTCCCACAATTATGCTATACAGCAAAAGGGAAATTATCCAGCTGGACCCAATTTAATCATATAAGCCTGTTAAAAGCAGAGAATTTTCTCCAGCTGGTAGCAGAAGAAGAAATCAGAGATTAGAAGCGTGGGAAGGATTCAACAACAGCCAGCAAGGAAGCAGGAACTTCAGTCCCACAACCACAAGGAGCTGAATCCCGCCAACCAAAGGAGCATGGATGCTGATTTTTCCCCAGAGCCTCTGGTTAAGAGCCTAATCTGGCCAACACTGCCAGATTGAGTTCTGCCTTGTGACTCTGAAACAGAGACCCCAGATTGAGCCTACCAGGACCTCTGACCTACAGAATTATGATATAATAAGCAGTGTTCTTTCAATCTGCTAAATCTTTAGCAATTTGTTATGCAATGTCTTAGTTCAAGCTGCCTTAACAAAATACCATAGGATAGATGGCTTAAACAACAGAAGGTTATTTCTCACAGTTCTGAAAGCTGGGAAGTCCAAGATCAGGGTGTCAGCATGGTCAGGTTCCAGTGAGGAGCCTCTTCCTGGTTTGCACATGGCTGTCTTCTTGTTCTGTCCTACATGGTGGAGAGAGAGATCATCTCTCTGGCCTCTGTTCTTGTGATGATACTAATCCCATTCATGAGGTCTCCCACTCTCATGAGCTAATTACCTCCCAAAGGCCCCACCTCCTAATACCATTACACTGGGGGTTAGGGCTTCAGCATATGAATTTTGGGGAAGATACACACACTCGGTCCCTAGCATGCAGCAATAGAAAATTAATACACTTGATATTTCAAGACCTTAAGAGTTCTTATTCAGCCTACATGTCCAATCCATCTCTCAAACTTAAGCTCTGGAGTGATTATGGGGTTCGAATCTGAACTATCACTTGCTGGACAATTAATGGCATCTATTCCTCCTCTATATAGTTAGGATATTTATAGAACCTTCCTCATGAGATTGTTGGGAGGATTAAATTAGATGATCTAGCAAAACACTTAGTACAGTATCCAGCAAAAAGTATCTGCTGGGTAAATTAGTTTTTTCTTTGTGTTGTTATTATATTCTCTGCAGACATTCCTCTTAAGTCAAATGCACTTATTTATTAACCTAGGAAAATACACTCTTTTCTTGACTCACATCATGCCCCTTTCCCTTGCTTCTCTACCTCTCAAATACCCATCCTTCCACGCCTTGCTCAAATTCCTCCCTGCTCTGTGAAACCTTCCCATATCCTTCCAGTTCATGGTGGTCTATTCTTTGTATTAACTGCTCAAGAACCAGAGAATGGTGTAAATACTTAGACTGTCTCATATCTAATCACTTAAAAGGATGTTTTTTATTATAAAAGAAATGCCTGTTTGTTAGAGATAATTGGGAAAATCCATAACAGTTCAAGGCAGGAAATGAGTCACCTGCTGCCATTATTAATATCTCCTTCCGGACTTCCTGTTTTTGTTGTTTATGGATATATAAACATATAGGAAAACAGTTGCCTTCCAGAGAATAAATCTTTGCATTAGTCCACCCAGGGCATGCATCTGCCTGAGAAGAGACTAGGATGTGTTCACAGAAGGAATTCATAGGGAAAGTACAATGTGACATTGAACCTTACTCATGCAAAATAGGATTTTGCAGAAAACCAGGGTATTGAGAAGTTTTAGCCAAGGTCCCTGCATTAGTTTCCTATGGCTGCCATAACAAATTACCACAAACTTAGTGGTTTAAAACAACACGGATTTGTTCTCTGACAGTTCTGGAGGTCAGGAGTCTGAAAGGAGTCGAAAGTGTTGTTAGGGTTCCTTCTGGAGACTCCAGGGAAGGCAGTTCCTTTCACCTTTCAGCCTCTACAAGCACCCACATTCCTTGGCTCATGGCTGAATCACTCTGATCTCTGATTCCATAATCACATCACCTCCTAACCTTAACCCTCCTGCCTCTCTCTCATAGGCACACTTGTGGTTCCATTGGGGTCACCTGGATAATCCAAGATAATCTCCCCATCTGAAGATGCTTAACTTAATCATATTTGCAAAGTCCATTTTACTTTGTAAGGTAACATAGTCAGAGGTTCCTGGGATTTGGATGTAGCCGTCTTTCAAGGACCACTATTCTGTCTACCAAAGTACCCTAGAAAATAGAGCCTGAGGTAAGGATTATGTGCTGATAGTTTTATTGTAATGTATGAATCTAGGGCAGTAAGAGTGAAGAAAAAGGGAAGTAAAGCAGCAAGAATGCAAAGCAATGCAAGATGATGATGACTGAGCAGACCACTGCCTCAGGATGAGCTGAGAGAAGACACAGCAGCTTGCTCAGCGGGTGAAGGGTTCAGCTCCGTGGGAGTCAGGTTATGTGGAGAAACTGTCTCTTGGAGCAGTCAGTTGAAGAAAGGAATGAGAAGGAATTTATCTGTCAGGTTCCCTCCCATCTCTTATTTCCCATTGATCGAACGTTGCCCCATGTGGAGTGAATTCCTACACATTTCCGGGCCACATCATTTGGGCCCCTTTGAGAGTTTTTTGTAAGGCCTATGCCCTTCGGTGTGGTGTTGTGTCTGAGTCTGGAAGTGGTGGGAGGAACCAGACATGCCATGAGCATTTATTTGGTCAGCCTCAGGAGGCCTACAGGGAAGTGACGGCCAAGACAGAGCCATCAGCTGAGGGGCCAGGTTGCACCAAAAGAATCCGAGAAAGCAAGTGAAGTCAGGGGAATCTGAGGAGGCCCCTGAGATGTATCCAACACATTGCACCTCTTGAATCCCTCAGATCCCTCAGACCCTCCCTTTATATCCTCTTCCAGATCATAATATGAGGCATGCAGTTATTTTTTGAGAACAAGATGCCCTCACTTCTCCAATCTGGTCAGTCATAGAGTCCCTTCGTGGTTATAGCCAGTCTAAATTTCCAGTAAAACTGAAGGCAAGAAGATTGATAGAGCAAGCTACATTCCCCACTGTGCTGGTCCCAAGGCCATAACAATATTCATCATTCCATCCTCTACCACCCATTCTAGGCCTCTCTCTCCCTTGGCCTGCACTTCTTCTGGTCTACGTTACTAGAGCTTGGTGTGCCCTATCTGGTTAAATGGAAGATGATTTGACACCAACATTTTATTCTCTCCAGGGTGACTTCCCAGGGGTTGGAGCTCCAGTCTGCAAAATTGGCTCTGTGTTATGTCAAAAAATAAATTAGGCTATGCCTCCCATGTCCACTGCGTAGATGAGGGTGCAGTAGGTACAGGGCCTCAGGATCAGGCACTGCTGCCTTTTGCAGCTCAATCATTGGCAACGATGTCAATCATGGTTCCCTGCTGGCTTAGTGTCACAGGACCAAAACAGCTCTGCAAACAGGAATGATCAGTAGTTATGCCATTGGGTAGAGAGGAGTTCATTAAGGGCTACTGGGAGGAGCCATAGGTGTTTTGGAAGGGACTCAAGAATGGAAAGCTGCAAGGGAAGCGGTTCTTATAAAATTATTTTAGCAATAGCTACCGTTTATTGAGCATCTGTGTGCCAGGAGCTATATGAGGCCCCTTTTTTAAAATAGTTGATAGGAAGAACAATGTTGAGATAACCACAGGATCTGAGATTAAAAACTGCCTACACTTCAGTCACCTAATTCAATCAATATTTTTATTTTTTCCACATGCATATACAGTTCTTTCATATTCCTTATAACATTACAGATATAACTTAGAATATTAATTTCTACCTTTTCACTTTGATTTTTACCTTAAATAATATTTGCATTTTGTGAAAGTCACAAATTTATCTCCCTCTCTTCCAACTTGCTCTTCCCCCACATTGTAACCAATGTTAACAGCCTGGGAACATCTCTCTCTATGTTCATTTAAAATAATAATGGTAATAATAACAGCAAACCGTTACTCAATGCTTATTACAAGGTAGGCATTGTTTTGTTTTGTTTTGTTTTTACCACATTACCTGCTATAGCTTATTTAATCCTCACAACAACTTTAAAAGAAGTACTAGTGTTATCCTCAGTTTTTACACATGAAAAAACTGAGGTCCGACATATACAAAATATTCAAAAATATAAACAAATACCTAGACACAAGCAAAGGAAGTTTTTCGGTCATTTAAAATAAATAGGAAATGTGGAACACACAGTACACATTTCATTGCAGTAGCTTTTCCAGTAGAGAATATCATTGCCATCTCTCTAAGTCAATAGGTCCAGATCTAACAGATATTTTAGGAGCAAACAATGCCCCATTGTTTGAAGGTACCATCATTCATTGGCCCTATTGATGGGCATTTATGGTGCTTCCACTTTTTTTGGCCACCACAAATGATATAGCAATAACTATCCTAGAATATAAATCTCTAGTTGCTAGCACTTTTACTTCTATAGGATAGGGTCTATGGGCATTAGTGCTAAATCTGGAATCCTCCATATGAAATGATAAGCACAGCCGTGAGCTGTGCCAAAGCATCAGACTCTTGAAATGTGTGAGCTCTCCAGAGGTCAGGGCGAGAAGATGTACCACTTACACGGCCAAGGGGCTGGTAGCCAAAGAAGATACACAGCCAGGGCAGCCCTGAGCTGGCCTCCTCCAGGGCCTTCCTCTTAGGTGGAGGCCAGCTCAGGGCCCAGCCTCTGTACATATCCCAGTCAATTCACAATTTCTTTGGACATCTCTTGGGCATAGAGAGCTGTAGCAATCACACTGCCCTGAGTACCGAGGTATCCACCTTCTAGTCTCAGAGTGTTCATGCCAAAGATAGAAGGGAGGAAAAAAAAATGAAACTACTTATTTCCTCTTTCTGCTTCCCTAGGAACTCTTGTTGTCCCTGGGGAGGCTCACATTAGTCTCTGCATCAGATCCTACATTTTTGTAGCTGTATCACTGGATAAAGATAACATCAGATGGGGAAAAAATGAAAGAAAACATAAAAGGTAAATGAGAGAGGTGACAGATAGTGGTTGGAGTGAAAGAATAGATGTTCTTGACCTGCCTAGTAGGAGAGAAAAACACTTAAATAAAGTGTTTTTCTCAAATGTCTATTGTAAGTAAATGTTTACAATAGTCTGATATGTAGAAAAACATGCATGTGTTCAAGTAGGAAAGCATCTTCAAGTAACAAGACAAGTTTAAAAACCGATTTCAGTAATTTAAAGGGCTTATTTTTCTTGCATAACAAGAAGCCCAAAGGTAAGCAGCTTCTGGGTCAGCAACTCAGCAATATCAGGTCCAGTGTCTCTGTGTGGTCGCCGGGCCCAAGTGGAAGATGCATTAGTAATGTTGCTAGATGTTCCCAGACTCCCTTGTATAAGGCTCACACCATTTTGTATTCTCTAAAATACAACATATATCTTAGACAGAAGATAAACGTTCCTAACACATAAAGAACTTCTAAAACTTGAGATGAAAAGCAACAACAACCCTATAGAAAAATGGGCAGAGTTTACAAATGGTTTCACAGAGGGGAAACGCAAGTGACCCCAGTGCAAATATATTATAAGAGCTCAACTTCCTCTGAATATGAAAAATGCAAGACAGCACTGTACTGAGATATCACTTCTCAGCTATCAGATTGGTAAAAATCCATAGTCCAACAACATTCTGTTGATAAAACTTTCAGGAAACAGCCTCTCTCCTAAGTTGCTGGTGGAAGTGCAAAAGGATACAATCCCATGGAGGGAAATTTGGACCATCTAGCAAAATTACAAGTTCACATAACCTTTGACACAGCAATCCCACTTCCAGGAATCTATCTCAAAAAGTAAACTGGTAAAAATATAAAGTGACGTAGTATAAGGATATCCATTGCCAGTAATTGTAATAGTGAGGGGATGGAAACAATCCAGACGTCCATCAATAGGGCACTGGCTGAATACATTATGGCGCATGCATACAATGGAGTATTATACAACTATAAACATAAATTAAAAGGCTCTCTATGTACTTACTTGAAATAGTTTCCAGGATATATTGTTAAGACAGGCAAGTTAGAGAACAGGGTTTATAGTATGCTATCTTTCATTTAAGAAAGGAGGGTAATATGAATATATTATATATATATCAAAAGGTAATAATGGAAGAATAAACCAAAAACCAATAAAAATGGGGGACCTATAAGGAGAGAGAAGAAACATGACAGAAGGGCAGAGATGGAACCTAGACAACTGCATGTAACTTGGATAGTTTTAAATTTGTACCCAAGTAAATGTTTTAAATAAAATTAAAGACGAAGAGGAAACTTATAAAAGTTGGAAAAATGGACACTCATAATAATAATGGCATATTAGATTGGCGGTTTAGCCACCCAAAGAAGAGTTGTTACAAATGACTCTATAAAACAGTATGTTGACAGTATGTCCTTAAAGGGGTAGATCCTAAGGACTAAAAAGAGCCATGAAGAAATCTTAAAGTGCATTCAGTGGTGTATCAATCAGGACAGACTAGACTACGTTCTATTATAATAACAAGCCCAAGTCCTGGTGCCTTCAACGACAAAAGTTTCTTTTCTCCCAGGCTACATGTTCACTGTATGTTGGCTTCAGCTCTGATCCGTATCATCTTCCCTCTGTGACCCAAGCAAGAAGGGAAGAGCATCTGTCCGAAATGTTTTGCCAGTCATTGAGTCAGAAGACATCTCTCTGGAAGTGACCATCACTGTTACTCCACTCCAATTTTATTGGCCAAAGAAAGTCACATAATCTGAGTTCAAAATGTCAGGTATGTATAATCTTCTCTCAGCAAGAAGCACTGCAGAGATTGGCACCAAATAGGGGTGAACAGTAATACAATCTCACACAGAGAGTTAGCAGGATTATATTTTTGTTTTGAAACTATCACATGCATATTGTAGGATCAACAAATTAGTACTTTTGTTAATGTCATTACAAAGATCTTCAGCATAAAAGACAAAAGACACAAGTATAAACCCAAACAATTGGGAATTGGAAATACCAATATGAACTCATAATTTATCTTTCTAAAAGAGAGGAAAGCATCCTGTCAAATGAAGAGGTTTAGAAGCAATGGCAACCTTGTAGCAATGAATAAGTACTGTGCCTAAATTGTGATCTAAAAGCCATTTTCATCTAAAAGGAACCAGGGCACACCTGACCTACCCCAGACCTACTCTACCCTGCTTACCCTCATTACTCTGGGCCTCAGTCACTTGCCTAGCTTCCTGGCCAGAGCATCCCTGTCTAGGCTCCCACTGTTCTTCTGATTGTAAATCCATGGTACTATGTAAATATATGTTGCTGCTACTACATCCACAAGAGTGAGGATAGCCCTTAGCAGCACTGACTGATAGAGATAATGATGCAATTCACTGCGTGAATTGGACCCACAGAAGTTATGGCTTCCCCATCGGCCCTTTGGAGGGCCCATTTAGCACCACCGAGATGCGTCAGACTATAACACCATTTAGCACAAATGTCAAACAAAGATATGAGGTGAGAAGTAACCACTAGATAAATTGCTTGCCTTTCTTTCTTCCTGGTGGATTGTTCAGAAGCACAGCAGTTTCTAATGACGTCCAGTGACGTCAGCCAACCACCAGCGTTTTGTGTTTTTTGCAAAGCTCAAGGCAACTCAGTAATTACCCCTTAGTGATTATTCTCCCTCCTTTCATGTCTCTCTTGCATTCTTCCATGTATCTTTCTTTCCTGGGATTGTTCATCCCAATAAATTGCTAGAGAATAAATGTTTGCATCACATTCTATTTTCCACCAAACTCAGGCTAAGGCAGTTGTTACTAGAAGTGGCTCTTAAGAAGCAGACCCTCAGGATGGGATTTTAGTGCTGGACTGTCTGCCTGACTAAATGCAATAAGCCTCCCGTCGCTATTGGTTAGTGGAGTCTCCGATAAGTAGTGATGTTACAATTACTAAAGCTGTCACCTGTGGATAATTTTTATGAGGTGAAATTTTCAATTATCAGGTGGCTTCTGCACTTGATTAATAAAGGGGTGATAACAATTATAATGACTGTGGCATGAGTAACTGCTTTTGAGGGCATTAGAAACTTTGAAATAAGAAACGAATGAGCCCAGGACTGTTCATTGCCACCTTAAGGCACCCCGTGAAAGCCAGAGGGCTGGTCTAGTAGCCTTAAAGTTTTCATCTCCTACCCCTGCAGGTCAGATCATGCTGAAAATCAGATCAAGGATCTGATTGTAAAGGGTCAGAACTACAAAGAATACTAAATGTGTGACCATAATAAATATCTACGTCAAAGTAGAGCCCTGATGGAAAAAGAGTGGGGTCCTGAGACATAGGATGGGGACAGTGGGTAGACGAGCTTCAGATTCTCCAATCAACATTCCTCAGAATTACCCTGACTGGAAAAAACAGCCCCATCCATTTTATCAGAGAACAGCCTCCCCTTTCTGTATACCAGAGTAATCACTGACCTTACCTGAAGTAAATACCTCATGCTACGAAGCCTGGTCTTCTTAAGATCCTCTTCTACTCATCTTACTGTTCCCAGGCTATAATCAGGGGCAGATCCCAGCACAGCCTGAATGGAGAATTATAATCCCACTGCAGGAGGAAATTGCCTACGCCCAAAATAAGTTTTAGGAACTGGCTGAGTTTTACCAACAGGAATCAAGAAATATATGTGGGAGTGGATCTTTAGGATATTAGACTAGGAGAAGGGGCAGAATATGGGGCTAATGTATGAGGGCACACACCTGTGTGTGTTTTGACAAGGGTATCTGAAGCCAGTCGAGTTACCTAGAATGGTTCTTTGAAAGTTGGACATGACAATGACATACAGTGAATGAAGTAATAATGTCAGAACCGCCTTGGCAGAATACTGAAGAAGCCAAAATATTCAGGGAAATACTAATGGTAGAATGGACTAATGAGTAAGACCTGAGAACCCATCACCGGACTCTGTGCTCCCGGAGGACACAGGCAATGGTTCATTCACTAAGACAACAGAGATTTCACCAGTGAGAGGGGCACTGGCATCTTCGAAGGCCAGGTTGACGATGAGAGATATTACCATGGAACTAGGCTTCCTAATATCAATAGGAACGGTGGGATTCTGGAATGGCAAAAAAACCATGTGGCAGCACCTAACACCAGGGCAAGAGGCCTGATTATTATAATTGGCAGAGGGACTTCCCTAGTGGCACAGTGGTTAAGAATCCGCCTGCCCATGCAGGGGACACGGGTCCGAGCCCTGGTCCGGGAAGATCCCACATGCTGCAGAGCAACTAAGCCCATGTGCCACAACTACTGAGCCTGTGCTCTAGAGTGCACAAGCCACAACTACTGAGCCCACGTGCCACAACTACTGAAGCCCGCGCGCCTAGAGCCCGTGCTCTGCAACAAGAAAATCCACGACAATGAGAAGCCCACGCACCACAACGAAGAGTAGCCCCCGCTCACTGCAACTAGAGAAAGCCTGCACACAGCAACAAAGACCCAACACAGCCATAAAATAAATTAAATAAATCTATTTATTTAAAAGAAAAATAATAATATTTGGCAGAAGGCCAGAGTGGCACTCAGGGCACCTTGACCTGCATTTGTGGCATTGGCTAGTAGACGTTGGTGTTCATAGTAGTTAGGCAGATGGACAAGAGTGTTGCTCAATTTTTATAATGAGAAAGTACTGATAGCTGGAGAGCAAAAGGCTAATACCTGTCCTTCATCCAGTTTCAGATCTAAGTCGGCTCACAAACACTGAGACCATAGGCGGAGGGATTGGATCCCCCTAAAGAAGGGCCCTCTAATGCCATTTCAAGTATATATAGGAAGCAGTTCCCCAATCTTTCCCCAAAGAGACCTGTTGTCTTTTGCCAGGGTAATAGTACGCTGGGGGGAAAGTCTATGAATCCACCCCTTGTTTATTTCTCTGGTTCCCAGTGATAACTTTGGTTAGAATGCATAAACAGGATGAATATCTTTAAGAGATCCTTCTCATTGGTTCCCTGGCTGATGGGGTAAAAGCCATTTTTATAAGAAGGGCCATGTGGAAGCTATCTTTTGTCCTGGCCAAGATAGTAAATCGGAAGCAATACATCATTTCGAGAGGAATTACAGAAATGAATGCTACTATCGAAGACTTAAAGGATGCAGGGATAGTAGCTCCCATCACATCTCTATTCAATTCACTTTTCTAGCCTTTGCAAACCCCAGACACTTCTTGGAGAATGGTGGTGGAAAATTGCTGTGAACTTAAACAGGTGTCCTCACTTGCAGCACAGCTGCCTTGCCAGTTGTGGTATCTCTGACATTTTATATGTGGCTGTTGATAGGGTGAAATATTTTTTCTTTTATCCCTAATAATAGGAAAATCAAAAGCAGGTCTCCTTTACATGGCAAGGAAAGCAGTCGACCTTCTCTATTGTTCCTCTGTTGAGAGATGTATTGCAGCAAAAGAGGTAGGTGCCACCAGAGTCTGGATCACCTGTTCATGTCATTTACTTGTGCCCTCTGGATTTGGTCAGGCCGAATCCTGAATGGAGCATATTTTTCATACGGTGGATTACTGCTGTATCCACCCAACCTTATGACTCATTGGCTTCAATAATACTCAGATCATAGGGAACATTTGTGGTTACATAGTCACTTGGTGTCCCATGGTCAGACATTAGTCACTGGTAGAGCCCAGAATCAAGGCATGGCCTTGCTGCAGAACTCCAGGAGTCTGTGCTGCATCTCTCTTACTGAAGTTTGTTGAAAGCCCTGCAGCATCATTATCTGCCATAGTTACCTCTAGTACCGTCAGAGCTGCTGGCTCACATAGCCTAAGTGTCAGGGAAGCTGCCTGGACAAGCTGGAGAGCCCTTTTTGGCTTCGAGCCTCGCTGGAAACTCTCATCCCTCTGAGTCACCCAGTAGGACTTGGACTTGGTTCTAGAAGCATGAATATAATGTCAACTCTAGCCAAAAATGGGCTGCTGCCACATTACAGCCCCACTTAGAGGTGGCCCCCAAAATCATGGTGGAGGAAATCCTCCCAGTGGGCAGAGGTGCCAGCAGTACGTTGGCTTAATGTGTGCGCAAATGTTGACTCTTTGTCAATAGTGAATGGCTCAGCTTATTGGTCAGGGACCTGGAAGGAAAAGGACTACAGTCCATATACCACCTCCAGTGTCCTAACCTGCCAGGTGTCCCTGATCTGGCCTTTTAGCTGACATTTCACCAGGCCATTCCACCATTTTTTCTCAGGCTGGTAATCCTTGCTGATGTGGGACATGAAAGACTGTGTATCTTTTTTTTTTTTTTTTTTTTTGGCGGTACGCGGGCCTCTCACTGCTGTGGCCTCTCCTGTTGCGGAGCACAGGCTCCGGACGTGCAGGCTCAGCGGCCATGGCTCACGGGCCCAGCCTCTCTGCGGCATGTGGGATCTTCCCGGACCGGGGCACGAACCCGTGTCCCCTGCATCGGCAGGCGGACTCTCAACCACTGCGCCACCAGGGAAGCCCAAGACTGTGTATCTTTTGTTTGAGCTCAGTGGGTCATTCCCACTTGGTAGTAAAATGTGCTCTTTGGTTCGGTGGTAATGTAGTGTAGGATTCTATGATGATAGATTGGGCACTTTTTCAGTCCTTAGGTGGTGGTGGATGGTGATAGATACACTGAATAAAATCAGGAATGACGAAATCTGGGGAAGAAGTACATGAATAAACTTATGGGAGTAGGCACAAAATATCTAGTTGACATCAGCTAGCCTTTCTCCTTGGCCTCTGCAGTGCTTGCAGAGTGGGCCACAAGCAAAGCAGCCACAGTGGCAGAAACGGAGGCTACACCTGTGTCCCAAAACATGGAGTCCTTTTCATCAAAACTGCCCTAGCTTTGATGCTGAATGCCTAACGTGCGAGCAGCAGGGACTGATTCTGAGCCCTCATGGTCCCCTTTGTGGGGAGGTCAGCTAGCCTCCTGGGGGCAAGTAGATTATATCAGACTCCATTCTTCCTCACCAGAATCACCATGTACTCAAGATATAAGGAATTCCCTGGTGGTCCAGCGGTTAAGACTCCACCCTTCCACTGCAGGGGGCACAGGTTTGATCCCTGGTCGGGGAACTAAGATCCCGCAAGCCGCACAGCACGGCCAAGAAAAAAACAAATCCATCTCTCAAAGTATAGGTTTGTTTCATCTTCCCACAATGCCTCCACCAGCACCACCATCTGAGGGTTGACAGAGTGCTTGATCTATAAGATATATGATATCCTACCTTACTTTGTACGAGACCAGAGAGATCGTTTTACTACACATGAAACATTGGGCTCAAAAACCACAAGTTACACCAGTTTTCCATGTACTTCATCACACCGGGTTGACCAGCCTGATAAAAAGGGTAGAAAGGGCTGGTGAAGTCTCAGCTAAAAGGCCATTTCAGGGATACTTCAGCACTAGGTGCGGTGTACACACTGAGCCAGAGCCAGGCTATGGTGCTAAGGTGCACGGGTCCAGAAACCAAGCGGTGGAAGCAGCCTTGGCCTTCTCAGCCTCACTCCCAGTAGACGCGCCAAATTTTAGCTTCATGTTCTTGCCACCGTGGATTCTGTTGGACTAGTGCCTGGGAACCCAGAGGGGGATGCTTTCACCAGGGTTGTAGTAAGGATTCCACTGCCCTGGAAGTTGTAGAACTAAAATAGGTGGTAGAGGAGTGAGATGGTGAATATATATTTTGACCGTTGGACCAGCTGTGGCGGTAGGGTTTGTAGCTTGGTTTGCTAAACCTCTGTAGGTCTTTTTAGGAGATTGCAACTGAACATTTCCTGAAAGAATTGGACTTGTACTTCCACTGCTAGGAAAGAAATGAGGACGATTTATTTCACGTGAGATCTGAATATTGTAGGAGGGTGGGAGCATGTCTACGAGGCAAAGGGGTAGAGGAGCCAGACCCAGTTAGTGTACTAGCGCACATCTCCTTGGCCCGTCTCCACCAGTGGTCCTTGCGCACTTGCCTTGCTTCCTGGCCAATGCAGCCCTGACAACAACTCACACTGTTGTCTTGGTTGTAAAGCGGTGCCCACGACCACTGCCACCAGCACACACTGGGGAGTCCCCATGCACAGCAGTGACTGGTAGGGAGAGACCACCTTCACTGCACACTGATGGGTCTGGGCACGTGGAAACTCTGGCTTCCCCTACAGCTGTGACCAGAGCCAAGAAACACAACTGGGGGAGGCAGAAGGGACATGCAAGTGTGTTTGCTCTCACACTATAGCATGTGAGAGCAAACGGGAAAAAGACAGAAGGTGAACTGCTGCCCTTCCTCCCTACTGCCAGGCTGTTCTGAGATACCATGGTTTCACGCCTCTTATCTCAAGAGGTGCTGTCCAGCCAAGCAATTGGTTGTGTTTTCTGTGAAGCCACGGCAGCCTGGGGACACCTCCCCTCGTACTCCATCTCCCCCCACTGCCTCACTTCCATTGTTCACCTTCCTTGTTTCCCTGGAATTGCACTCTTCCCAGTTAAGTGTTAACGTGTATGTTTTTGCCTCAGCCTCTGTTTTCTAGTGAACCTGGACCAAGACACAGGGCTTCTTGGAAAAATGACTGATTACTGGTCTGCAGAAAGAAATGCACGTGATGAGCCTGGGACATCTTATTGTGCGAGACACTAATGGTGTCATGTCAAAAGGACACAGGAGCAAATTCGAAGGGGCTCCAACTGGCCAAAGGTGGGACAATTTAGGCATCAAAAGAAATATTGACTACAGTGGATTTAAACACATCAAGTACTTTTTAAATCATGAGTACTTAATGATACCAAGAGAAAAAATCATTGGTAGCTAGTACACCAGCTCAGTTCTGAAAGTTGATCAAGAAAAGAATTATGTGTATATTCTGTCTTTTCTGTGAAAATGTGTACTCTAGGGGGACTAAGTAGCTGATGAGCTAAATTCTTCTTCATAGACTAATTCTGCCTAATAGATGCAGAGGAATGGTAGATTTAGAAAATCACCTGTGATGATTAATTTTGTGTGCCTACTTGACCAGGCCATGGGGTGCCCAGAGACTGGGGTAAACATTATTTCTGGATGTGACTGTGAGGATATTTCTGGATGAGATTAACATGTGAATCAGTAGACTGAGGAAAGCAGATTGGCCTCCCCGATATAGGTGGGCATCATCCAGTTCATTAAGGGCCTGAATAGAACAAAAAAGCAGAGGAAGGAAAAATTCATTGCTTCTTCTGCCTGAGTACTTGAGCTAGGATATAGGTTTCCTCCTGCCCTCAGACTGGGATTTGCACCATCGGCTCCCATGGGTCTCAGGCCTTCGGACTCAGATGGAATAGCTTGACAGGCTCTCCTGCATCTCCAGCTTGCAGATGGGAGATCATGGGACTTCTCAGCCTCCATAGTCACGTGAGCCAATTCCCCATAATAAATCCCTTTACAGAACCCTGCTGGTTCTGTTCCTTTGGAAAGACCCTGGCTAATACTTCACCATTTTACAAACCCGAATGAAATAATAGATTTGGCAGTTTTTTTCAATAAACACTAACATAATTAGATCAAAGGTTGATAGGAAACTTGATAGTGGAGAGATGAGGCTGACATGTCTGAAGCCAGTGATCATTCCCAACATTGCAGAAAGGGAGTGAAGCAGATATTCTCTTCTTGTAATGTGATGCAATAGAAGGCACCACCCATGAATATGGAGCCTGAACCTAACTGAGCCTTTAAATCTAACAATCAGCTCACAGGAAATTCAGGGAACACGGGAACAAGTTAAACAACGATGCAAAGATGCAATCAGGCAAACCCAGAATGTGAAAGATTCTATGATAGGACACATGACCCACTTTTTCCAAGAAGATAATTGCGATGTATGAATTTTGGCTTCTGATTTGAACAAACCAAGTATTAAAAGACATTTTTGAGACAACGGGGAAGTTTGAGTGTAGACTAGGAAGAGATAGTGCTATTAAGGGGTTTTTGTTAATTTTATTAGGTATGATACGGCATTGCTGTCATGTTTTTTAAAGTTCTTGTCTAGTATAGATGCATATTGACCTATAGATTCCTGGGATTTTCTTTAAAATACTCCAGAAAAAAAAAAGTGGGAAGGTATAGATGAAACAATGATGGAAAATGTTGGTAATTGTTGAAGTTGAGTGTTGGGTACATAGGGCTTTATTATACCATTCTCTTTGCTTTTTTGTGTTTGTGCTGGTTATTCTATTTTTTTGCCCCTAGATCTATTCTCTGTTCTACTATGCCTTGCTCTGTGCCCTAAAGGCCAATCTTGATAGATGGAATCCCCTAGACTTCTGTGTTGTCTGGTTTCTGGGTGGGCTCAGCCAGTGGAGGTCACCAACAGCAGATCAGCAGTGGGAGTGACGAGCAATCAGGGTATTTATTCCCCCTCGCTTCCTCTCTGCCTTCCTGAGGTTCTAGTAACTCTGTTCCGCTACAGCAGTGGTATTAGTTTGCTAGGGCTGCCATAACAAGTGACTGCAGACTGGGTGGCTTAAACAACCTCTTTCTCACGGTTCTGGAAGCTAGAAGTCCGAGATCAAGGTGTTGGCAGGGTGGGTTTCTTTTTTTGTTTGTTTGTTTTTGTTTTTGCGATACGCGGGCCTCTCGCTGTTGTGGCCTCTCCCTGTTGTGGCCTCTCCCGTTGCGGAGCACAGGCTCCGGACGCGCAGGCTCAGCGGCCATGGCTCATGGGCCCAGCCGCTCCGTGGCACGTGGGATCCTCCCGGACTGGGGCACAAACCCATGTCCCCTGCATCGGCAGGCGGACTCTCAACCACTGTGCCACCCGGGAAGCCCAGGGCGAATTTCTTTTGAGGCCTCTCCCTGGTTTGCGGATGGCTGCCTTCTCCCTGTGTCTTCACATGGTCTTCCCTCTATACATCTCTGTGTCGTATTTCCTCTTCTTATAAGGACACCAGTCATACTGGATTAGGGCCTGCCCAAATGACCTCATTTTAACTTACCTCTTTAAAGGTCTATCTCCAAATGCAGTTATATTCTGAGGTAGTGGGTTTTAGGACTTCAACGTGTAAAATTCAGGGGAGATGCAATGCAGCCCATAACAGCAGGGGTCAGTACACTTTTGCTATAATGAGCCAGATAGTAAGTATTTTAGGCTTTGTGGGCAATACAGTCTTGATCACCGCTACATAACTCTGCCATTGCAGCATAAAGCAGCTACAGACAATATGTGAATGAATGAGCATGGCTGTGTTCCACTAAAACTTTATTTACAGAAATAGGTAGCAGGCCAGATTTGGCCCACGGGCCATAGTTCACTGACCCCTGCATCTGATGACAGCTCCTGTCGGTCAGCCCTTTTCTCACGTGTTAACTTCTCAATGGTTCCTGCCCTTTCAGGCCAAAGGGTGGTAACAGTTCCCACTGTTGCTAATCCCAGAGTGCCACCCTTCCCTTCTCTGGTTCCATGAACCTGATCACACTTTCCTTACCTCCTACATTCAGTTCTCTTTGGCTAAATGCCTTTTGGGTGTAACACTTGTTTCTTCAGGACACTCATTGAAATAGCATATGTTTGAAATTTCCCATAGAAGAATCATAATGAAAGAAAACAACAGATTTGAAACGCAAAATTGATACGACTTGGCTCTTGGCTCTGTAGACCAGGGGCTGGATGGAGAACCTGGCAGGTGCTCAAGGTGAGAACCAAGGCAGGGCTGGTGCAGGCCGGGGGCACGCCCAGGACCTGACCAAGCCCAAAGACAGGCCAGGGGACCATCCACCAGCCACAGGCTGCCCTGGCCACCACCTGCGGCCGGGCATGGACAGTCACCCCTCAGCAGGCCCAGTGCAAGGATGCGGAGGCCACCGCCTCCCCCTGCTGCCACGTGTGTGGCCACAGTCCTTCTCCACACGCCCAAGCCCTGTCTCCGAGAGGAGTTGGACAGTATGAGAGGCTGAGAGGGTATTTGTTTGTTGGCTTGTTTGTTTCACTTAAGGAGGCGAACCATGATTTCTAAAAACTTGCATTAAACTAAGTTGACAGGGGCTTCCCTGGTGGCGCAGTGGTTGAGAGTCCGCCTGCCGATGCACGTAACACGGGTTCGTGCCCCGGTCCGGGAAGATCCCACATGCCGCAGAGCGTATGGGCCCGTGAGCCATGGCCGCTGAGCCTGCGTGTCCGGAGCCTGTGCTCTGCAGCGGGAGAGGCCACAGCGGTGAGAGGCCCGCGTACCGCAGTAAGTTGACAGGATTGGACTAGAAAATATTTTATCCAGCAGCTGGGGGCCTGTGAAAAAAATCTGGGTAGATATGGACAAATAAAGGAACTACATTTTCTCTGCAGTCCCCAGAGAACTGTGGGTAATTTGAGGACTGGCTCCACCTGTAACGGGCCTGTCGACTCCGGCGCCAGCGAGAAAAAGGAGCCGGAGCGTCACGAGCTGATATCGGCTCCCGGGGGTTCCGATGAAGGGGTGTTTCTGGGCAAACCCCGAGAGCCACAGAAGCCGAGGAGAGCTTCACCGAAAGGTCCAGAGGCGGGCTGCTACCCACTGCGGGAGACGGTCCTCAGCCCTCGCCGAACGCTTCCCGCCAGAGGGCCGGGGAGGAACCTCCTGCGCCATGACTTCACCGCGCTCCGCCGGCCGCCGGGGACCCCGGGAAATGAAGCCAGGCAGCTGCCAGCCGGCCTCCTAACTCCTCCTTCCTCTCCGGTAAGGATGGCGCTCTCCTCGCGTGTTCCTCAGGAAATTGCACATATTTCCCTGCCTTTGGTGCGAGCCGGCAGCGCAGCTGTTTGCCCCGTTCACCTGCCGTCTGAGGCCACGGGGAGAGGAAATTAGGAGGGTGAGCTCATGGGAAAGGGAAGCAAAGCAGGGCGAGGGGCAGAGCCGAAGGGCATCATTTATTTAGGTGAGAGCGTGGGCCTCTCCCCTACTGAGGGGTCTCAATCCCGGATATGCTTGTAAACGTGTCTCCAAAACTCCTGCATTCATCCAGAACAATCCGGTGGTCAAAGCGCTGCCCTGGCTGGGCACTCAAGGGGGCCTTAGTTCGGGCGGCTCTGACAGAATACCGTAGACTGGGTGGCTTATAAACGGCAGAAGTTTATTTCTCAAGAGTTCTGGAGGGGCTTCCCTGGTGGCGCAGTGGTTGAGAGTCCACCTGCCGATGCAGGGGACGCGGGTTCGGTCCGGGAGGATCCCACGTGCCGCGGAGCGGCTGGGCCCGTGAGCCATGGCCGCTGAGCCTGCGCGTCCGGAGCCTGTGCTCCGCAACGGGAGAGGCCACGGCAGTGAGAGGCCCGTGTACCGCAAACAAACAAACAAACAAACAGAGTTCTGGAGGCTGGAAGGTGGGGATCAGGGTGCCAGCAGGGTCAGGGCCTGGTGAGAGCCCTCTTCTGGGTTTTCACTTTGGGTTTTCACATGGCAGAGAGAGTGAGAGAATTTTCTGGAGCCTCTTTTAGAAAAAAGGGCACTTAGCCCATTCATGAAGGCTTCCTAAAAGCCCCACCTCCTAATACCATCACATTGGGGATTAGGATTTCAACATAGGGATCTTGGGACAGCCACAAACATTCAGTGCATAACAGAGGAATACAAAAGAAATTATTAAAAGGAACTAAAATTACCTCACTCCTCCATTCAGCCAGCATGTATTGAGTGCCTGATTTGAGCAGGTGGGTGTTTTAAGCGTAAGTGGTAGAGTGATGAATAAGATGACAAGGAGGATGTGAGATAATAAACGATACATAGGTACACATCTATACACACACACATACATATGTGTATACTGTATGTTTTTGCATGTGCATACATAAAATACATGCATACTATACTCGTATTCATGTGTATACGATACATATATGACATGAGGTAAGGATGAGTGCTTTGAAGAAAAATAGAACATGGGCTGGGGAGAGAAAACATCAAGGGGTCAGTAGCTCTGTTCTGCTGTAGCAGCAACTGCACACTTTTTCTGTAAAGGACCGGACAGTCAATAGTTGGGGTTTTGTGGGCCATATGGTCTCTGTCGTCACTACTCTGCCCTGATTACCCCACTCCTTGGGGCTTTGGGGAAATTACTTAACCCCTGTGGTGCTGCCATTTCCATGTTACAAAATGGGACTCAAAAGAGTCCCTACTTCTGGTGGTTGTTGAGAGATTACATGAAATAATATCTTTAAAGTTCTTTGCACCAAATAAACATGAAAGGCTCCCGCTTTTGTTACACCTCCCACTCCCCAAGTCTGAAGGGGAGTAGGGCCATCGGGTCACCTGTCCTGCCCTCACACTTGGTGCTAGATGTGCA
This sequence comes from Tursiops truncatus, assembly GCF_011762595.2. NCBI lineage: Eukaryota > Metazoa > Chordata > Mammalia > Artiodactyla > Delphinidae > Tursiops > Tursiops truncatus. The sequence continues at coordinate 85,597,246 of NC_047041.1, forward strand.
GACCCCTCCCTGCCTTACGGGTCTTGGTATCAGAAGAGGCCCAACCCCCGACTGACAGCCTGGTCTGAAGCAGCCCCTCGAGGAGAAGGCAGATCCCCACACAGATATTAGCTTGATTCACCTCGTTTACTCCCTCACAGCAATCCTGTCCCTTTGATAGAAGAGTCCACTGAGGGTCATGGATGACGAGAAGTGCTCAGTTGTCTCCGTGACACATCATGATGCCTCGCAGACAGGGAAGGGTTCCAGCTGAAACAGTAGCAGACCACGTGGTCCAGAGATGGAAAAGAAGGGGTCCCTCCTCTGTTGCCATCCCTTCCGCCTCAACATTTAACCTGCCCCTGAGACTCCCCAGGTTCTGCGGGATCATGCCCTTCCCACGTTCCCTACTGCAGCTTCTGTGCACACCTTTCTCTCGCTCCGTCAACAGCAGTGCTGCCTCGTGCTCCATCTCCTCATGGGCCTCCTAATCTGACTAATACATTTGAATTAATGAATAATAGAAGCTTCTTTGACGATGGGAAGACCTCTCAGGGAGCATGTACGTTTCAGCAAAGTTTTCATTCATTTGAGGGTGGATGAGTACCAGGGGTGTTGTCAGGCACCCTGGCAGCCCATCTGAAGGTATTTTTTCATCTTGGTGAGGAAGGGGATAGGAAAGCTTTGTCCCATTTTGACAGATGAGGAAACTGAGGCTCAAAGAGTTTATAAATGTAGTAATGCCTTCCTATTTAGATCATGCCAAATTACATGCCACTGAAATCAGGACTATAAATGCCATCACATATATCAAGCATACAGTACAGTAAATATTGTTTATCTGCCCTTCCCTCTTTCCAATCCGCCAGCCTCAAGCTGGAAGAAATGCTTAGGTAAGGTAAGGAAGGACAGTTGAAGCAGGACATTGAGGACGGGGAGTTCCAGTTGGATACGGAGAAGGGGAAAATGAAGGCTTATTTGCACAGAGGTATTGCACGTTCATCATATCACAGCTTAGAATGTGCCAGACCTAACCCGTTTCCCGTAAATACATTTGCTGACATCTACAACCCCCCTGAGAAATCTATTTCTGATCTCCTTTTGAAGACTTACATAATTCCAGGTGAGTGTGGCCCAGTGGCAAGATATTTCCAAGGAAAGGGAGGGAGCCTAATTCTCTTCTTGGTTTCCTCTTGTTCTGGAACACTTGTGAGGGCTCAAATCCAAGGGGAGAAAAAATGCCCTACTACTTCAGGCAGCACAGCAAGCATAAAGAGGAAGCAAAAATTTCCATGTAAACGGAGGCAGGTACAAGCTCCCTCGTGTTAGCACCACTTTACAAACTTACCATTTGCTTGAACTTGGAGGGACATAGGACTTTTCAAGGGCCAAGCGCAGGTGGAACAAAATGAATGTTTCAGTCTTATCCTGCAAAGGTTTAAGAGGAACAGTGGAAGAGAGATGGATGGATGGATGGATGGGTGAATATGTAGGTGGATAGATAAATTGGTGAATGTACGGTGTGGGGGGTGGGGCAAGTGGATATGTAGGTGGATAGATGGGTGGATGTATATAGGTGAATAGATGGATGGATGTATAGGTGGGCAGATGGCTGGATGTATAGGTGGGCAGATGGCTGGATGTGTAGGTGGATAGACGGGTGGATGTATAGGTGGGCAGGTGGGTGGATGTATGGGTGGATAGATGGGTGGATATGTAGGTGGATAGATGGGTGGATGTATAGGTGGATAGATGGGTGGATGTATAGGTGGGCAGATGGGTGGATGTATAGGTGGATAGATGGGTGGATATGTAGGTGGATAGATGGGTGGATGTATAGGTGGGCAGATGGGTGGATGTATAGGTGGGCAGATGGGTGGATGTATAGGTGGGCAGAATGGGTGGATATGTAGGTGGATAGATGGGTGGATGTATAGGTGGATAGATGGGTGGATGTATAGGTGGATAGATGAGTAGGGATAGGATGGATGGATGGATGGTTGGATAAATAAGTGGGTAGATGTGTGTGTGTGTGTGTGTGTGTGTGTGTGTGTGTGGTGGGTAGATAGGTGGGTTATTGGATGGGAGGACAGTATAGATGGATGGAGAAGTGCATAGGGAGAAATGGATGAATGGTTGGATGGATGGAAATGTAGGTGAATGGATGAGTGGGTGATGAATGGGACGATAGGGGAGCTAGGTGGCTAGCTAAATCCTGCTCATGTTTGTGTTTTGTTTCACCTATATGGTATTTGAATTAGTTGTTCTAATTTTAGGTACAGAAAAATGTACCTAAAAATCTGGATTTCTGGCCTCTCCTGAAAAATCAGAAGCTCTGGCAAAACCGGGCCTACATTCCTTCAAGGCAACAGCTGACTGGAACTGAGTAACAGCTGTCCCCTTTAGGTGGGTGTGAAGGCATCAGTCCACCAGAGTCCCCACCACTCCACAGTAGCTCCGACACCTACCAACTTCATTCTGTGACGTTATCTACCCGCCCAGTAGGCATTTGCTAATTCATCAAAGGACCTAGTAAATCTGGGCCCTTTATTAAGTAGACACATGGTAAATTTATGATTCAGCGACTCTGCCCTCAGGGCTATGATAAGAGGCTCTCCATGTCCCTTCTCATTACTTCCAGTGTCACAATCCTAATCTTAGAGGATGGGGATGGAAGGGCTTGCCTCACCACACACCTCTTTATTATGGAGATCTCACCTCTTAGCATAACATGAAAAGCGTTTCAGGATCCAAATTCCCACGTACCTATTCAACCATGTACATAAACTACTCTATCCCTCACTGCAAACTAAAATATCTCAACTGCTTTCCCCTTAGGCTGGGCATGAACCAACAGTTCTTTGCCTTTGTTTGTGCTATTTCTTTGGCCAGGAATGGGCCCTCCCATCACTCTTGGTCCATTTGGTAAACTCCTCATCCTTTAAGTCTCAGTACAAGTATGGCCGCCTTCTCTGGCCACCCTCTCCAGACAGAATGAGATGCTCCCTTCTCTCTATGCCCCTCACATGGACAGTTATACAAACACAGCCTCATATGCCCATCTCTCCCAGCAACCGTACCACCTAGTCTGGATCCTTAGGGCCCAGCACAGTTTCTAGCCAGTAGTTGGTCTCCATCCATGTTTGTTGTTGAATGAGTCAGTAGCTATACTGTGCTCACTTCCTCATTGAGATATCAAGGAAATTCTTTACTGCTATAGCCACTCAGGCTGTGCACTGCACACCTGCAGGGGGCACTGACATAAACTGAAATAAGAATGGCACCCCTGGATTTTGAAGTACACAGCAGTATTGGTGGACCTGCCTACAGACCATCCTGGCAGGCAAACTACAGGAACAGAATTACCTCTCCCCAACCCCTGCCAAGGTCCGTCAGAATAGATTTTGTCTTACTTACTGGATATGTGACTTTGGACAAGTTACCTAACCTCTCTGTGCCTCAGTACCTTCATTTGTAAAAGAGGGATAGGGCTTTCCTGGTGGTGCAGTGGTTAAGTATCCACCTGTCAATGCAGGGGACACGGATTTGAGCCCTGGTCCGGGAAGATCCCACATGCCACAGAGCAACTAAGCCCGTGCGCCACAACTACTGAGCCTGCGCTCTAGAGCCCATGAGCCACAACTACTGAAGCCTGTGTGCCTAGAGCCCGTGCTGCAACATGAGAAGTCACTGTAATGAGAAGCCCGTGCACTGCAACGAAGAGTAGCCCCCTGCTCTCTGCAACTAGAGAAAGCCTGCGTGCAGCAACGAAGACCCAACACAGCCAAAAATAAAGAATATATATATAAATAAATAAATTTTAAAAATTTTTTAAAAAGAGGGATAGGGCTTCCCTGCTGGTGCAGTGGTTAAGAATCCGCCTGCCAATGCAGGGGACACGGGTTCGAGCCCTGGTCCGGGAAGATCCCACATGCTGCGGAGCAACTAAGCTTGTGTGCCACAACTACTGAGCCCACGTGCCACAACTACTGAAGCCCGCGTGCCTAGAGCCCGTGCACTGGAACAAGAGAAGCCACCACAATGAGAAGCCTGCGCATCGCCTCAAAGAGTAGCCCCCGCTCACCGCAACTAGAGAAAGTCCGTGCGCAGCAATGAAGACCCAACACAGCCAAAAATAAATAAATAAAATAAATTACACACAAAAAAAAAGAGGGATAAAGAGTCCCTTTTTGATGGGATAGTATGAGAATAATATTGAACAGTGTTTGATCTAATCATCATCACCCTCATCATCGTCATCACCATCATTATCACCACCACCACCGTCACCATTACCACCACCATCATCATCATCGCCTTCATCATCATTACCACCATCACCACCACCATCACCATCATCATTATCATCATCATCATCATCATCATCATCACCAACACCACCACTACTTAGAAGTTCAGAATTACTTTGATCCTAGACCATGAAGATTTGTTTGGCCCACATGTCGTACAGCCCCTGGAGATCTGTATAGGACTGGCCTGGATGCCCCCTCTCCTGCTTCAACATTTCATGGAAGTTCAAAGCCCTCCCTAGCATTTCTCAGATTCCCAGCATTGGGGGAGTTATATTCTCAAGACTCTCGCTTCTGTTTCTTCCTACTCTGGTCTTTGAATCTGATGTGAAACTCAACTCCCTCCTCAACCTACCCATGTACACACACGCAAACACACACACACACACACACACCCCCACACCACTCCTCCTAAGCATTTGTGGGTACAGAAGATTTTCCCCAATCAGGGTAAGCTGGAGGGGAGAGATGGAAAGGAGTTGTAACCACATACTTGTAAAGAACTTCAAATTCAACGTTACACATCCCAGCACTTTAAAGGTCCCCCAACCACCATCCCACCAGGGACCTGTCTCCACCAGTCTTCCCTACGCATTCACGTGGTCACCAGCCTCACACTTTCTCACGGGCACGCCTCTCCCTGCTCCTCTCTGAAATAAAGGAACAATTGTTCTCCTGAACTCACTCAGAACAGTTTAGCTTTGTCCTCTGTCACCTGGGTTCTTGCCAACACCCATGCCCCTGGGTTATTGCCTCCAACTCAAATACAATTCATTCCCCAAGAATTCTGGGGCCAGCTTCTAAGGCACTAAAATTCTCACCTCTGCTGTGCTTGAGTGGGGCCAGCTTCCCAGGCCTGCACCAGATACACAGAAATCCATACTTAGAAGGGCCATACTTGGGGCTGAATGCTATTCAGCCTCTGTCTTGAAATTCTTAATAATTTTTTATTTAATTTTGTGTTTTATAAGTGAAGGCCAATGGTTCTTCACTTCAATGAGGTTTGGAGCCTAAGTTCATGCATGGTCCCCCCCTCCAACCACCTTCCTGCCTTCTCAGGACAGGTCCTCATCTGCCTGCTCACTGAACCCTGGTACCCAGGCCCGCCTGGCCTCCTCCTTCCCACCACTGCCCCGTGACCTTACTCCTGGGGTGTACAGGAGGCATGCACTTACACTGAGTAACTAATTGAAGGTACAAAACTTGGCACATAAAAGATGTTCTGTAAAAGTTCTTGTTTTAAGTTTCCAGGTCAAAGCCTCTTCTGGTCTGCAGGCCCATGTGTGGACCTCTCCAGGCTTCTTGGCCTTCAATTCTCCCACTTCCAAAGGGCTCCTCCATTTCTTCCTGGACCTGATAACGTGGTCCTTCCTCCTAATAATATCCAAGTACCGTTGTCTTCTATCAGTTGAGTGTCACTTAGTCCAGAGGCGCTCACTTGAGTCAGAGATGTCTATTATTTTCCATTATTCTCCTATTAAGGTATTCTAGACAGAGCTCCATCTTCTTCCTCATAATCCAGCTCTTCCTTTTGTCATTTGGCCCTAGGCCTTCATTCCTGACAGCCTCTGAGGTGTATCTATAAGTTTTTTCAACTGTGACTCCAAGGGTGGAGCTTGCCAGACTACTCTTCATGCCCTGCACCTCTCCTGCCTTCTTCTCCCCCATCCATAAAGCTGCAGCCATGTCCCTCCCCTCCCATCCTCAGTTCAGCCCTTCTTTCTAGGAGTTGGGCCCACAGTTAGTGGTCTGCGCTAATGAGGGAACCTCCACTTCACCCCCCTTGTACAAGATCCTGGTTTGTTTGACCCCTGAGCCCATGTTCTTGGAAGCATTTCCTCATACCCTATCTCCCACCCCGGTAAGGCTATCCTGGCAGACAATCTTCCATTGGTCCAGAGTCATCTAGGTCAGGGGTCCCCAACCCCCGGGCCAGTCCGCAGCCTGTTAGGAACTGGGCCTCACAGCAGGAGGTGAGTGGTGGGTGAGCTAGCGAGCGAAGCTTCATCTGCCACTCCCCATCACTCCCCATCGCTTGCATTACCGTCTGAATCATCCTCCCCGCACCCCCGTCTGTGGAGAAATTGTCTTCCACAAAACCAGTCCCTGGTGCCAAAAAGGTTGGGGACTGCTGGTCTAGGTCACTTGAACTTTCCTGGATGGCTTTGGGTGAGGACAGTGACATCTCTGCACCATTTTCCCTCTACCCCATCTACCTCTTTTTCTCAAATTGTCAGGAGACCAAAGCCTAAGAATTTGCTTAGGGGCGATAGAGAAGCGGTCTTGACCTTCCTCCCACAGGCTTTCCTCACAGCACTGAGTGAGGTGCTTTTGAATCAGATGGGGCAAGTGATATGGAGCCAAGTTAATGACTAGACAATACCCTTGACTCTCAGGAATCCCAATTCTCCAGTTGTTTTATAAGTGCTAATAGTTTTCTCTGTTGAGTGTGTCATCTTTTCCAATACAGGGGAAGACTGTATCTATAATACCTTTCCCACAGGTGCCTAGAACAGGGTGGATTATCAGACATGGACAGCCGACATGTAGGTCTGTGTATGGCCATCATCACCCATCCTTTTCTTCTGGTAACTACAGTGGTGAGGTCTTTTAATTGTGCCCATCTTCCATTTCTTGTGATTCATGGGGGCTGCCTGCCTGGCTGCTGGTCTAGGCATGTGGCCTAAGCCAGACTAATCAAATAACCCACCCCGCTGGCCATGGTAATTTGCCAAGTGAGAGGGGCATGTGACCCACACAGACCAATCAGGGGCCTTCCCTGGGATTTTATATATGGGCTCCAGGAGAGAGCTCTTTTCTTCTGCTGCAGTTTCCAACTAGAGTGATGCAAGTCCAGAGATTACATAATTTGGGAGCAGACCTCTTTCCTTTTCTTCCCTTTTGTCACTGGAATGTATGAATACATTAAGGTAAGCAGAGTTTGGAGATGGGAGGAAGAAAAGTTGGCAAAAAGGATTAGAGAGAAATGGAGAGAGAACAGTGGAAGAAAGAGGGAGGCCCTCCAAAGTCCAGCACATGCTGTAACCAGTTCCTGCTACCTCCTCTAATCAAGCCTCAGCTACTCTGTCTCTGCCTCTCTTTGTCCCTTTATCTCCAGGCTTTGACACCAAATTCTCCCAGTGAAACAATCTGGCTAGTCATCCTTGACCTTGCTGGGCCTGAGACCACCTCATAGGTTGATGCTTAGAGTATGGATGTCTGTCCATAGGCGAGGTGACCAATACCCCTATGAAGGGAGATGGGAGTCACAAGGTGCCACAGAGGCAGCTTAGAGGAAGGAACTCCCAGAAGGTAGAGGCACGGCACACCTTCTGGAACCGTGGCTATCCAGTGCCACCAGCCATCCCCAAACTGGATTCTTTAGTATTGAATATGTATTGATTAATGGATGGAAAATACTGAGTTGATTGCCAGTAACTAACTCATACAGAGTTCCTCCAAATTCAAGGGAGCTAGACGTGAGAGGCAAAAAGCAATTTCCTCAAAAAATTCAATTTGTTTTGTTCTCTGTGTCTGATTTCCTTTGGGTTGGCTCTGATTTCCGTATGACCTCCAAGACCCCCAGACTCAGCTCACATCTGGAGCCGTGTCTCCAGCCCAGGCCCAGGCCCTGCCAAGCATGGAGAGGCTGGCTCCGCAGTGAGGTCTCCCTGGGACACATTAACCACTGTCAGCGTGTGAAGGGTGATCAGCCGTTAGATTAATTCCTCATAAAATGTCACTTAGGCCAGAGCAGGTCAGCTAAATACGTGGTCTTAAGAACTATACAGAGCTTCTCTTTTGGCTCCAACAAAGAAGAGAAAGGCAGGGCTACAGAGGTATAATTGTGCAGGGACCTGCAAGGCTGCTGCTGGGCTGACTGCCAAGTTACTTGAGGGCAACACCATTGCAGTGAGAGGGTTGAGGTTTTCCTGTCCCCCACTTGGCCTTCCCTCCACTCACTAACCCTGCAGTTTCCTTCAGCTGAAGTGGATATCAGTGGAAATCGAGAGGTTCCCTCCCACCTTTTCTGGGGACAAAACCCAGCCTCCAATCTCTGTAGACTTTAGTGAAAGACGCCAGAGCGTAGACGCCATGTGGAGTGTAGAGAAAGGTGGAATGTGGTGGAAATGCTTTGTCAGAGGTACTGCAATGATAATACAGGTTTTTATTTCATCACTGAAAGAAACATGATATTCACTGCTCTCCCTTAGATGGCCTCTGCTCTATCTTTGCTGGTTTTCTCAATATTCTTTAAATGCAGCTTACATGCCCCCGTGGACCTTTGCACTGGCTGTTTCCTCTGCCTAGAATACTTTTCCCTTAGATAACTGCATGGCTTGCTTGCTCCCTCACTTCCTTTGGGTCTTTACGCAAATGTCACCTTCTCCGTGAGACTCTCCCTGGTCACTGTATCTGAAGTTTCAGCCACTCCAAACTGTTGCTATTCCCTTTCCCTGTTTTATTTTTTTCCTCCTTATCCCTGATTATTATTTACACTTGATACACTTTACTATTTAACTTGTTTATCTGTTTCCCTTACAGAATATAAGCTTTGTGAGGTCAGGGATTTTTTTCTATTTCATTCATTGCTGTATCCCCACGAATCAGGCCCCTCTTGTAAGATCCTGGCTGTACAGTGCCTGGCACACAGTAGGTGCTCAAAACATATTTGTTGAATTAGTTCAGCCATTGGAATGAGCCCATATTTGGAATCAGACCTGGGTTTGGATGTGTGTTCAGCTGGTTAGAAACATTACTTCTCTCTGAGTCTCAATTTCCTTATCTGTAACTTAGGTATAATACCTATTATACCTAGGGTTCCTGGGAAGGGTCATGAGATAATGCATGTAAGGGACTGAGCACAGTGTCTGGCTTGGAGTAGGAAGAACATAACTAGCAGTTATCTTGCTATTGTAAGAACATAAGTGTTTGTTACTACCCAGAAGCTTGAGAACAGGTCAACAGAAACAGAAAGAAAAATGAAAACCTTCAAATCTGCCTGGATTGGGGATAGGGGGCAAAACAAACCTCGTGTGCAAAGACACATGGGTATGTAAGGCTGTGTGTGTGCATGTGTGTTTGTGTGTATGCACGCACACGCATGCATCCCATTCATATAAAAGTTGGGGCTCATGGATTTTAATCCCCATCACAGTTATTCAAAGCTCTATCTATCTTCGGACTTCTGTATGTGCACAAGTATTGTAAACACCACACGCATACACACAGATGCCCAAGCATACTCGGTCATGCACAGGAGATCCCTCAACCTCCCCCCCACCCCCAAGGGAGAGGCTCTGTAACAGGGCAGCTACTTTACTGTTCGTGGCTTGGAGGACTTGAGAGAGAAATTGCACCATTACAGCCGTGACTGCAACCAAGTTCCTTCCTAGATGCTGTCCCCAGCCCAAGCATGACTCTCTGTCCCACCTCCCTGACCCTCTTGACAACATCATACTGAGCCTTCTGAGTCTTCTTGAAGGGACTCACTCCTTCAAGACACAGAACCCCTCTATTGGTCTGACTGCAAAGGGGAGCGAGGGCCCTGCGTGAACATATGCCTGTCTCAGCCTCAGGCATCATGGAGAGAAGACACATATTGAGCAGGACAGTCATCTTGGAGCCGGAGTTTAAAAGATGAAGACTTTCTGAAGGACCTCCCTACCACGGCAAGGCACCCCGAGGTCCAGACCAGGGGGCGACTTCTGGGGCAAGGCAGCACCTGATGAGAATGGCTGATGTGGTCGTACACCCCCCAGCCTCTCCATCCCACCCCATCCTGACCCCCTGCCACAGTGAAAATAGAATCCTGGGAAGAGCACTGGCTTCAGAATCAGGTAGTTTGGGGACTAGAATCTTAGCTCCAAAACTTGACAGCTAGGGAACTTCAGCAAATTCTTAGCCTCTCTGAACCACAGTTTCATCATCTGTCAAATTATCCGGACAACAACTCTCTTGTAGAATTGTTGGGAGGATTTAAGTCATGTATTGCTGCTCAGGTTGTGCACTACACAAGTCCAGGGGGCCACCATAAGGCCACAAAGTCAACGACATCCCTTGGATTGTGTAGGTATGAAATATTGTGTTAGGAGCCTCTGACACAAAGCCTGGCACCTAGTAAGTGCTGAATCATGGTGGCCAAAAAATCAGGCTTATTAATCATACTTTTAATTCACAAAGGGAAAACCACCTAGCTTTCAGCAGGCATAATAGTTTCAGAGTAGAAAGTTGTAGCCATGGTAATATATGAGGCAACTTCAGAGTTGACAGGGATATGATGTCCTCAGGGAATGTATTTTCATTGTTTTTTAGAGCCCAGAGCTCCAGAAGTTGGTCATGCTTACTGGACATTTTCTTGTGAGTAATCAGAAAGCTTGTAGTGCTCGGACGTATGTGCTCTTGAAGCCATTTTGTCTTAATGAGGTGAGGTTTGATTTAAGTGGAGAGTAATTGTCTTTCCCTATTAAAATAATGTTTTTTCCTTAAATGAAAACATAATGCACAGGAGGAGTCCCAGTGAGATAGCCAGGTCTTACCAAATCTGCCTATAGTGAAGTCCAGCAGCCGGCAAGTCACACTGACAAGCAGAGAACTTCTAATCAGCAGTTCCGAGCCTCTCTCCTAGATGTCCATCAGATATTAAGGGACAGATTTCTGGAAGACAGAGACTAAAACAACAATCGAAAAGAAAAGAAAAGAAAGGAAGGGAGGAAGACAGGGGTGGGGGAGGGGAGAGAGAGGACGGGAGGAAGGAAGGTCGGAAGGAAGGAAAGAAAGAAGGGAAGAAAATGGAAGAAAGGGAAGGAGGAAGGAAGGAAAATTAATTAATTCAAAGCTAGAGGCAAAATAACACTTCCCCCAAACTTGTAATTAGTAGCCATAATGAGAAGATTTTACAACTATAAAACAAGGACAAAGGCTCATAAAAAGAGAAGACGAACAAGAAAAAAACACCTGGAAATTAAAAATGTGAGAGCAGAAATAAAAATGCACTTGATAAATGAGGTGATACAGTCGAGGACATACCCTAGAAACTCAAACACAAGAACAGAGTTGGAAAATGAAAGAGAATGATATGGTCTGTCTGATGGTCCAAGTCCAAATAATCAAGAGAGAAAATGGAGGGGAGGAACAAGTAATAGAACATTTCCTAGGACTGAAGTAAGTAAGCTTCCAGATTGAAGAGGCCTTCAAAGAACCTAGCATAATGGAGGAATTCTCACATCAAAGCCTGGCAATCCAAAATTTCGTATCACCAGAAATAAAGAAGATCGCAAAAGCTGTCAAGGAGAAATAGAGATCAGGATGGCATTCAACTAGAAGACTACAGAACAGTGCTTTCAAACTTCAGAAGGAAAATGATTGCCAATTTGAATTCTGTAACCCGCCAAATTATCAATCAGGAATGAGTATAGAATAGAGACATTTTCAGAAATGCAGGGTCTTAAAGATTTTACCTCTTATGTACCTTCTGAAAGAAGTTACTGAAAGATGTGCTCCATCAAAATGAGGGAGTAAACTGAGAAAGACGAGTGGAATCAGCAAGTCATCCATTGCAGCGTAAGACAGTGGAGAAAGGGAATTTTCAGGAGGATGGAAGAGAGAAGACCAGGAAACAGCTGAAGAGGAAAACCAATTCAGAACAGAGTAGGAGAAGGGCGGTGTCCAGGCAGAGGGACTCTCAGAGTAAAAAATGAAAGTAGTAGATTATCCGACATGGTTGACTGTGCGAAGAGACATTCCATAGTTGTACAGAGGTTTCACCAGAAATTTGAAGAACACCAAACAGTTTTTAAAAGCAGTTAAGTCCAGTAAAAATAAAACATCATACAATAATCTCCTATAAGAATTATTAAAATTTTTTCTCCATAATATCTCTTCACATATTATAGCACTTTTCAGACAAGAATTTTCTGCCTTTCATTTTATTTTTGCTTTTGAGACAACAAAATCTTACCCAGAAGCACACTAAATATATATGCCATAAGAAGTGATAGTTTGACAGTATAATTTTAGGCAGTGACACACTTGCCAATTGATTCAACAGTTTCCAGTCAGAGACTAGTGTATTGGACCAATGTGAGATACTTACTATGTTTGAATGAGCCTCAAATGCTTTGTTATGCAAGGACTGCCAAACAAGAAAGACCTTCTACAACACTTCAGTCTATTAAGGGTGCATGCTCTCTCCTTGTGTTTCCAAGCACTCTCATCTTTAGCTTTCATTTAGTTCTAGGAGCATACCGGTACTCCAACTTTAAGCGCAGCTTGAGTGAAAGGTATTCATAAGCCCAAAAAGTTTGGTGAAGAAAACGGTACAGCAAGAACATACCTTCCAGAGAATGACTCTTGCAACCGTCATGCACTTAAGTCTACTCTTCTTCCTTTGGTGAGTAAAATAAGCCTTCATTACATCACATTATATATGCATAATGTGTATACAATATATGTATACACACACACACAAACTGTATTTACTGTCAAGTTATCGTGTATTATTTATTTAAACTTGTTTTTATTGTTCAATTGATTTATTTTTCTACCTGTGAAAAATGTTTGGGCACCTGGGGATGCATCAATATTTTCCCCATTAAAATTAATGGCATTTTTTTCCATTCATTTAACAGCTTTTCACTTATTTGTAGGGTTTTCAGGATCAAGTTAAAAATCTGTAAAAAGAATGGGTATTTAGGAAATGAAATGTAAATACACTACTTGGCTCAGCAGTGAACAATATTTACATGGTCCCAATCGTGAAAACAACAAATATGAATTTAGTAAAAGTGATGATTTAAGCCATACGGGTGAGAGTGCTATATCAGGTTGAATCTTCGTCTTTCTTATTAGGAAGTCAACATATGATATATAAATCTGGAAAGGCAAGAATAGCAATACTAACAAGTGATGTAGAAAAATAGAAGTGCTAGAAGCAGCGTCTAAAAGGGTAAAAAGTGGTTGCCTCTGGAAATGAGGACTTGGGTGAAGAAGCGGAAGCTTTATCCTAAGCTTCAAAGGACTGTTTGACTTTTTAAAGTAGGCAATAACTTTGATAAAAATTTAAATTATGTTTAATAAATATATAATAAATATTGGAAAAAGCTCAGAAAATACAAATATGGAAAGAGAATAAAATAAAAGCCATTCGTAACATATAAACCCAGAAAAGCCTGTCAAGAGACACTAGTTTTGAGTTTCGAATCTCTCTACTCTACATACATATAGGCACATTTTTTAAAAGTGTGAGATTGTGTCGTTAATATTGTTTTGCAACGTGCATTTTCCCACACAGTCACTGTAGGGAATTTTTCCATATCAATATTCATCCACTACATCATTTTAATGGCTGCATATTTCCCATCATATGGATATACTATAATTTATTTAATTCAGCTCAACGTTAACCACTAATTATTCAACCAGCCTAATTCTTCCAGCAAAGACATGCAACTTTAACTTATTTTGGAAAGATAGCAAAAAGGAATTTTCTCTACTCTGTGTTCAATTGTTGTCTTCAATAATTTCTATTTTGCTTTACTAGCAAAGGAGTTAGAGATTTCACTTGCTCTGAGATATCCCCCTGACTATCCACACTGTTTCTTTTGGAAATTCTCTCCCATTGAAATTGTAAATGGAATGCATATGTGGTAGATGGCTGCTCTTGCCTGTCCGTGTCCTTTTTTTGTCTTTAGATAACAGCACCTCAATTTTCCTTGGTAGAATCCCTTCTCCTTCCTCCCACAACGCTCAGCCCACGTGGTTTGGGTGAAACTGACCCACCTTCATATCTGGAAGGTGCGTTCAGCCTAGTTCTTCTTTCTAGCCTCAGTGAATGGTTCAGGGGTGGACATGTGCACAGAACTGATTCAAGGAGAGTCAACTCCAGACTTTCATTGGAACCTTTAGGACAGAGGAACTCTCTTTCTTCTCACTGGGATTGCTGAGCTGAGAAAAGGGCAAATCTGGAGTGGCTGGAGGCCATTGGCCATTACAAAGGGAGAGCCTGCCTCGGGATAAAGCCAAAGAGCAAGAAATATGAACCAAGAGATGCAGAAAGTCAGGTTCCTGCCGACACATTTCGTGCACTGGATCCAGCACTGCCTGGTGTCCTTAGCCACGGTTGTATGAATTAACACATTTCCCCTTTTCCCTTAATCTTTTGAGTTGGGGTTCTGTCATCTGGGGTTCATACATCTATGTGTATAACATAGACTCAAAGTCAAATAATTTAAACAGAACAGAAAACCATAAGGTGAAAATTAAAAATTTTCCTCCTTACCCCCTCAGTTCTCAGTTTAGACTCCCCAGAGGCTGTCACTCCTTACAGTTTCTTTCACATGCTTCCAAAATGTGTCTGTCCATTTACAAATATACCAATTTTTGAAGATATACAAACAGGATTATACTATGCTGTCCTGCAGTTTGTGTTTTCTACTTTGCCATGAGGTGAATGACACCTTCCCTCATCACATCCTGACATCTAGTTCATTTATCCTAAGACCTGCAAAGGATTCTATTATAGGGACAGCTCATATTCCGACCAGACCTGTACTGATGGCCAATTAGGTTCACTTGATTTTTCACCATTAAAATGAAGCTGTGCTGAGCATTCTTCTCATATAGTTATACGTGGCAAATGTGCTTCTGGTCCCTCGTTACCCAGACTCCTTCCAGGGGCTACATTTAGTGGGGTGTGTGTAAGTAGTTGCTAGCTGCACAGTGTAAGAATAGCTTCCAGAAATACTCCAACTACCCACAGTGCCAACTCACAGGGGTCAAGATACAAAGGTACAGGGCCATAGATCATTATTCAGTAAAAACATGTGTGAGGATAACAGGACAGAGTTATGTAGGGAGTGGAAGGGAAATGGTCTGAAATGCACAGAGCCAGAAGCTAGTCTGTAGAAAATTCTTCCAGTCATCAGAGGTATGAAAATGGTTTTGTTTCTCACCAAAGTCTGTTAGAAACATACCTGATAATGCAGCATATATAGACTCCTATAAATGTACCATGTTTTTTTTTTCTTTTTGATGAGAATCATAGAGAATAGAATATATTAAAACTGCTGTCTTTGTAGGGCCCAAATGTGTACAAGTACTGCAAACAGTGAGGATGTCTGTGGGAAGCAGCATGTTTTATGCATCAAAGCTATCAATAACAATAAAAAAAACAAGTTTCAATTTACCATGCTATAGGAACAAGTGAATTATCTTCTTATTCTCTTTATTAAAAAAATTTCAAAATTGTCATCATATGAATAAGGAGTGATCAAAGAATATGTAGCTAAAAATAAAAGGTAGGGGCTTCCCTGGTGGGGCAGTGGTTGAGAGTCCGCCTGCCGATGCAGGGGACACGGGTTCGTGCCCCGGTTCGGGAAGATCCCACATGCCGCGGAGCGGCTGGGCCCGTGAGCCATGGCCGCTGAGCCTGTGCGTCCGGAGCCTGTGCTCCACGACAGGAGAGGCCACAACAGTGAGAGGCCCGCGTACCGCAAAAAAAAAATAAATAAATAAATAAATAAAAGGTAGGAAAGAAAGCATAGTAAGAGTGCATCATACTCAAATTAATAAAAATATGATGCTACTTTTCTGAATTTTCTGATGCTTTTGTTATTTGTCACCTTTTTAGAATGCATAATTTTTGTAAGTTTTTTCTCATTGTAGATAAATATTCATTTTTGTGCCTGACTTGTAAATTTTTTTTAAAAGAGATGCTCTAAAATTGTATGAGCTTCAGACTCTACAAAACTTGGATTCATACCTGCATAGTGTCTGAACATATAATGTCTGGAGTTAGACTGCTCAGCTTCAAATCTCAGGTGAGCCATTGTTGCAGACTGAATGTTTGTGTCCTCCAAAATTCATATGATGAAGCCTAATCTCCAGTGTGATAGAATTTGGAGATGAGGCCTACGAGAGGTGACTAGGTCATAAGGGTGGAGCCTTCCTGAATGAGGTTAGTGCCCTAACAGACCACTCTGTTGCCCCTTCCACCATCTGAGGACACAGCCAGAAGGTAGCCATCTATGAATCAGAGAGAGAGAGCTCTCATCAGAACTCAACCATGCTGGCACCTTGATATTAGGCTTCAGACTCCAGAGCTGTGAGAAATAAATTTCTGTTGTTAATAAGCTATCCAGTCTATGGTATTCTGTTACAGCAGCTCAAGATCAAGACTAAGATGGCCATCTGCCAGTTCTGTGACCCAGGGAAGTTTACTTCACTTCTCTGTGCCTCAGTTTCCTACCTAAAAAAAATGGGGTTAATAACTTCAGAGGGTTGTTGTGAGGATTAAATGAATTAATACCTATATAGAACCTAGAACCTGGCAATCAGTAATAGTCAATAACAACTATGGTTATTTCTTATGCACTTGTGCAGATATCTCAGCAGGATAGATTCCTAGAAGTGTAAGTGCAATTATATTAATTTTAATAAAGAATGTGCCAGGGCTTCCCTGGTGGCGCAGTGGTTGAGAGCCCGCCTGCCGATGCAGGGGACACAGGTTCGTGCCCCAGTCTGGGAAGATCCCACATGCCGCGGAGCGCCTGGGCCCGTGAGCCATTGCCGCTGAGCCTGCGCATCTGGAGCCTGTGCTCCTCAACGGGAGAGGCCACAGCAGTGAGAAGCCCGCGTACAGCAAAAAAAAAAAAAAAAAAAAAAGAATGTGCCAAACTGCATCCCAAAAGCAATGCCAGCTTACCCTCCCATTATGTACATAGTGACATACATCAGAGCTGTGGAGTCAGGAAGCCCTTCCCAGATGAACTTATGGCTGTGGTCCTTACCACGTTCCACACTAGTCCAGTTCCCTGAACCCTGTCCAAGCTAAGTTGGTCAGTGGCTGCTGGGAATGGTAGGCCCTGCTCCTAATTAACCCATCCTGCAAAGCCTATGAGTAGCTGCCATTTACCAAGCACCTTCCCTTCATTGAGCTCAGCAGCCCTGTAGGTTAGGCAGGGTGAAGCCGAGGTTATTCTTTTATGAAAGATAAAATTGTGGCTCAGAGAGGTAAGGGACCTATGTGAAGTCACCCCAGCAGGTAAGAACCAGGGAGAGGAACAAGAATCCAGGTCTTCTAAAAACCTAATGCTTTTCCTATTATACCTTGTTGCCTCTCAAAAATCTTTCCATTAATGAAACATACTCTTTATAAAGAAATATATTCATAGTGAAATATGAAGCTTTCTCCAAGTTAGTTGTGAAGAGCAAGCATTAAGACTATATCATGTACTAAGAGTGTGCTTCTAAGAAAAATAAATTTAATTGCAGCCTCATGATTCAAATCAAATCCACCTTGCTTTAAATCTTCAATTATGGTAAAATATAGCTGTAGAGAATGTGCTTTCCATCCTAAGCACCTTCTGTACTTCTACCTTTAAAAACCTACCTCCCCCATCCCCCAGTCTTGTTATCTTCTCTTCGACTTGCCAAACAAATCTTCTCCAAAAAACAGAACTGATTAAATGCCTAAGGGAAGGAAGTGAAGAATTCAAAAGTAGAGTTTGTTCCCACATGTTCAGGCTAATTTAACTTTTCTCACATGACAAATTAGAAAGGAAAAGACAAATTTGCATAGAAGGACAATTAAGAATAAACTAGAGGTGTCCTCTGTCCCAAATTAGAACAGGATTCCATAATTTTGCTTTACAGGCATGACATGCAGGAACTAATGGGTGGATGCTTTTGTTCTCCGGTGTCACCCAGCAAGTGGGAGCTTCAGCACAAAGTGAGGCTTAGCCCATGATGAAGTGTGCCTCAGACCTTCTCTTCAGCAAGCTGGGCTAACTACCATGTTACATACTGTCTAGCTTATGGAAAATGTGAAAATGCCCAGGGCCCATGAAAGTTCGGTCAAGTCTATCGATAGATGATAGATAGATAGATAGATAGATAGATAGATAGATAGATAGATAGATAGATATAGATAGATAGATAGGTGATAGATGAGTCAATGAAACACTGAGAGGCTCCTCACCAGAGGGATTTATCTGAATATGCAACACGATGGCTCCCAGGCCATCTTCTGGCTCACCAACCCTAGTAATTTCTAGTGACTATCTCCTTCCTCAAAGCTCTAAGAATACTCAAAAGACCTGCTCTGCAAGTACAATTATGGGGGTAGATTTTTAATGTGCAGGACTTGGTACACAGTAGCCACTTATTACTCCAGCTGCCACAGGAAGTTTCTTTCTCTCCTTGGCAAAGCAAAGATGCCTACACATAGAGATTCCCAGCTGCTGACAGCCTTAAATTATCCAGAGATTTGCCTTTCAGAATGAGCTTTACAAGAGCTCAAAGGTCAATTAACCCTAAATAAGAACTGGCAAGCTCCCTACCCACTTCCTGGTGAACCAGAAGAAGAGAGAAGATATACAATAGGGTCTGAAGTTTTGAGCATCTTGTTGAAACATCTACTATATATATTTTTTAAATAATAGGTAATAGAAGTTGACTCTGGCTAATTTAATTAAAATGAAATGTTAGCATTTATTGAAAGGACTTATGATAGCCTAGAGAATCCCAGGAAAAGCTAAACATAAGAACTTCTTCAGGAGTAGAAACCCCAGTAGCTCTGGGAATCTGGAGAGCAGGAATCCCGCAGCTCTGGGAAATGGGCAGTACATCAAAGAACTGTCTTGGAGAAAGGGCTTTTCAAATTATTTTCCCATCAGGCTCCTCACCTGTTGGGTGAGAACATTCGATTAGTTCAACCTTGACCACGGGGACAGAGGACACAGGGGAAGCCTGTCTGTGTACAGTGTCACAGGAGTTATTCCCCAAAGGCCAGCTGCTATTATTTTTTAAAGGCCAAAGAGATGTGGGCAAACAAAAGCAGCAGGAATTCATTATGCTTAGTTTCTGTCTGTAACCCAAAGAAAAATGTATGCCAAACCTTCCAAATGTTTCAGGCCCAACACATGAAACGCCCAGTGTTCTGTTTCCAGGAACTACAGATCATACACAGGAACAAACTTTCCCCATCCCTAGGTCATATATCAAGGACAAGATCTACACCTTTGAAGGGGATAAAGGGTTTGGTTTACAGACAAGTGAACAGCCAAGTGCTGTGTAGTAAGAGCCATGAGAGGGAAGTACAGGGTAACACAGCAGGGGTGCCTGGCCTGGCCTGGACTCAGGGAGGAGCAAGGAGGAGTCAAGAGTGGGTGAGAGGTTGGCAGTCTATAAAGAATGGGATGTCTGAGGGCAGGAAAAGGAGCATGTGTTACCGTGGAGGGGTGCTGAAAGTGCTTCTATTTGTCTGAACTACTGGTCCCAGTACTTCACTCTCTGCTGGCTCAACCTTGCCCTGGGTAGGATGAAGAGTACTTCTTTCTGTGTTGACTTTGACTTGGCCGTGAAATTGGTAGATGTGTCAGAGTGCCAATCTTTTTTTTTTTTTTTCACAGTGCTAATCTTAAGAGCCTAGGTCTTAGGCATTGGGTGTTCCACTCACCTGCATGAGTTTCTGCCACTGCCATAAGAAGAACATGCCCCAACTGCTCTGCTGGTCCAAGGAGGATGAAAAAACACATGCAGCATGGCCTTCAGGCCAATCCACAGAACTGCATCTAAAGGTAGAGCCACTCAGCCAAGCCCAGTCTAGATCACCCACCCCAGCTGCCACAGCCGGAAGCAGAATTGCTCCAGCTGACCTTCAGATCCATGAGAGTAAATGATGGAGGGAGGGTTCAAGCCACTGAATGTGGGGATGGTTTTCTATGCAGCATTACTGCGACAAGGGCTGAGGGATATAGGAGTGACAGTAAAAAAAAAAAAAGCCTGAGAAGGGACTGGAGAGGTAAGCAGAGGCCTAATCGTCAAGGACTCTCTAAGCCTATTAATTTGAACTTTTATCTTAAGGGCAACGGAGTCCACTGAAATGTGTTAAGTAGGGAAGTTACACAGTCAGGTTTCCCTTTTAAAAAGCTCACTCTGAGGGTCTGTAAGGCAGACAGGGTTGGAGGGGGCACCAGGAGAGATTTCCTAAAGTTCTCAAACGAACAGTTTTCCAAAGTGTACAATTTTATGCATTTTTCTTCCAGCATGTGGCTTTCCTATTGACTTTTTAAATGGTATCTTCAATGGTTAATTTTTATAAGATCCAACTTATTAAATTTTCTTTTATGGCTACTGCTTTCTGTGTCTTTTCTAAGAAATTTTTGCCTTTCTCAAATTAGGGATGATATTCTATTTTTTTTCCTAGAAGCTATATAGGTTTAGCTTTTAAATTTAGGTCTATGATCTGCAGTGAACTAATTTTGGGCTATGTTGTAAGGTAGTATCAGGATTCATTTTTTCCCCATATAAATACCCAGTTATTTTGGCACCTTAAAAATGAAGATTTTTTTCTTTCCCCATTGAATTGCCTTAGCTTGGATATGAAAACTTCATTGGCCATATATGTTTGGATCTATTTCTCTATTCCCTATCTGTTCCACTGATCTATTTTTCTATTCTTACACCATGTTGTATTTTTTTTTAATATTTATTTATTTATTTGGCTACACTGGGTCTTAGTTGCAGCATGTGGGCTCTTCATTGCGGCATGCGGGATATTTTGTTGTGGCGCGCCGGCTCTTTGTTGCGGTGCATGGGTTTCTCTAGTTACAGTCCGTGAGCTCCAGAGAGTGCCGGCTCAGTAGTCGCGGTGCGTGGTCTTAGTTGCCCTGTGGCATGTGGGATCTTAGATGCCCGACCAGAGATGGAATCCATGTCCCCTGAATTGTAAGACAAATTCTTAACCACTGGACGACCAGGGAAGTTCCATACCACATTGTCTTGATTACTGTAGCTTTATAAAAGATTTGAAATCAGGTGATATGTCATTCAACTATGTACTTTTTCAAGATTATTTGACTCTTCTAGGAGCTTTGCATTTCCACGTAAATTTTAGAATCAGCTTGTCAATTTATACTCTCCCCGCCCAAAGGACTACTGGGATGGTTATTGTGATATTTCCATAGATTAACTGACATCTTAACAATGTTGAATCTTCCCATTCTTGAACATGAAATATCTATTTATTCAGATCTTTAATATTTCTCAACAGGATTTTGTAGCTTTCTACATAGAGGTTTTAAATATCTGTCATTGTCTTTGTCCCTAAGTATTTCAATTTTTTGATGCTAAGGTAAGTGATATTGAGTTTTTCATTTTATTTTCCAACGGTTTGTTGTTCTTTTACATGAATGCAATTGATTTTTGTATATTGGCCTAGTATCTTGCAATCTTTCTAATGTTACATAGCTGAGATAAACTCTACTTGGTAATAATGTATTACATCCTTTTAAAATATTACGTTAATTTAGTTAAGAAATTTTGCATATAGGCACAGGAAGGATATCGGTCTGTAACTCCTTCCTTGCAATGTCCTTAACCCTAACCCTTTCTGGAGTTATGCAGGACTCATAAAATGAGTTAAAAAGTGTTCTCTCCTCCACTATTTTCTGAAAAAGTTTGTATAATGTTGGTATTATTTCTTCCTTAAATGTTTGGTAGAATTCATAAATGAGGTCATGTGGACCTGGAGTTTCCTGTGGCAAAGACTTTTAATTACAAATTTAATTTCTTTAGCAGAGAGTTATTCATATCCTATACTTTTTATTTTGTGATTTTTATGTGCCTTTTAAAGAATTTGTCAATTAAAAATTTTCTAATTTATTGACATGAGGTTATTAGATAGTCTTTTATCTGTCTTTTAATGACTATAGAGTCTACGGTGGTGTCTTACATTTCCTTCCTGATATTTGTAATTTGTGTTTTCTTTTTTTCTTGATTAGTCTAGCTAGAGGTCTGTTTTATTACTCTTTCCAAAGAAAACTTTTGGCTTTGTTGATTTTCTCTATTGTTTGTCTACTTTTTAGTTCACTGATTATTATTACTGAAAACTATTATTCACTACTTTTTATTACACTCTTTATCATTTCTTTTTATTTATAATAGGTATAATTTATTCTTCCTAGTTGCTTAAGATGGAGGCTTAGGTAATTGATTTAGGCCTTCTTCTTTCCTCATATAAGCATTTAAGACCATAAATTTTACTGTAAATACTTCTTTAGCTGAATCTCACAAATTTGGATATGTTGTGGTTTTATCAGCAGGTCAAAATATTTTCTTTTCTTGTGATATCTTCTTTGATTCATGGATTATTTAGATGTGTATGGCTTAATTTCAAAATATTTAAATTGGCCAGAGATCTTTTTGTTCTTGATTTTTATTTTAATTCTCTTATTGTCAAAGTATACCCTCTTGATGATTGTAATCCTTTGAAATGTATTGAGATGTGTTTCATGGCCCAGCTTATGGTCTATTTTGGTGAATGTTCCAAGTACATTTGAAAATAATACATATTCTGCAACTGTTGATTAGTATTTGATCAAATGCCAGTTATGTTTATATTGTTGATAGTCCTCTATATCTTTTCTGATGTTTTATATGTTTATATAACATCCAACAATTCTTAAGAGAGGAGGATAAACCTCTTCAACTCTTATTGTGGATTTGTCTATTTCTCCGTTCAGTTCTATCAGTTTTGCACTCATGCATTTTGAAGCTTTGTTATTGGATATATATACATTCAGGAATTGTACATCTTCTTAATGAATTGACTTTCTTGTCATTATGTAATGTCCTGCTTTATAGCTTGCAATTGTTCTTGACTTTGTCTGATAATATGGCCACTCCTGCGTTTTCACAATTAATCATTACATGGTTGTCTTTTTCTATTCTTTTCCTTTTAGCTTGTACGCGTCTTCATATTTACAGTGTGTCTCTCATAAACATTGTGTAATTGGATCTCATTAAAATCCAATCTGGCAGTATTGTTCATTTTATTAGACTGTTTAGTCTATTTAGATATAAAGTAATCAGTGATTTAGCTGGGTCTAATTCTACCATCTTGCTATTTATTTTCTCTTTGCCCTATTCATTCTCTCTTTCTTATTTCCCTCTTTTCCTTCCTTTTTTTGGATCTATTAAATGTGTTCTAGTATTCCATTCTATCTTCTCTATTGGCTTTTTAGCTATGCTTCTTTGTTTTAATTTTTAGCAGTTGCTCCAGGGATTAAAATAAACATATCAGTCTACCTGTGATAATGAATTAACTTTATACCACTTCACATACAATGTAGCGACCTCACACAGTATACTTTTATTTGCCCCTTCTTATCTCTTGTGCTACTGTTGCTAATACACCCTGCTTCTAAATAGATTATATACCTCACAGTACTTTGCTAATGTTTTTGGTTTAAGCAGTCAAATGTCTTTTTAACATGTCTTTAATGTCTTTTAATTTCTAAAATGAGAAGAATGTCTTTTATATTTTTACCCAACAAATTTCCTATTTCTTGTTCTCTTCTTCATATAGATCTGATAACTTATGGAATCATTTTCTTTTCGCCTGGAGAACTTACTTTAATATTTCTTAGGGTACATGTATGCTAGTAAATAACCCAACTTTTGCTTATCTGAAAATGTCTTTATTTACTTTTTTTTTTAAGGCTGTTTTTGCCAGATACAGAATTCTAGGTTGACTGGGAACTTTTTGTTTTCGTTTATTTTTTTATTTAGAACTTCAACGATGTTGCCCCATATCTTCTGACTGGTTTTATGTCTGATGAGAAATCAGCAGTATTTCTTATCATCGTTCCTTTGTATGTAACCTTTCTTCCTCTGGCTGCTTTTGAAATGTTCTCTATATTTGGCTTTCAGCCATTTGTTTATGAAATGACTAGGTGTGGTTTCCTTTGTGCTTATCTTGAGTAAGTTCCATCGAGGTTTTTTTTCTTTGAATGGTGAAATTTTGTCACCTAATTTGGGGAAATATTGCTCATTATTTCTTCCATTTTTTTTTCCTTGCCTCATTTTTTCCTTTCTTCTCCTATGAAGACTCCACTTACACTCATATTATACTACTTGATATTTTTCCACAGATCACCAAGTCTTTGTTCATTTTGTAAGATCCTTTTATTCTCTCTGTTTCAGTTTAGATAGTATTTGTTGATCTGTTTTCAAGTTCACTAATCTTTTCTTCTGCATTGTCCATTCTAATGAAGTTTTTCATTTCATAAATTATGTTTTTCAGTTCTATAGTTTCCACTTGTTTCTTTTTAAAGTCTCTCTTTCTCAGTTGAGATTTCTATATTGAGATGTCCATCTTTTCCTTTAAATTCTTGAACTTATTTGTAATGGCTGTTTTATAATCATTGGCTGCTACTGACTACATCTGTGTCATCTCTGGGGCTGTTCCTATTGACTTTATTCTCCTGGTTATGGGTCACACTTTTTTTTTTAATTTATTTATTTATTCATATAGTTTTGACTGTGTTGAGTCTTCATTGCTGCGCTCGGGCTTTCTCTAGTTGCAACAAGCAGGGGCCACTCTTCGCTGCGGTGCATGGGCTTCTCATTGCAGTGGCTTCTCTTGCACAGGCTCTAGGCATGCGGGCTTCAGTACTTGTGGCTCTCAGGCTCTAGAGTACAGGCTCAGGAGTTGTGGAGCACAGGCTTAGCTGCTCCGCAGCCTGTGGGATCTTCCCAGACCAGGGCTTGAACCTGTGTCCCCTGCACTGGCAGGTGGATTCTTAACCACTGTGCCACCAGGGAAGTTCCGGGTCACATTTTCTTGCTACTTTGCATGTCCAGTAATTTTTCTGAATGCTGGACATTATGAATGCTACAATGTTGAGTTTGCTTTATGCTGTTTTCTTTTAAAGAATGTTGAGTGTTGAGTGTTGAGTATTGCTTTGGCAAGCATTTAATTCAACTTTGATCCTGTTGAGCCTTGTTTTTTGGCTTTGTTAAGGTGGGTCAAGAATAGTCCACATGCTAGGTCTGGAGTAGTCCTATTCCTTGGATCGGACGTTCTGGGGTCTCAGCTAAATGCCCAGAGTGTTCAGTAACATATCTACACTGAGACTGGCCAGAAGCCCAACGTCCCCCACCACTGTGTAACCTCAAGAATTTCCATCAGTTCATTGTCTCTCCGTAGCCATTCTCTGCCCAACCATGCAGGGTCTTGCCTTGCACATGTACAGCTTTGTATTTGGCCAAAGCCTAAAGGGCGCATGAATGCAGATTTCTGGGGCAACTTATCTGTTCAGTTCTTTCTTCTTTAATACCCTATCCCATCCATTCCAGTCACCGCAGCAGCCTGAACCCTGTTGTCACCACCCAGTGAGACCACTGCTGTCTTTTAATATCTACTTTCTCATGCCGCCATTTGGAGCATGTCCCATGGCAGAAAGCTAGACTGAACGTGGGACTCACTTCATGGGTTTCCTTTGCTTAAGGTCTACTGGCTGTGTTTTTTGGAAATCTTTACAAACACTGAGTAATGTTCTTGGCACATATTAGGTGCTTAGTAAGATGGTTTTTAAGGAGGAGGGTGTGATTATTTTGGCTCACCTAAGTCCTACTCCTGGAAATACGCACAAGGCTTATCAAGTGTTCTATCCAGAGAATCAATCTCCATCTCCTCCTCCCACTCCCAGTTCCCCCTCAGGGTAATCAACTTTCTCTTCAGAAGCTGGCAGGCAGTTTTTTGCACATTTGGGTTACTCAGTTTGAGAGGTTTGAGCATTTGGAGAATGATTAGAATTACATTCATCCACAGTTAAGAGGCACACTGTTCTCTGGGGGATTTGATACGCTTTTTCCAAATTAGCTAAATGCTCTCTGGAAGAATTATTGGTGGGAAGGGGAGGCTGTGAATAACCTAGCATAAGTCATCATTCGGAATGTAGCCTTGAAGCCTCCCATGTAGCTTCTCACGTTACCAAGAAAAGAGCTTCTGAGGTTGTTCAAAGGGGGATGCTGAAGAGAGGAAGAAGGCAACTCCAGTGGGACCTCCTGGGAGGGGAAGACCAGCTGGAGGAGGCGCTTGGGCAAAAGAAATCCCCAACAAATGCCTCCTGGCTCTTTTTATTCACCACAAACACCCAACTCCACCTCATCTTCCTGGGGCCCATTTTCTGGACCCCAGGCCATTTTCTTTTGTTTCCATATTGACTGGGAAGATCAGGTCTCCAAAGAGAGGATTATTTCAAGACTGCTTTGGCGATTACATTTGGATTTTTCACATTTCACCATTCTCTATCATTCTGCACACCCCACCGTCACCCCATATACACACTACATAATCAATGCCATCCTCCTTTCTACAAAAGATGCATCATTTGGCTTTGTGGCTTAATGACCCCATTCTTGCCTTAGAGACAATGAATGGACAATTTGAGTTTGGAATTCCTATAGTTTGACCAATGGAACTAACCCTCTAAGATTTCCTGTTCACCAACAACACCACTCTCCCCAGGCCTGCATTTTAGTTCAAAAGCACAAGACAAACAAGGGATTGAAATGACTAAACGTGTGAGAGTTTTAATTTTCCTCTGGGGGGAAAAAACAAGTTATGATTTTCCTCCAAGCAAACAACCTATTTTCCATATGTTTCCAAGAAAAAACTGCTTTTCAGTTATTCTGCACGTTCCATGGATGCTTCCGGTGGGGAGAGCCTAGGAGATCCAACCTCAGCACGTTTTCTCTTGTTGCAGGGAAAATATGTTTTCCAACTCATAGTCTCTGTGTTCTAGTAATTGGGCTTGGGGTGCCCACTTCAATTCCACTTCTGAAAGGGAGCCAGAGAATGAGGAGGAGCAGGGTTTGGTTTCTACAAGCTGTGAGGGCCACTGGGTGGGGGCGCAGTGAGGCCTGGCCTCATGGGCCTGAGGAGGCTGCTGTTCCATACCCCTGGCCCTGGCCCCAGGGTAGATGAGGGGGTATTGTGCCTTCTGCAGAAAGATGGTCTAGAATAACTTCTACCGTGTAACCTCTGGAGTCTGGCTCCTGAGACATCTGTAGCCCCTACTCTCAAAGCATGGAGCAAGGATCTAGGGTGGCCCTTCTAATCCTTGCTAGACTATTAAAAACACCTGACCTTGTCGTTCTCCTAGTTCAGTACCTTCAATAGTTCCCCCATTGCTTTTAGGATAAAGTCCATACTCCCCAGATTTTCTCACAAGGGAAGTTCTCAATAACCTGGCCCTACTGTATTTTTACGTCATCTCTCATTACTCCCTCTGCAATCCTCTCTCCACTCCACTCCCCAGGCCCTGCCGCTTTCTCCTCTCCAGCACTCAGAAGTGTTTGCAGTCCCTTGAATGAACTGGACTTTCTTTCCGCTTGGGATGTTGTTCCTGAGGATGGGAACAATTCACACATGCTCCACCTTGAGGACTCCTGGTCATACTTCAA
The DNA here is from genome assembly GCF_011762595.2 of Tursiops truncatus. NCBI lineage: Eukaryota > Metazoa > Chordata > Mammalia > Artiodactyla > Delphinidae > Tursiops > Tursiops truncatus. Next base: position 85,624,788 of record NC_047041.1, read on the forward strand.
ATCTCAGTGTAGGATTGCTTCCTCCAGGGAGCCTTTCTTCCAGGCTGGGGTGGGTGTCCCTGCTACTTGCTGCCATAGTGCACCGTGCTTACCACATCCCAGCTATTCATTGACAAGTACTCCTGAGCATGTCTATGTAGCAGCCACTGAGCTAGGCTCTGGGGATACAGTGGAAAGAAAACAGTAATAAACAAGTAAAAGAAGCAAATAAGTGGGGAAATACCATTTGTACTAAGTACTGGGAAAGAAGAGGATATAGAAATGGAAAATAAGGAGTGAGGTAAAGATTACCTATACTATTTTATGCTAACGTCCTCTTTACCTCTCTGCCTTTTCATTAGACAGCAGTTCCTCTAAAGTGGAGATTTATATTAATCACCTCTTTATTTCTACTGCACAGCACAGGACATGGCATATAGAAGGCACTCGATAAGAGTTTGGGGTTTGAATCATAGCCATTTTCTGCACCATTTCTAGGCTTATTTTCAACTCTGCTAGAAAGTGGAAATGTCAAATCTTTTTCCAGGAGGGGTAAACTGGGTAATTAAAGGGACAAAGAACAAAGACACTGGCTCATTTGGGAATCAACCTCCAAATCTGCCATGCACCTATCATTATTCACAGAATAGGAGAATGTTTTAATATATGTCCTTGGAGAGAGTGGCCAAGATGGTGGAGTAGAACAACCCTGAGCTCACTGCCTCTCACGAGGACAACAAATTCACAACTATCTACAGAGCAACCATTGATGAAAAAGACTAAAATACGTCCTCAAATTCTTTGACAACACTCCCTCAAAAGATGTAGCCGAATTCTTCTCCCCTTGAAAGTGTGCTGGTCTTGGTGACTGACTTTTTGTTTTTAATTAATTAATTTATTTATTTTTGGCTGCACTGGGTCTTCGTTGCTGCACGCGGGCTTTCTCTAGTTGTGGTGAGTGGGGGCTACTCTTCCTTGAGGTGCATTGGGCCTCTCACTGTCGTGGCCTCTCTTGTTGCAGAGCACAGGCTCTAGGCACATGGGCTTCAGTAGTTGCGGCACGCAGGCTCAGTAGTTGCGGCTCATGGGCTCTAGAGCGCAGGTTCAGTAGTTGTGGTGCACGGGCTTAGTTGCTCTGCAGCATGTGAGATCTTCCCGGACCAGGGCTCGAACCTGTGTCCCCTGCATTGGCAGGTGGGTTCTTAACCACTGCACCACCAGGGAAGCCCTCAGTTGGCTTTAAAATGGAAGATTATTCTGGATTAGCTGGGTGGGCCCAATGTAATCACATGATCCCTTCAAAGTAGAAGAGGAAGGCAGAAGGGAAAGTCAGAGATATTCAAAAAGCAAAAGTGATTTAACATGCTGTTTTTCACTTGAAGATGGAGGGGCTATGTAAGAATGAATATGAGTGGCAGCTGACAGCCAGCCAACAACAAAGACCTCAGTCCTACAACCTCAAAGACTGGATTCTGCCGACACCTTGAATGAATTTGAAAGTAGAATCTTCCCCAGAGCCTTCAGATAAGAGCCCTGATGGCTGATTTCAACTTTGAAATCATCTTGATTTCAACTTTGGAGTATACTGAACAGAACCCAGAAGTGCCCGCCTGGATTCTTCACCTACGGAAATGTGACAGAGTAAGTAGTATTGTTTTAAGCTGCTGAGTGTTTATTACACACCACTAGAAAACTAGCAATATCTAAGTGCTTTTATTTTTTTAATGTTTTAGTCTGGATTTTTTGTTTTATTTTGGTTTTTGATAGTCTAAGGCTTGAATTCATTGATAGATGGTTTCACACATCCAAGCTCCCTGCCTCTCTTTGAAGACCCTGTCACATTCCACGTCTTGCAGGAAGCTTTCCCCAATGGAGTCATCTTTCATCAGCAGCAGTAATGATCTTTTCCCCAAAAATTCTTATTTTGTGGTATTTGCACTAATGTGTAAATGGACCAAATACTTCAATTAAAATTTAAGTGAAAGTTAAGGATGGGGTAGAGGTGATAAAGGATTGAATGTATGTATGTATTGGCAGCCAAACAGAGAGATAAGTTCATTAATTCATTCATTCAAGAAATGATTGAGCACCTATTATGTTCCAGGTAGTCTTCTAGGAGTTAAAGGTATACTGGTGAATAAGACAAGGTCCCTCTCTGATGAACTCTGCATTCTAGCAAAAGGAGGCAGACAATACATAAGTCAACAACTAATAAAGAAAATATTTCAGACAGTAATAAGTCCTATGGGGAGAAAACCTCCAGTAATATGCGGCTTCCAAAGGAAGCCACATTAGAGAGGGTAGCTGCTGAGGACCTCTCTAAGAATGTATTGTTGAGCTGAGACCTGAATGGTGAGAAGTCTGGAATGCGTCCAAACAGGGAAACAGCAATTGCAAAAGCCCTGAGGTTGTAAGGAGCCTGACATGTTGACTGAACAGGGGAGAAACGCACAGTTTGACAAAGATGCATGAACAAGGGGAATGCATAGCTGAGGTCAGACGGGTAGACAGAGGCCAGATCAGCCAGAGCCTTGTAGACCACCGTCAGGAGTTTGGGGTTGATTATCTACACTGGGCAGCCACTGGATGTGGAATATTATTGCAACTGCTTTCAGACCAGTCTCCCTGTGTCAGTCCCTTCCTTCCCAGTCCCTCCTCTATTTTGCTACACCTGAGTGACCCTGGCCATATCACTCTTTAAAAACTACCAGTGAATCCCACAGCCCACAGGGTGAAGTCCAGACTGGACTGGGCAGACCCTCATGATAAGTCCCCATCTTCACTCCCAGGCTTGTCTCTGGGCCTCCCTCATCTCAACCCCATTGTCAGACCACATTAAATTATGCTGCTTCCTCTGAATACCCTCTCCTTGCCTCTCCTCCATGTATCAACATCAAGGGTTAAACAGGAAAAATACTTCCTTGCAGGAGGTTTACCCTAGGGACTATGAATAAAGGTTAGAGTTGATCTAGGGGAAGCAACAAGTACAGTGAATCACCCAGGGACCAGCAACAGCAGGGAGCTGTTACCTGGAAAGGTCTAAAGAAGCAGGAGGAAGGAGTCATACCAGCAGAGCCTGGTGGGAGTAGGAGCTTGGAACAGGAGCTGGTGGGTTGGGGGCGGGGGGGGGGGGCAGTGTGTAGCTGCTGTCAAAATCATAGTAGGCTTGGAGGGAGCAAATAAGTATTCCAACTGCTCTAACCTTTCACTCACCTGCAGAGCCTCTCATTGGCTACAAAACAGAAAGCCAGAGGGCAAGCCTGCTTGGCGATGTAGTCATAGAGGTCAGCTCATGGTTCACAGAGAAAAAACAGAATGAGCCAGATGGGAGAGGGCAAAGTCAGTACCCAGACTCGCTGTTCTTACTACATGCAATGTCTTCCTCCTGGCTTTTTGCCTAGAAAACTAGTAGTTTATCTTCAAAACTATATTCCAAAACCTACCTGAGTGGAAGGAAATATATGGAGTTAAGTATTCTACTAAAGTCCTTGCATTGTCCAGGAAGTAGCAAAAGCATTAATTTGTATTAAACTGTTTTAAGTCAAGAATGTATGGTATAATTTCTAGGGAAACCACTTAAAAAAGATAAAAGAATGTAATATCTAAAAAGATAATAGAGGGTGGAAATGAAATGATTGAACAGGCTTGAGTAATTGGAAAGAAGTGGAACAAAGAGGAGAAAATTATAAGATGTAGATTTAAACCAAATATATAATTTTTTCAGTATTTGCACTAATGTGTAAATGGACCAAATACTTCAATTAAAATTTAAAGATTGTTAGACTGAATTCTAAAAACTCAACTATGTGAAACACACCTTAAATATAAGGACACAGGAATGTTAACTGTAAAAAGATGGAACAAAATATAGCATACAACATTAAGAAAAACAAAGATAGTGTAGCTGTACATAACAAAGTAAATATTACAAAAGAAATGATATTAGATGATGATAGAAGAGTCAATACACCAGGATTGATTTAACTCTGTTTAGCATAACACTGCTAAATTTTTATGCATGTAATATATAGCCTCAAAGTATATGAAACAAGTTAACAGAACTGAAAGGAGAAATAGATAAGTCTATTTCTCAGTAGATGATAACGTAGACAAAAAATCAGTAAATAGAACAACACAATTAATAATCTTAACCTACATTGAACACCATAGTCAACAACTGCAGCATATAAATTTTATTCAAGTGAACATGGAATATTTACCAAAATTAACAGTATACATGACCAAAGCAAATCCCTATGAATTTAAACGAATTTAAATCACACAAAGCATGTTCTTGGCCTACAATGCAATTGAATGAGAAGTAACAAAAAGATAACTACACAATTGGGAAAAAATTATGGAAAGCCTAAATGAATGGAGGGATATACCATCTTCATGGATTGGAAAGCACAATATTGTAAAGATGACAGTGCTCCCAAATTGATCTATAAATTCAGTGCAAGCCAAAGCAAAACCCCTGCTGTTTTGTGTGAGAGTATGTGTGTTTGGTGGGTATTGACAAGTTGATTTTAAAGTATATGGGAATGCAAAGTGCTAAGCATAGCCAAAACAATATTGAGGAAGAACAGACCTATAGGACGAACAGTATCAGGTATCAAGACCTATAATGTTATATAGAGTGTAGAATTATTGTAAAACATATACAAATAGACAAAAACAATAGAATTTAGAGTCCAGAAATTGCTACACATGTATATGGTCACTTAATTTACGATAAACTAGAAAAACATATTTGTTTAAAATAAATTGTTCTAAAGCAATTAGAAATCTTTCAGGAAGAAAAAAATAAATCTTGATCCTTAGTTTACATTACACATAAGAAACAATTCTAGATGATTGCAATCTAAACTGAAACATAAAACAAAACTTTCTACAAGTAGGAGAACCTCTTTGTGCCTTGGAGTAGTTAATATTTCTTTAGAAGGACATAAAAAGTGCTAAACATTAAGGATAATGGGCTATGTTAAAATGAAGAACTTTTATTTTTCTGAAAACATGATTGAAAGAGTGCCAAGGAAGTCCACAGAGTGGGATAAGTTATGTATAATACATAATTCAAAAAGAGGACTTGTATTCAGAAGATATAAAGAACCCCTACAAATCAACAAGAAAGTAAGCAAACATACAAGTCAATCAGTCAATGGAAAAATAGCAAAGACTCAAATGGACACTTCACAAAAGAGATTAGCCAAATGGACAATAAACCTATGAAAAAGTGCTCAAGTTTATTAGACATCAGAGAAATGCTAACCAAAACTCCAGTGTGTATCACATCTACCAAAATGAGTAAAACTAAAAAGCTAGATGATACTAAGCATTGGCTAGGATATGGAGCAACTATAATCCTGTATATTGCTTACAGGACTGCAAACTGAAGGTATCTATGAAAGTTGAACATACGCAACCCTATAACTCAGCAAATTTTACTGCTAAGGTATCCAACAGAAATGCATTCATATGCTCCTCAAAAGACATGTGAAGAAGGTACTGTCATACTAGCCCACATGCAGTGTCATACTGGAAACCACTCGAATGCCTGTCAGTGTCAACACTGTAAATAAATGTTGTATATTCACATAATGGAATACTAAGCAGCACTGACAACAAACAAATGATAATCACGTTCAATAACATGCATAAATCTCACAAACAGAATGTTGAGCCAAAGACAGAGAAAAGTACATCATTCTATTTATATAAAGTGTATAAAACAGACTTTATTGTGTTCAAAGTTAGATGGTGGTTACCATAATGAGTGGATAGTGGTTGGAAGTGGGCATGACAGAGCTTCTGAGGTGCTGGTTACCAAGGACGTTCAGTTTGTGAAAATACACCAAGTTGTACACTCATGATTTGTATACTTTTCTCTATGTATGTTATATTGTAATAAAAGGGTACCAAAACTCAATTCCTGGTGGATTGATAAATATGACTACTTTAACAACTTCTTGGATAACGTAATCCCACTAAAGGGGGAGAAGAAGAAAAGAACTAACTTAAGTTACTTTGGAAAACAGGATGATGATTATATTCTGTAAAGCTAAAGATAAAAAGAACTGTGTAGAAATACTGTACTCTAGTGTTCCTCGTAAAGGGTATGGGTTAGGAATTCTGAAACTAATTTATGCGTGTGTGACATTTGAACAAATAAGTAAATACATTGTAGGTCATGACAGCTGGGTTTTTCACTATCAGAGAAAGAAGATAAAAATTAGAGAAATGGGAAGAGTCAAATGAGCCCTGTGGTGTTGGATAGAATCTATAGTATCAGCATGAATTCATGGCTTTTAATATACACACACACATATACACAGATGTGTGTGTGTGTGATGTATACCTACCTACATATACTTCTTATTCCCTTCTGTTGAAAGGGCCTAGAAGCAATGACACCCCAGTAGCAATGAGCACACCGAGTGCCAAGATCTTGGTTCTAAATACCAACCTATAATTCAAGGAACCAGGGATCCTTGGAAAAATGATTGAGTCTAGGGTTTGGACAGGGAAAGTACAAGGTGAGCATGGAGCATCATATGGAACCAGAAAGGAAGGAACTGCAAAGGGAAAAAAAAAAAAGGTGGGTGACGTTGAAAAGGCACAAGAGCCAGGACTTCCCTGGTGGCTCAGTGATTAAGAATCTGCCTGCCAATGCAGGCAACACGGGTTCAATCCCTGGTCCAGGAAGATCCCACATACCGCAGAGCAACTAAGCCTGTGTGCCACAACTACTGAGCCTGTGCTCTAGAACCCATAAGCCACAACTAATGAGCCCACGTGCCACAACTACTGAAGCCCAAGCACATAGAGCTTGTGCTCTGCAACAAGAGAAGCCACTGCAGTGAGAAGCCTGCGCACTGCAGTGAAGAGTAGCCCCCGCTCGCCGCAACTAGAGAAAGCCTGCGCACAGCAACACAACGCAGACAAAAATTAATTAATTAATTTTAAAAAAAAGAAAAGGTACAAGAGCACAAAATCTGGGGCAATTTGAGGAATAAAATAAATATGAAAAAAAGGAATATAACCCAAAGAATAAAATAAGTACCTATGAATCCATATTAATACAATTGAATAAATAAACGGGAGCAAAAGGACAGCCCTTCCCCACAGCAGAACTTCCAGTTTATAAATTTGGAAGGAATTTTAGAAGTAGAAAATTACTACCAGGCAAACAACATAGTAATAATTATTGCAGGCAAGAATCATCAAGGGATGCTAAAATTAGTGGGTGAAAGTCTAATGAGAAACAGGGTGTTTGCATAGTCTCAAAGTGTCTCCCCAGGGGATACTTATTATTGACAAAGGGAAAAACAGTAACTTTACTTTGGAGAATCCTGGCACACACCACCTTAATCAATTGATCAAAGTCAACCTGGACATAATAAGATATATTACTCTATGTGCCTTCTGATCTGATGCACTGAGAAGCACAACATCACATCCATGGTATCCTTGCCCACCCCCCCACCCCCCCGCCCAATACATAATCTCAACTAATGCAAAAAATTGACAATCTCAAGTGCTGCCAAGGATGTGGAGAAACCAGAATTCTCATGTATCGCTGGTGGTGATGCAGACTGGCACAGCCACTTTGAAAACCTGTTTGGCAATTACTTATTCATACAGTTAAACATACTCTTACCATATGACCCAGTAGTTCCATGCCTAGTATTCGTCTGAGAGAAATTAAAGCTTGTGCTCACACAAAGACTTAGACACAAATTTTTATGGTGGCTTTATTAGTAATAGCTAGAACTGGAAACAACTCAAATGTCCACCAACTGGTGAATAGATAAACAAATTGTGGTACATCCACACAATGGAATACTACTCAGCAATGAAAAGGAGCAAATTACTGATATACCAACATGAATGTATCTCAGATACATTATGCTAAGTGAAGAAAGGCCGACTCAAAAGGCTCCATGTTGTATGATGCTATTTATATGGCATTTTGAAAAAACAAAACTACAGGAATTAAAAACAAATAGGTAGTTGTCAGGGGTTGGGATTGGGGAGAATAAGCTGACTACAAAGGCACATGAGGGAATTTTAGGGGGTTGATGACACTGTTTTATATGTTGATCGTGGTAGTGGTTTCATGACTGTAAATATTTATCAAAATTCAAAACTGAATGCTAAATAAGGTGGCCAAAAAAACCCAAAACTTCTTAAAAATATCATGTTTATAGTTACTAATGCTTAAAATAGTGTTGATAATCATAAGAAAACATCAGACAAACCCAATTGGGGGACATTCTACAAAATTACTCTTCAAAAGTGTCAAGGTGATAAAAGACAAAGAGAGACTGAGGAATTGCCACAGCTTGGAAGAGACCAAGGAGACATGTCAATTTAAGGCAATGTGGGAATCCTGGATTGGATCCTGAACTGTAAAAAGGATAGTAGTGGACCATTAGCAAAATGAGATTAAGGTCTCTGGATTAGTTAATAGTATTGTGACAATATTAATTTTCTGGCTTCAGTAATTGCACTATCATTATGTAATGTGGAATATGTTACTCTTAGGGAAAGCTGGATGAGGGGTACACAGGAACTCTATTATTTTTGCAAGTCCAAAGTTTTTGTAAGTTTAACATTATTTCAAATTAAAAAGTTTAAAACCATTCATAATTTCTATTTATCAAAAGATTCCATGAGACTGTAAAAAGGCAATCTACAGAATGGGAGAATGTATTTACAATATACATATCCAACAAAGAATTCATTTCTATAATAAAGAAGTCTTACAAATTAATAACAAATATATATATATTTATATATATATATTTATTAATAACAAATATATATATATTTATATATATATTTATTTATTTATATATTTTTATATATATATATATATATATATCACATTAGAAAAAGGACAAAAATTGTGCAAGTTTACTTCATAGAAGAGAATATCTGACTTGGCCAATAAAGATAAAAGTTGTGTAATTTCATTAGTCATCATGAATATGCAAAATAAAACCACAATGAGATGCCGCGACACACTTAGTAGAATTGCTATAATTAAAAGGCCAATAATTCCAAGTGCAGGCAAGGATTTGAATTAATACTGGATTTTCACATCCCTTTGATGGGAGTGTAAATTGGGACAGTCCACCAAAGGTAAAGATATTTGTGCTTTGTCCCCCAGCAATTCTGCCCCTCAGTACACAGAACTAAAACTATATGTGTATATATTCATCCAAAGACATCCACAAAAATGTGATAACAGTACTATTTGTAATAGCTCCAAAGAGATGCAAACCAAATGTCCATCAACATAAATTGCATCGTATTCACACAATGGAATAGTATGCAGCAGTATAAATGGAGAAATCACCACTATACATGATAACATAATTGAATCATACAAACATAATATTGAGCAAAAAGAGGGAAAATTCCTCTGTGATGACAGACATCAGCACAGTTGTTACCTTTGGAGAGAGGCAGGCAGTGATAGAGTGGGGAGGTGATGACTGGGTGGGCCTGAGGGGACAATGGTTACGTCTGTGTGTTCACTTCATGAAAATACATTGAGCCGTACCCTTATCTGTATATGTTACACTTACAAAATATTTAATTCTTAAAACCTTTTGGAAAGAAAATAATAAAGGAAAAATAGTAATGTTTTCATGAAACTATTTAAAAGTCCCTTTGTTTTGAAGAAAACACAATTGTTCTGGGTAAAGCACTTCTCTGTATGGGTGAAGAAAACACCTAGCATAGACCTTTTAAATGTAGGTGTGACGTAAAATCCGAGACTTCTCTATGCTGAAACAGTCTCAGCAACGTAAACAAATGCCAAAAGCAAGCAGACAGAAAATTAGAGAAGAAACTAACCATACAAATCTGGAGAACCAAAAACAAACAAAAAAATTAGTTTCTAAGAAATTAGAGAAGTGAAAATACATGTTTTATATGCTAATCAAACCACCCTGCCATGGTGATTTTGGGAATCAGCCTTCTCAGAGTGAAAGCCATGGGTTACCACGTGGGGCAAGGATAAAGAAAGCAAAAGGTACATTGCATAATGAAAGGGCATCAGAATGAAAAGAAAATAATTTCCTGGGACATGAAATGCAATCAAGTCAAGACCCATATTTTATCTCTGCTGGAGGCAGTCTTATTTGTTAGTAAAGTGCTGGGATAATCAACCATTGTTCTCCCTGCCAAGACCATCAAAACAAATACAAGCTTCTTAGCTCAGTGCTAAAAAGGTCTGAGCCTTCAGAGAACAGCTGGGCAGAAAGCAATCTTGTTCAATTTCAGCACATTTCCCCCTAGTATTAGGCTGTCCGAATGCAACCCACATCAAAGCATCCCAGACATCCGCTGCAGGGATAGACCTGTCATGTGAACATGGCCTATCAAACTCCAGCAAGCAGAATGCACAGTGAAACCACTTTAAACTTGTCCAACTCCACATCTACAGGAGCAAAGACTTTGAAGCATAAAAAAGCTACTCTAAACAAATAATTTCTTTGAGTTGCTTTTTATAAATATAAAAAAATAATGGTCTGCCTGCAAAATGCTGTGTCTTGGTAAGGCTCTGGGAGTGTTAGAAATGATTCGTGATCTCTTGGCTATCTATTTCAATATTGCCTAAGGGACACCTTCTTCTAAGCATTTTCGGAATTATTCTCCAGCTATTGTCAGCTTTTATTAAAGTATGTCTTATTTGTGGCTTTGTGATTTCTATTAATTACGAAGTGCATCAATTAGGATGTTTGGGATTGCAAGTAACAAAAAATTAAAAATCACTGATTTAAACAATACTTCTTTTATCAAGTAACAACAATCTAGGGTGTAATGTACAACATGGTGACTACAGTTAATAATAGTGAACTGCATATTTGACAGTCAGTAAGAGAGTAGATCTTAAAAGCGCTCATCAAAAGCAAACAATTTTAAACTATGTATGGGTGACAGATTTTAACTACACTCACTGTGATGTCATTTTACAATATAAACAAACAACAAATCATTACTTTGCACACCTGAAACTAATATAATGTTATATGTTAATTATACTTCCATTTTTAAAATAAATAAATAAAATAAAACAGAATGCCAGAGGTAAAACAGTCCCAGGTGGGTTAACTCATTTGCTCAAATGGTTCATCAAAGGCCCAAGTTCTTTCCATATTTCTGCTCTCTTGTCTTCATGCTAGGTCCCCTTATGGTCATAAGATGGCTGCCACAGTTCCAGGCCTCACATCCAGACACTAAAGTGTTAGATGGATAGGAAGTGTTCCTGTGAGTTTCTTTTTATCAGTGAGAAAAATATCTTTGCAGAAGGCCTCTCAGAAGATTCATCATCATGTTTTATTGGTCACAATTGTGTCATATGCCCATGTCTAAGCCAAAAGGGATCACAGTGCAACCATTAGACTAATTTACTTCTAAACACAGGGATAGGGAAAGCTTTCTATGACTGATATGAGGGAGGAATGGACACCCAAATATATGTGGGATCCTGCCAGTTAAGCAGAAAGGGGAACAGGCTGTTAGGTGGGCAACCATCTGTGTCTGCAACAATTGGGATGCAGAGCAAAATATGTTTAAGTTGAATTTCTGGCTTAATTGTGGTATGTGCAGAATACCTTTTAGATTGTGACCTTGGTTATTGAAAATTATTCTGAAACATTAATCCCCTTTTTTCTCTACTATGTAAAGTGGAATGACATCTTTGGTGCCTCTACACGGTGACACTCCTCTTCTCCTGCCCTTTGAGACCTCCTCCTTTATCCCCATCCAGGAGGGCAGGAGTAAACCTCAGCCTCCATGTCTGTACAATGGGCTGTTGCCTCCTTGGCCATAGATGATTGGAGCTGAAGTGTATACAGTGGACACCAGCTGGACCAATCAGCTTCTCTTCCCTGGGAATCTGGAATGGGGGCACCATCTGATTGCATCAGTTTCTTCAAATGGTTGGGCCTGTAACACAAAATTTCCAGAATTGTCGGGCAGCTGTCTGTGTGTCATTCGGGATGTGAAAAGCTGATGTTTGGGACGGTAAAAATGAAATAGATATACAGAGAGACATAGTCACACATTTTGGCTCTGTAAGTCCCCTTGAAATCCACCCCCCCCACACACACACACCCAAATCCAGGTCCAAGCCAGCTTGAAGTAGCTTACGTTCCTTGCAGCCGAAGAGTCCTAACCCATACATGAGAGCACAGCGTCCCTTTTCCGGGGTGACTGAGGATTCTGTGGCCTTTTAGGGTCATCCTTAAGGACTTCCAGTTCTCATTAGTCAGAGCTCTGTGTGCAGAAAACAGAAGAAAATGAGTCATACCTGCCATAAGTTCACCCCAGAAGTTGCTACAAAAGTTTCCTTCGTTTGAAGTCCATCCTAACTATTGGTTCAGTTTCTAAAGCTTTAATTCTTTTCCCTAAGGAAGTACTCAAACAAAACACTTCGCAGGAAGGACGACAGTCAAGTGCGAGTGGTGCCTGCAGTGCTGTGGGCCGGAGAGGCAGGTAATGGGACTCACACACACTGAGCTCCAGCAGTCTGCTCTCCACGCATTGTTTACTCCATCCTCACCACATACTCTGCCGCAATCACTGTAAAACCATTCTACAAATGAGGAAACAGAGGTTCAGAGAAGCTGATTGATTTTGCTAAGGGGAGGAAGATTTTAAACCCTGATGTGAGGAGAACCACAGCTAATGATGTTTTCACTATTTCATGCTGTCATACAGGAGAAAAAAAAAATGTGCCTTGATTGGATGTCCCATTAGGTAGATTTTGATTAATGGACTTTTGACTCTGGTTATTATGAGTATTTACCATCCTAATATCAAATCATTTGTATATTCCAGGAAAGAGACACAGGGAGGATGACCGCCTAGCACCAGGTCTATTAAGATATTTCTGCATTTTTCTAAATTAATCATTCCCACATCTGGGAGAAACAGAGGACAAGAATTTTTAGCACCTTATTTATAAAGGCGGAAAACCCAAAAGCCAGAGAAGGTAAGTGACAGGTGCAGGAGCCTTACCTGGACCTAGAAACACTTTGTAACCATGTGGTTCTGACTATCACAGTAGGTGTACATTCTTAAGCTGTTGATTTTTCTTGACTAATTAAAGCTGATTGGAGTTTTAGAGCTGGGCTTTGTTTTTGTTTTCCCCTATCTTTCACATACTGGAACTCACAGGCTGTCTTGCTGCTGCCAATTAGCAATAATGTTGGAGAAGAGTTAGTCCCCGCTGTTCCCAGCTTGTATGGGAAGCTGTCAGAATGAGATTAGGGAGAATCAGGCAAAACTGTACATTTCAGTGTGGCTTGTTCCTAGCAAGACAATCATGCAGATGTTTAGATCAAACTTTCCAGACTCAAAAGTGTCACAGACATGTAAAGCTGCCCATCTGGAATATGCTGCAAATCGGAACCAAATATTTATCCTCTCCTGCTGCTGTTCTGTAGGCCAGTTAACTTTTCTCAACCTAGTGACTGTTTTCTTAGTTTTATTTAGATTTAAAAAACAAAGCAGCTGACTTGGTTTTCTTCATTATGGAGAAATGTCACATGCTTATTTTGATGCATTCCAACATTACAGACATAAAAGGTAGAAAGGGAAGATTTGGATTGGAGTTTGTAATACTGTCAGTAGCTTTTCCTGTAAATCTTGCCAATGTCAAGAACATCTTGGGGAATGTAAACCACAGGAAAACTCCAATGAGTCAAAATGTCCAGGGGATGGGAGATTCCAGGTTATCCCAGAGTTACCCAGAAAATCCTTTTCCCATCAAGCTTGATGTTGAAATCTTACTGAAAGGTGTGAGTTTCATTTCCTGCTCTAAGAAGCACAGCTCACTGTGAATGTGATTTAATGCTTCTCTGATAGTCGAGGGTCAGCCTGGACCTCAGGCTAAACATTCTGGACCCCAATTCCCATTGTCCAGAAAACAAAACAGGAGATTGGGTAGAATTTGTACTTGACCCCAGGCCATGTTTTTGAAGTTCCTTGAATAAGCTTCTTCCATGTATTTTGCTCCTTTTTCCTTGTAGAAGAAGAAAAAAAAAAGTCTGCAAAACTGGGGGCTTTGCCTATACAAATTCCAGTAAAATCAAGATTTTACCAGATTTAAATATTTTCGTGTAGTCCTAATGGAAGATGCACTGAGGCCTCAGCCGTCAGGAGGTGGGAGCCTTCCTTCCCTTGGCCTCAGGCCCTGCACAGGTGGAACTGGAGGAGAAGCGAGTCCCTCCCTTAGCCCTTCCCCCACTGTCAACCCCCCACCCCCAATAGAGAACAGCACGTAGGGGCTCTGTATTTGGTCGTTTCTTCCCAGATCATTTGTCACTATCTAGACCAGGGTTTCTCAACGTTGGCACTACTGACACCTTGGGCCATACAGTGCTTTGCTGTCTTGTGCACTGTAGGACGTTTAGCAGCATTTCTGGCCTCTACCCAGTAGATGCCAATAGCATTCTCCCGACCGCACTCCCCCCAGTTGTGACAACCAAACATGCCTTCAGACGTTGCCAAATGTTCCCCAAGGGGCAAAATGCCCCCCCAGTTGAGAGCTACCAGTGTAGACAGAGGCACGATTATTCTTTTTCTCCCCCCTCTTGTCGAGATTATGAGTTTTCTTGACCTTGGCAAGTAATTTCATAACATATTTCCTGTGCTATTTTATGGAAGAATGCAAATAATTCTCTGATGAAAGTAATATTTTGATTTGAATTGTGTGAGGCAGGTCTCATTAAAACAACTGCAGGTTGGCATTGTTTTTAGAAGGCAGTAGATTTGTTTTCTGAATCAGTTCTGATTTTGAGTTTTAAATACTGAATTTTCATACTTTCCTAAATTTCCTTTGAGGTCACTGTCATCACGGACATGAAGTCAGTGTCTTAGCCACAGTCTCTCGTGTGGTACTGTCATCCTCAATTTCATATTTGCATCCATCACAGAAATATTTTTACTACTGTTGCTGCTTCCTAATGCTTAAGAGATTTTCCACCCACTGTTTTTTTTTTTTAATCCCTTACTCCGTCTCTCCAGTGGATTGAGTTACATTTAAATTAGATGTTCTTAAAGAACAGTCAGTAGATTTCAAAAAGAAATCTGCTAAATTGGTGCAAGCCAGGGGTTAGTTTTATATCCCTTATTTCAAGCCTACAGAGGTATTTATGCTATAGAAAGAGGGAGGGGTTAAATTGTTTCGGATAAGCAGATTTTCTGTATGTTTAATGCTGCCGTGAAAGTCTCTATACATAAATCTTTGTGCACACGTCTCAGCAGCACTTTCAGCTAAAACTTGAGAAGACAAATACAGGGTCAAAGGGTATGAATTTTTTTAAAAATTTATTTATTTATTTATTTATATTTGGCTGCGTTGGGTCTTTGTTGCTGCGTGTGGGCTCTTCTCCAGCTGTGTTGAGCGGGGGCTACTCTTCGTTGCGGTGCGCGGGCCTCCCACTGCAGTGGCCTCCCGCGTTGCGGAGCACGGGCTCTGGGCGTGCGGGCTTCAGCAGCTGTGGCTCACGGGCTCTAGAGCGCAGGCTCAGTAGCTGTGGCGCACGGGCTTAGTTGTTCCGCGGCATGTAGGATCTTCCCAGACCAGGGATCAAACCCGTGTCCCCCACGTGGGCAGGCGGATTCTTAACCACTGCACCACCAGGGAAGCCCAAAGGGTATGAATGTTTTAAGGCTCAATACATATTGCCAAATTACCTCCAGAAGGTAGTGCCCATTTTCAGTCTCTTTATTGGCAATTCTCTTGAAGGGTTTCCGTCTTGTTCTGTCAGCCTCCAGGCCCGTGAAGACATTTCCCACGGGACAGTCTTCAGATATGTCAATGGAATAAGATCCATCTCAAGATATCTGTCAACAGCCTCCCTGGGCCCATCTCAGACCATCTGTCAGTGGCAACTCTAATATATTTTTGCAAGATGCTGGTGCAGTTGCCAAAAACAAGCTTGCAATATTGAATCAGGTTTTCCAATCAGTGAGGTTGCAGAATTGAACTGTGTTAATGGCGTGTGACAATCTTAGTCCAATATCCAGAGACTCCTAGAAGGAATGTTTCCTTGTAAATTTAAGGGCAGCTGCAAGAGAGGGAGTGTGGATTACCTTTCACGTGAATTCTGTAGCGCTCGCACCATCCCAACCCTGTTGTAAACCTCGCAGCAAGACTTGATTGCCAAGCCTCAGCTTCAGGCAAAACTGGGGAGAAAAACACTACTTTGATTCAGGGCTGCAGTACTTAGAAAGGCACAGTGATGCCGTCTGACTCTCACACATGCAACTGGTTCCCTGAGTGGGTTTGTATTCCATGCCACCAAAGACACATACGTGTGATAACGTACGTGCCCCCAGGAGATAGAATCAGCTTTCTACAGTGTATGAAGTGGTCTGTAAATTGGAAAGCACTATACGGATACGAGTTTATTACATTTGTCATTGTATTGTTACGAGCTCTGAACTGACTCTGAGATGTGGAACTGAAAGCATCTAGAATCTATCCATTTTATTTTAGACACACAAAATTGTAAGTCCCTTCCCTAAACCCTCCTTGGACACTTGAACTCTAAAGAATCATGGAGCGCAAATCAGCATTTAGTTTCAAGAGGCTAGTATAAATTTCAAGCGTTCAGATGGCCAGAGTTGCCTCTGCCCTCAAACGGATGATGTGTTCTCTTTTCTCTGCACCACTGGCTGAGTCACTCTTTGAAGTGTCACAGAGTCCCCAGATAAATCCAGCCTGTTCCTCAGCTCCCTGGACCATATCGTCCCCTTGGCATCTAGTATGAATGAAACAAACCACCAAAGCCAGAGCAGATAGAAACCACAAGGAACACATAAGAGACAGAGCCCGGGGCCACCACCTTGCCAACGAGGCAGACTGGAAAGGCAGGCCTGACCTGAATGGTTTCTCACTATAAGTACCTTTAATAAGAATGGGCTGTACTCAGCCACCCTCAGACAATCTCAAAGCATCTTATCTGTTTCTCCTGTATATGGCTTGTCAAGGATAAGAATGGCCTGATTTCTTTCTGTCATTGCAAGGCCACCAAAATGGGGATTAAAACAGCTAAGAATTTTAAAGTACTTTTACCTGTTATTTCATATGGTCGTTCCAATAATTCTACAAGCCAGGACTTTTTATATCTTTCAGAGAAAATGAAACTGAAGCCCAGAGAGGTTATATCTCACCTGAGGCTACACAGGAAAGAAGTGGCAAAGCGAGGACATGAACGTCAAACTGCCTGACTTTAAGGTCTCTGTTCCCTCCATTATCGCATAGTGGAGTCCTGGGTTGGGATATTCTTTCTGGTTTGGCTTCTGAGATAACCTTGTCCCAGCAGATCCACAATCTTCCATCTCTGCCTCAGAGCTGCTCTTGAGCTGTTGAGGGAAAGGAAGTGGGTAGAAAGTGAGAGATCCAGTCAGAACGAAAACTTAAGAAAATTACTTAAGTGAAAAATTACTATTACAAGGCATGATATAAATTTGCTTATAACTTTGTGCAATTTTTGTGTTAATTTTTCTATGTAAATGAACCCATTCTACTCTACATCAACATACATACTTTACCTGTGTCTTCCTACAAATTTTTGTTTAGTCTCACACTCCTAGTACCTGGGAGCCCTAGCCATCTGTGTTACACCTAGAACTTAGAATTGCCTTTCATTTTCCTTCAGTCCTGAATCAGTGTGGAATTCAGGGACAGTGCAGATAAGAGTGTATGATTGTGGCAGACACGGGCTGCCCAGTTAGGGTCCCATTTCCAAGTCCTCTCTGCTTTGAGCTGGGCTCAAGAGACCGGGAGGTAGTGAAGAAGCAGGAGTGTTCCTTCTAGCTCCCTCTCTTCCCTTCCACCTGGATGCAGAGAACTTTGGGGCTGAAGGGCAGTGATTCTCAAACTTGAACATGCATCAGGATCAACTGGAAGGCTGTTAAAACACAGACTGCTGGGCCCCATCCTTAGAGTTCTTATTCAGCAGACCTGCTTGGGATCTGAGAATATGCAAGTCTTATAAGTCCCAAATGTTGCTGATGCTGCCAGTCTGGGGACCATGCATTGGAAACCATTGCCCTAGAGCAACACCCTAGTGCAATCCTGATTGCACTTTATACTCCTCTGAGAGGTATTTTAAACATTTTGATGCCCAAGCTGCTCTTTAAACCAATAAAATCAGAGTCTTCTGGGGTGGGGGGGGCGCATGTATCAGCATTTTTGAAGCTCATCAGGTAATTAAAAAGTGCAGTGAAAAGTTGAAAACTGTTGCCTTAAAGTGGCGGCTTACGATGGAAAGAACATGGGTTCTTAAATCACTAAGTGTAGGAAAGCAGTCTGTCAGTGAGAAGTATCCACTTTCGATTGTTATATGAACAAGAAATAAACTTTTATTATGTTAGGCCGCTGAAATTCTGGAGATGATTTGCTATTGTAACCAGCATTATCCTAACTAATACAATAATGGTAACTATTAAGAACAAGTTTTCAGAAATTCTCTTTTTACCTCCTGCCTTCTTCTCCTCTGATAAGGAAAGTATCTATCTGATTGGTCCCAAGACACTCACTGGCTCACATTTTCTAAAGGTGACATTTCAGTGGGAATAAGGTTCCAGCACATGTAACATAGTAGCCTCTTTTTCTCGCTCTTCCTTGCAGCCAGGATGGCAGGGCAGCCCTACATTCCCCTCTCCCCACCCCTCTACTTTCTCTCTGCTTGGACACACATTCATCCTTTCCACCTGGAAGCAGATTCAGAGTTCTTGACTCGGCCTGACAGGTGTTAAAGTAGCCAGGTGAAGCCCAAGATTGAGTCGCTCATGCTAAGCCCCACGTCAGCGAACCAAAACTTAACTGAGTTTCGAGGCTCCGTTCTCCCAGAAAAGGAAGATTGAGGTCAACCAATCAGGGCTTTCCCGCTCAACACAAGTTACCTGACACAAGTTACCTTCTCCAAGGCTTCCTTTTGCTCCATGTAAGGAAAGCAACCCTGCTTTAACCAATCAGTAAATGCCCAGTATAACTTCCTTGCCCCTGCTCACTTTGGTCTATAAAAAATCTCTTGCCTGGTATAATGCATTGGAGCACCTCTCCAGCTGCTAGATTGGATGCTGACCAATTCCTGAATGACTGACTAAAGCCAATAAGATCTTTAAAATTTACTCAGTTGAATTTTGTTGACATAGGAATTGGGCAGAAACTGGGCAAATATTCTGGGCAAAGGTGACACAATGCTCTTTTCCTTCTCTGATGTATGTCAAAAATCAAAACCAAACCAAACCACAACGACAAAACACCTGATTCAACACATGTCAACAAGTGCCAGAGACTATCCAAACTGAGAATATCTGAGAATTGGGATTGAACAATGAGGAGAAAGAACATGAGTTCCATCCTTGCTTCCTGACTTTGCACTAGGGCTTGGGACCAAAGCTCTCTCTAAAAATAAAGTGCTTCTTATTGCCTGCATGGGGCACTGCAGAGAATGGGGTCGATAGGCCAAGGCAGGATTCAGGTGATTCTGGGTCCCCCTGGCCAAACATCTTTGTATACCATCCCTGAGCTAATAAAAAGATGGTGTAATTGAGATGGTAACATAAACACTTAAAAGGCATGGTGACCAACGAAACGACATGGATGACTTTTTGAGAATTCAACCCATATCTGCCTTCACTTTAAAGCAGGTCCAGCAATCACTTGAATAATAAACTGGATAGATTTTTTGCCCATAGAAACATCAAGTGTTACATGGAAAGGAATGGAAAGGTTAATGGCTCTACAAACATATTTTGCAGCTTCTGCCTTCTCATGATAAATGTGAAGGGACAAATACCCTCAGGTGAGAATTTCTTCCCCGGCTGAAGGGCTGTGATCTGCCCCCACTCCCCGCCTCGCAGCTCTCATTCTTGGCGCCTCCTCTCAACTTCCTCTAGTGGGAGAGAGACAACTCTTTCAGCTGCAACCAACAAAATCCAGCCCAACACAGTAGGAGCCCAAATAAAATTTACTGAATCACGTAATCGAGAGGCTGGAAACACGACTTGCTTCAGAGATAGACTGATTCCGGGGCTCCAGCACTGTCCTCAAGGTCCAGCGTCTCATTCTTTTCCCGAGTTGATAGTATTTCCAGACATGCGCTCACTACAGGGAGGAAGATGCTTACCAGGTGTTCAATCTCACACCTCTCATTCAAGCCCAGTGAGGATAGACCGAGAATCTCCTTCCCAGAATTCCCAGGGAAAGTCTCGTTGCCTCTCTAATTGGCGCCAATTAAGTCATATGATTATCAATGAGCCAATCATTGGCAGCCAAGGAAATACAATGCTCTGATTGGCTTAGGCCTAAATCACATGCTCTATTCCTGACCCCAGGGTCTAATCCTTCTAGAATCACTTGATTGAAAAGGGAAGGGGCTGGTGACGTAGTCCAAAGAAGGAGTGGATTCTGAGTGTCCAGAAAGCCACAGATGCCCGCCACTGGTGCCCCTAACTTCCCAAGTCAGCTCCAGAAAATTCTTTAACTGTTTCCTCCAAGAGGAGCTCGGCAGGCACGTCTAACTTCTTATACAGCTTTTCCAACTAGTGGCGATAAAAGGGGCGATAGAAGGGGGAAGTTGGAGACAAGAATAAGCCTAAAAAGGGAGCAGAACCCTGGGGCAAAGATCTCCTGGGAAGTAAAAGGCTGCTGGAATGAGAGCTGTGTTGCCTGATCTGATTGTCATTACCCCGGCAAAGTAGCCCGCGGCACAGGCACTGGATACTAAGTGTTGGAGATATTCTCTTTCCGAGGAGACTCACCAGGCGGATGCTTCTTCCCCTGTTAGCTCCGGGCCACTTCTCTTTCTCCACTCTCTTGACGCACACATAGATCCTTTTATGACGCTCCATGGAAACCAGAGATGGAATAAATCAAAAGTGGTCAGAGGAACCATTGTTCTCACTTGTAAAATAACTGAACCCTTGTTAATTTGTTGCCAGCCTTACATTTCTCCCGAGAGCTCCCCATTGGATGGAGGCTGTAAACAGGAAACTTGAAACCCTCAGTCATCCTTTGTATTACTTATTGTTTGTGGGCAGCTGCAAGGGATTCGCCATCACAGAGCTTGTGAATCCTAGTGGGGAGATGAGCCGTATATATTTCTAAGACAGAATACCCGGAGGAGAAACTTCATTTCTTCAAAAACAAAGTAGAAATGCGGCTCAGGGATGAGGAAAGAAGCATTTTTTAACAGGTGACAGGTTTGCCAGAATGGTAAAGTAACTCTTGGTTTTACTTGGTGTACGATCAGCAGCCCCCCCACACTGTGGCCAGAAGAAAATATAAAAATTCCTTCTTCTCCTGCAGTACAGCTGAAGATGGACTACAGCTATTGAGAATACTGAAGTGTTGGGGTAATAGAAGGACAAGGCAGAACTACTCCTGTCCATGCTGAAGAGAACCCTTATTGCAAAGATGGTGCCTAGTGAGGGTTAGGAACTAGGGTCCTGGTGCCAGACTGTCTGGGTGTGAATCATAGCTCTCATACTCACTAGCTATGGGACTTTGGAGAAATCACTTAGCCCTTTTCTCCCTCAATTTCCTCATCTGTAACATGGGAATAATAATAGTATCTACCACATTGGGTTATTGTGACTATTAAATAAGTTATTATATGTAAAATACTTAGGAAAAAGACCAACTCAGTGTAAGTATTTGTATGTATTAGCTGTTGTTATGACTAACCACAGAAATAAACGTGGCAGCTTAACAGAACATTAATTTTTTATTGTATTTTCTATATTTCTTTATGCAGGGCACAGGGCAACCTCTGTGTGGCAGCCAAGGGCTGACCTCAGCACGAGGGCAATTCCTTATTAAGTCTGCATTTCTCTGGGAGTCTGGGCGCCGTTGTCAGAGTGGGCGCCTGTGTGTCCAGCCTCAGGCCGGTCTAAGAACCCAGTATCCTCGCCTCATTCTCTGTACTTGGATCTGACTCTTACCAGGATGATTAACGACTGAACTTTCTCTGAAACTCTTCCCACAGAGGTATGAGCTCAACCTTTAACCTCAGAAGTTTCTTCGTGGCTGAACACAATGGTCAACTATCAGTATAGTTCTCAAATTCTGGAACTTTTCAGTATAGATCCCCAAATCTGAGTTATTTTCCCTCCTCTGGAATGTAAACCCTGTGAGACTGGGGACTTGACGGTGTTTGTTCACCAGTGCACCTCTGTCTAGAATCAGGTCGGCACTGGATTTGTTTATTGAGTGAATAAATGGATGTGACTGGATGGAATCAGCCTTGACTTTTACTTCACACAGAATATCAGCCTCACAGCCCAGGTTGGGTTTTGCCCAGTTCCATCTTCTCAGCCATGACTAGTGCGTGAGGGAGCTCAGACCTGCTGGTGCTTTCTGCAGCCTTCTTGGGTCTCCACTCTGTAATTCCCAGTAGCTAGCCACTCCTCACCCCCTCATATGCCCAGAAAAACAAATTAAAGTGTAGTCTAAATCTCTTCAGGAGGGAAAAAAGGTTTTCTTCAAATAAAAAACAAAATCAAGCAATATTGCCTGTGAAACAGGCAATTTACCAAATGAAACATTTCTCATAGTAGGGACCAAATGGATTACTGGGTACCTTCAATAAAAATCAAGGTGTTATCTTCCAGGTTATTTGATTCTGTGGGGTCTCTGTACCTTTCATTGCCTTGAGCTGTCTTACAGCTTTGTAAGTGGTAGCTGATCAGTACCAATGCAAATAATTCTTTTCTGTAGACACATGTAAGAGGTTTCTCTTGCTCCGTAGCAGACTACCACAAATTTGACAACTTACTGTAACATAAATTTATTATCTTGTATTTTCTGTGGGTCAGGAGTCCAGGCGTGTTAGCTGGGTCTTCTGCCCAAGGTCACAGCAGGCTGACATCAAGGTCGTGACCTGGTCTCTTCTGGGGCTTGGGTTCCTCTTCCAAGGTTACTGGTGGCTGCCTGAATTCATCTTGCAGTTATACATCTGCGGTCCTGCTTTCTTGCTGGCTGTCAGTTCTCAGATTCTAGAGGCTGCCTGCCATTTCCTGTCATGTGCCCTCCACTGCTTGGCAGTTTGCCTCTCAAAGGCCAGCAGAATCTTCATGCTTCAAATCTCTTCCTTCAGGAAGGGTCTGGTATCTTTTAAGGGTTCACTTGATTAGGTCAGACCCACTCAGGCTAATCTCCTTTTTGATTAAATCAGAGTCCCAAAGTTTTAATTACACCTGCAAAAATCCCTTCACTTCACCTTTGTCATCTAATGTAACCTAATCATGAAAAGAAAGCCGTCATATTCACAGTCCTGCCCAAGGGGAGGGGATTATATAGCATGTATACACCAGGGGGCAGACAGCTCAAAATTCTTCCTACCGCAACATGCAAATAGATTTTGAAAATTGCCCCTACCACCCTCCGTAGAGCCAGTTTTGCATCTATTAAACAGATTTATATCAACCTCTACATGTATGTATCTGCTTTTTGAATTCTTCCTTGAACTCATTGTATCATCTTACTGGTTCCTTAATTAATGAATGAGTCGAATAAAATCTTTGACATGTGTTCATTTTATATTTGTATGAGTCTAAAAATATTATACTTAAACATCACCTTTATAATAATAATTATCTCATAGTTTCTCTTAAAACAGTGAATGTGTTGTTTACTTTTACATGCATAACTAAAGGATTCTTTCCCTTTTCCAGAAATTACCCCAAAGAAGCATTCAGATTGTACCTCTTGACACCTGATACTATTTGCTGCTTTGAAAGGATGGTGTTTCTAGATTTTACTGATCTCACTTGAAGTGGCTTAATCCTGGCACCCAGTAACACCAGTACTATCTCTTTAGCATTAAAAAGGGCAAACAACAGCCCCACCCTACCACTTTTAGGTTAACTTCCTCGTTATGTACAAATAATATCAAAGGGCCCTGCTGACATTTTCTCCTGGAATCTTGGGCTTCTAGGATTTTGCTATTGGGGTGGGCAGAGGGTTTTCTCCCCTCTGTGTTCAAAATGATGCACTTTTCTCATCCCTAGCGGTGATTAGTAATCTGTACTTAGCATGATGCCTGATACAAAGTAAGTGTTCGGTAAACGACAGCCCTCTCTGCTTCCTTTCCAGCCACTCGGTGAAGAGCGAAGAGAGAAAAGACATGGGATCCCTGCCTTATCCTGGGCTCAAGCTCCTTGAAGGCAGGGCACATCTTTCACAAGTGAGTATGCTCATAGCCCACTCCTGCTTGTTTTCCTAAGCAAAGCAAAATCTTGCTCTGCCAGAGAAACAAACGAAAGCATCGTACCAGTTAAATAATATGTAATAGCTGTATCAGTATCCTGTCTTCTCCCAGTCAGCTAACTTTGTAATGTGTAAATGCTTATCGGACATACAAAATCAAACTACGTAAACTGTTGTAAAGTGGAAGGAATGATTCCGATCAGTCTGGCAGAGTACAAGGCCACAGGAATTGTATTTTGCTTCCCTTTCTGCAGTTGAGGTAGGAGATAGATGGGCTCTTGGTCTGGACAGCTGCTGTTTGTCCAGTGGAGTAAAATTGAAACTCCGTGCTCACCCAGACACTCCAAGGGCAAAGCTAGTGTCAGAAGCTGAGCTCTGCTCAAGTAAATAGATAAGGGGCCCACTCCTTAAGTCAGGGAAAACTTCCCTGTCTGCACATGCGCGGGAAGGCTCTTGGGCATCTAAAAGGGAGGGCACCCCATAATACCTGTGGACATGCACCCACAGGCCTCTGTGGTGGGATCCATCTTAGCAAAAAGTTGTGCACGCATCTTGGGGAGGGTCCTAGGACCAGTCAGGTGTAAAAAAAAAAGAAACAAGATAATCTGCCAAATGTAAAGAAAGACCCGGAAGGACTGTCCTGTATAAGTGATTTAAATCACCTCTTTACTGCACTCCTCATTCAGGAGCCTACACTCCACTCTGGGTGTGTATTTCTGCCCTGCTTCTGACTTAAATAAATAAACTGCTTCCCTGTGTGCTCTCCCATATGTTGTGCTGTATCTCTAATAATAAACTTTGTATCTGGTTTGTGTTTTTTTCCTCCTTGAAACATTTTTGCTTTCAAACGGGGTAAGAATCAGGGAATTTTGCTTCTAGCCTCTAGCCCCTGCTGGACGGGCGTCTAAGTTCAGTCCCTGGGCAGCAAAATAAGATCCTGCTCAAGACTACTGTCCCTCCAAGAACACAGTCAGGAGCCAGGCTGACATTCTGGACAATCATAGCAAAATGATTTTCCTGTCCAAGTTTAAAAGGCATCCATCCAGTGTTTATAACTGGTCCCCCTAGTCCACCCCTCATGCTACCTCCCTCTCAAGTTCCCTCTGCCTTCAAAAGCAAAGGCTGTACCACCATAGCTTTTGCCTCCAGAGTCGTTAGCATATATTGAGTATGTTTCATTAAGGTGTGTTCTGAAGAGACAGAAAATCCACATGACTGTCTTTATCCATTTTTCATTACTACATGGTAAGGATGACACAACAAGCTAATTTAGAAAAAGCATTAAAGAGGGGGCTTAAGATGGGGAGAGGAAGTGTAGCTTGCAATGTACAACTTGAAAAGGCATTCAAGTGTGAGCAATGCAAATCTTTGAAATTGCTTCCGGATCCACTGTTATAGGTTACATTGTCAGCTACCTGTATTGATTATTATTTTGTAATTTATTTGTTAGAATTTCTGCTAATGGACACTTCTGAATCATCTTCTGCATTTAATGTACCTAATACCCATTGATCAGGGCAGACTCTCAACCACTGTGCCACCAGGGAAGCCCTAATGGAAATTATTGATATAGAAATTATTAGGCACTGAGCTTACGAATTCTATGATACACAATAACATTCCATTTCTTCAAATGGTAGAATTGTTCCTGTATAATTAGCAGTAAATATTGACATGTCAGTGAAATTAATTTATTTACTATAAAGCAAAAGAACAAGAAACATCTTTAGAAAGGAGAGGAAACACCAAATATTTTGCATTACTATGCATACTTTGGTAAAAATAAATATGGCAAGTTCGGTGTTTATGTTTAACACTTTGTGTTGAAAATTCTTTAACATCCCTAGTTAAACACAAGAATATTTTTGGTTATAGTTGCTGTAAACACGCCCATGTTACAGATAGAAAAGTTAGCCTCAGAGTCGCCAATATCTGCATTGTTTTGTCCAATATGGTAGCCACTAGCCACATGTGGCTGTTGAACTCTTGAAATATGGCTAGCCCAGGGCTTCCCTGGTGGCGCAGTGGTTGAGAGTCCGCCCGCCGATGCTGGGGACATGGGTTCGTGCCCCGGTCCGGGAAGATCCCACATGCCGCAGAGCGGCTGGGCCCGTGAGCCATGGCCACTGAGCCTGCGTGTCCGGAGCCTGTGCTCCGCAACGGGAGAGGCCACAACAGTGAGAGGCCCGCGTACTGAAAAAAATATATATATATGGCTAGCCCAAATTGAGATATGTTGTAATTATAAAATTTACACCGAATTTACACCGAATTTTTAAGGTTTAGTATGAAACAAAAGAGTGTAAATATTTAGTTAACATTTTACTGATTATATGTTGAAACGATAGTATTATTTTTTAAAGAATTGTTTGATGTGAACCTTTTTTTTTAAGTCTTTATTGAATTTGTTACAATATTGTTTCTGTTTTATGTTTTGGTTGTTTGGCTACAAGGCATGTGGGATCCTAGCTCCCCAACCAAGGATCAAATCCGCACCCCCTGCATTAGAAAGTGAAGTCTTAACCACTGGACTGCCAGGGAAGTCCCGAAATGATAGTATTTTGAATAGTCAATAAAAATAAAATATATTATTGAAATTAATTTTATCTCTTTCTTTTTTCTTTTTTTTTCTTTTAGTGTGGCTACTAGAAGAATTTAAGTTACATATGTGGTTCTCATTATATTTCCACTGGACAGCACAAGTCCTAAGTGGGTCGTGTCTAGGGCTGTGCTGTCCATTAAAGTAGCAAATAGCCCCACATGACAGTTATATTTAATTCAATTTAAAATTCAGTTCCTCAGTTGTATCAGGCACCTGTCAAGTGCTATTGCCACATATGGCTAGTAGTTAACCATTCTGGACAGCACAGGTAGAAAAGACTTACAGAATCCTAGAAAGTTCTTCTGGGAAGCGCTGGCCTAGAACATCACTAAGCAGGCACTGGAACTAAGAATGCCACTCTGCTAAGCCATTGTCCACTGAGTCTGTAAAGAAAATAGATGTGTCATAGTAAAGGTAAAACTGCAAATAGTGATAGCATGTTGGTGGTAGTGATGGTTATTAAATACGGGATTCATCCTTGGAAATTCTCCTCTTCTAAGTGCTGCTCAGGATATAGCTTCAGAGACGATGCTGATCCATTGGGGTGACCACCTAATTTTGATGGACAGAAAAGATGTCAATTAGGTGGAAAAAACTAGAAACACTTAGTATGTTTCATTAAGTTTTAGTGAACACGAGTTTCTGTGTCAGCTCCAATTCCCTCTTTGTAGGGGTCTGGAATCTGCTGTCCAAAGAAGTTAGGCTACAAAACAGGGTCTGGGTCTCCAAGTCAGTGAACACCAGTGTATGTTCTGCTGGGCTGCCGCCCCTCCATTAAGGGAGTAATGAGATCGGTCTGTATGTTTAGGGGTTAGGGGACTACAGGATGGGGAGGTCACAGATTTTAAAGTAAGCACTTAAGGGGAAAATTCTCTAAAGTCAAGAGTCAAAATGATTCTTAAACCATCACCTTCAGAATCACAAGCCAAATTTAATTTCTTTAGTCTCTCTTTTATTTTAGCTGTGACCTCTTCTCGCTAGCGTCAGAGAAGGCCCAGGTGTAGTCCAAAAAATATGGCAAAGAGGTAAAGGGGGAAATGAACCAGAGTTTCTCATTTTCTTTCTTTGGCACACTCTCTTTTTTGTGATGGAAGGGGAATGGTGTCCAAACACATTTATTTGAACATATACACAGTGGAACACCTCTGAAGTTTTGTTTGCTTTATTCTGTTTGTCCAGAAGTGAAGACACAAAGGGAATTTGTTATGATTGTCCTTTGTTTTCAGAGAAGGAAACCAAGCCTGTGAGTGATTAAGTCCACTGTCCAGGGTCACTAGCTGGTTAGCAGGTAAACCAGGATTTAAACCCGGGACTCCCCGAAGCCAAACTCTGCTTTACATCAAAATACCTGTCTGGGGCACCCAAGACGGGGCACAGTAGTATTCCCTGCTGCCAGCATTAACGTGGGTGTAATTAGTTAACCCTGTCTATTGTTTCTGAGGTGCATTTCTTAGCCTGTGGGAGTCTCCACGCACTGGAGTACAGAGGCTAAGGATCTTTGTTTTGTCACTGATAAATGATCTGCAGGCTCTTAATCCCAGTTGCAGATTCCTCATTTGTAAAGCTGTTGGCATGTTTGCACTGAGCAGAGTGGTCTCTGCCAGCTTAGCTTCCCATTGCAGTTTGGGATTTTTTCTTTTTTTTCTTTCAGATTTTATAGAGCTGAGTATAAAATGGCAATGTTTTCATAAACGCTTTAAGCATCTTTAGTGAAGTTAATTTATAGAATGTAAATGTTCCTCTCCGGCAGTTTAAACCCAAATTCCTCAGCAGCGGAGTGGGGGCAGAGAAACAGGAAACCACTCTGTTTCATTGTTTGTGCTCAACAATAAAAAATTAAACGGCCTGAAAAAATGCAAGCCAGAGAGAATTTTTTTAGACATTTTCTCCTCCGAATTTGAGTGATGGTGATGAACACAAAAATTGCATGCTTCTCTTTTCTTTTTTTTCCCCCCCACAGGGCCTGGCAGCTGTATCTTGGACCTCTGGGGTGACCCAGCCCACATGGCACAGTGCTGGGCACGACACCCAAGCAGTCACTCAGTTACCTTTGCCAGCTGCACACCTTCCAGCCTTCCCTTGGGAAAGGCGTGACCGGCCGGTGAAAAGCTGCATTGGGCAGCCCCACAAGGCCCTTTTGCACAGTCTGCTAGAGAGCTTAGCACTCAGTCAAAGTCTGCAGGAAGCTTCCCGTGGTAAGGTTTTTTTTGAGCTACTTTCTGCTTCTATTTTATAGCCCCATCCCTGTTTTAGTGCTTTTTTTCCCCCAAATTATGAGACAGCATGAAATCTGCCTTCTCTGTTCTGTTCTCCTGTGGTACCAGGCAGTATATATAAATAAGTAGGTATTTAATACATCAAAAGAGCAGGTCTTTCTCCTCCATTCTTATCTATGGCTTTAGCAGTTCAACACCTCCTTTTATCTCTTGTCCCTTAACCCTAATCACACCCAAAAGATGCTAAATCCTCTGTGGATATGATGACTTCTTTTTTTTTTAAATTGTGCATAGCTGACACCATCCTAGCCTTCAGATCAGGAGATTATGGACACTGTACACTAACAGAATGAATTCAACAACTAACATTGAATAAGTCCAATGCTCTGTCAAGTGCCTTATAAAAGATACCTCATCCCATTCAATCCTCACAACAATCCTGAGACAGGTGCTGTAAGCATCATTCTCATTTTGCAAATGAGAAACAGGATCAGAAGGATTCTGTAACGTATCCAGGGCCACGTGTGTGGCTCGTAAATGGCAAGGCAGGCACCCTCATCCGAGTCGTGTATGTCTCAAGTGCCACGCTGAGCGGAAGGCCAGCTTTCCAGATTGCCCGTGATGGAACAGGAAGACATTCCTCAGGCTGGGCCTCCAGGCTGACCAAGACCAGAAGACAAGGTAAATTCAGGTACCTCTCATTACACGACATAGCTCCGTATTTGGAAATCGTATTAGTCCAGGCTAAGGTAGACTCTGCTATGATAATAAATCCCCAAGTATTAGTGGCTTAGTGTAATAAAGGTTCATTCTGCTCATGCAGAATCCACTGTGGAAGCCCAAGCTGGGTGGAGACACAGTGTGTGTGTAGTTGCTTCAGTTAACAGCCTGAATGGGAATTCAGGCACCAGACCTGTGAAGAAAGAAGCTTCCAGATGCTTCCTGCTCTTAGCATCTGAAGTCACCTCCAGTTAGTCACATCTTCTTAGCTAAGGCCCCAGATATCATGGAGAGAGAGAGAGAAGTCATCCCACTGTGTCTTGTCTGAGCAGTTCTCTACGGAATGCGTGAGCCTATTAAAATGATTGTTGTTTTGTGGGTGGCTGGTTCTGAGTCCATAGATAAGCGCAACATACACACTGGATCTGCACATGCTGCAGGGTGTACCTTTCAGTCACTCAACAAATATTTACTGAGCACATACGAGGAGCCAGATGCTACTCTGGGCATACATCAGTGAACAAAACAGATAGAGACTCCTGTCCTCATATTCCACAGGGAAAATAGTTGCTGGTTTTTCCAAATAATCATTTTAAATATGTTTCTCTAGGAACAAAAGTAATATTTGCTATTCTACAAAATTTGAGAAATATAAAAATGTTTAGAAAATACAAAAAAATCCAACAGAAAATGATAATTACCATGCAGCAATAACGCATGATTACTCGCTAGTGTATTATCTTACACACAAACACATACGCATACTCTCCAAACTGGAGTCACATTATGTATTCAGTTTTATATTCTACTTCTTTTTTTTTTTTTCCCATTTAGAGTGTATTGCAAACTGTCTTGGTCCATATTTGGGCTGCTTGTAACAAAATACCTGAGACTGGGTGGTTTATAAACAACAGACATTTCTTTCTCACTGTTCTGGAAGCTGGGAAGTTCAAGATCAGTATGCCTGCAGACTGGTTGTCTGGTGAGAACCCAGCTCCTGATTCATAGGGGGCATCCTTTTACTGTATCCTCACATGTAGGAAGATGCGAGGGAGCTCTCTTGGAACCTCTTTTATAAGGGAACCAATCCTATCCATGAGGGCTCCACCCTCATGACCTAATCACCTCCTAAAGACCCCACCTCATCATACCATTGTTAGGGGTTAGGATTTCAACTTTTGAATTTTAAGGTGACACAAACATTCAGACCATAGCACAAACTTTTCCTCACATCACAAAATTATGATTTTTAATGGCTGCATATGGTTCCAGCCTGTAGCAATACCAGCTACTTAACCGTTCAGCAACTATTTTACATTTCAGTTGATTCCAATTTTTCACTGTGATAAGCAACACCTCGAAGAACAGTCTTGTACACGCATCTTCGGCTGCATCTCTGATTAGTTATTTAGAATATAATCAGAGAAGTGGGATTACTCGTTCCAAGGGTATGCAAATGTTCAGGTTCTTGATAAATATTGCCAGGTTGCTTTCCAGAGTGTTAGCACCAATTTACATTCTCACCTGTATTTTATGAGATGCCGCTCCTTGCCAATATTCAGTATTAGAGTGTTTCTAATCTTTGCCAATTTGTTGCATTAAAGAATGGTATTTCATTTCAACACTGGTTCACTTTCTAGGTTGCTCAATAATTATTGGGATTTTCTGAGTTTTAATTCCAACTCTGGCACCTCCTAACAAGATATGTAACCTCTCTAAGCATCAGTTTTCTTTCCATCAAACTGTGATAGTTATTCTGACTTCTTGGGATATTGAGTGGATTAAATATGTTCAGGTTTATAAACTGCTTATAAAAAACTGTTTAACACTCTGCCTGTCACAGAACAAATAAATGGTAACTATTATCATGGGTGTTATTCACAATTCAAAAATTGTCAACACATGAATAGTTCTGGCCTTTTTTCTTCCCTCTGCGCCTTAATGAAGATTCTGACTTTGCTCTAACATATTTCTTTCCCTTCCTTCTCCTCTGAAAGGGGGCCACCATTCTTTTGGGCTTTTGTGAATTAGAATTAGTACAAATGAGAGAAAAACATACAAAGAGACACATTGACCAGGGACAGACCACCCAACCCCCCAGGGGCTAACGCTCATGCACATGGATCTGGTTTTGGCTACAAGTAGGCTGGTGGTGGCAGGGCTCAGCTGGGCGGTTCTGCTTCAGGCTGTGGGCTGACTGGGCTTAGCTCCAGGCTGTGAATGGGTTCAGCTCTGCCCCAGGTATGCTTGATCTGGGGCCTGCATGGAAGGAGCAGAAAATACCCAGGTGTGTTCTCATGCTAGATCACAAGAGCAAACGAGGTCAACAAAACTCACAAGCAAATTTAAGCCCTCTGCTCTGGTTACATCTGCTAATATTCCACTGGCAAAAGCAAGGCACGTGGCCCAGGCCATCATCAGTGAGGCGGGAAGTCTCCTCCCCAACGAGAGGAGGAGGAAGTGAGTGAATATGTGCCTAACAAATTATCATAATGAATGTTGCCAGGAAATTTCCGGAAGAGGGTGTTAGACAGTGTGTGGTGTACGGAGACTGGAAAAAAAGTGATCATAAGACATGTTGGGTACGTGTGAGATTTTACAAATCAGAATCCTTTTATTTTCTAAAATTCTCCAGTTAAGAACTTGTAAATTACTTTTGGTCTGTCTGGACTGGGCTTTATCAAATGGTACTTCCCCTTGGGACTGACCTTACAGTGTAATGGCTTGCACAGAGTCACATAACGGAAACAATTACTATCTCTTCTGTCACAACACTACATAGCTCTTCCTCTTTGCATATCTTAGACCTTTTAAGCATTTTCTGATGGTTCTGTTTCTTTTTCTTCCACTAGTAGAAAAAGTATGGATAGTGGATTCCTATTTGTGATTTACCAAGCAGAGGTACAGTCTCCACGGGAAGTGTGTCAGATACCCCACTGCCATCCCATCTAAAGTAGGGCAGACATCAAGTTCGAGAAAACTTGGACAGGAGAGCCCAAGGGCAGAGAATGAGAGCAACCAACGGGGTCTCAATCATGACTCAGAAGCTCCAAATTCACTCAGAGAACCTTCTGGTGAAATCAGATAGTGAGCACAAGGTGTGACACTGGTGAGATAGAGCCGAAAGAACTCTAATGAGAGGAACTGTGTCATTTTAGTGGCCTTTATTATCTGTGTAAAAAGCTTCCCCTTGCCTCCCTGGAGATCATTTACCTGGAACCAGATCTCCAGGTTTGCTTAGATCTGCGGACAGCTGGCACGTCACATGCATAACATTACCCCGCACTCCCAGTAGGACAAGGGGCTTGAAAATAAGTTCATCCCAAATATTAATTCTCATCCACTCTGACCCTAGGTAGACCAGCTGAACCCATGGCTGTGTTAGCTCTGCTTCCTGCTCTAAATGTCATCTGTCTGTAACTTTACCCAAAACATCTGAGCTTTGTTTCAGAGAAAGCCATGTTTTGACCTCTTAAAAAATCCAAGCTGAGAAGAATCATAGACCATGTAAAGAATTACACTCAATAATTGATCCTCAGCCTTCCTAGAGCTGTGGCGTGGTGCGTCGGTAGCCTCAATATCCACTGGGCTTTCCCTGGAATAATAAGCAACATGTGCTTTTAAATATATAGTATATTTGAGTACTGGGGGTAGGGGATTGTCTGTAATTCTGTCTCCTTAAGTCATTAGAAAACATTTTTAAGAGTTTTAAAAAATCTATGGCCAGATTAGCTGTCTCCCTATTTCCATAAGAAGAAGGGAGTGTGTATATAAAATCTTCCCTGCTATTGTTTCTCCCTCCCTCCCATCCACAAATGGTTGCTTTTTTTTTTCTTTTCTGAAGTCCCATTATAGGCAATACTTTCACAAGGATAAATGCTTCGACTCAGGAGTTGGATAAGGCAGGTTTGATCTTCAGCCGTCTCCTAGCTCTGTGACCTTTCGTAAAGTACTTTACCTTTCCTGTGTCTCAGTTTCCTCTTCTGAGAATGAGGAAAAGAATAGGACCTACCTGTGGAATGTCCGATACCTGGCATATCGGAAGCCTCATCACTTGCCCCCGTGGGATTTGGGCTGTGGCTACAGCGGACAGCTTCCCCACACACTCTGTCTGGATCCCACCTCCAGCATCACCGAGTCTCTCCCATTAAACTGCCTGGTCCAAGTCCTTGTCTCAAGCTCTGCGCGGGGGAATCCCAACTAAGAAAACTCTCAATAAATATTTGCTCTTATTATTTTTATGGAAAAACTTTTCTATTCCTAGGAAGACCAATTTTGGAGCTCAAATTCAAGATGCGTGTTGAGACTTTCGTTTTCCTCATTTGATATTTCATTCAAATCAAAAAATATACCAAAGGATAAACATTGGCTCATTTGGCTACATATTTAGCAAATCCTGTGAAATCAGACTCTTCCCCCAATACTGGAAACTGGTGGTTTCTGTACTTCTTTTCCTTTCCTGCCGCTTCTCACTCTTGCTTTGGGGAGGAGCTGGGCAGCCCGCTTGATGTGAGAGCACTCAGGGGACTCAGTGTCTTTATTCAGGCAGTCAGCTGTCTGTATTGGGGTGTGCTGCCCTGCCTGTATCTCAGCCCTCATTGTCAAGATCGGCATTAGGTTCTCCAGAGTCCTTTACCCAATCCCTTTTTGATCCTGGATACCGGCATTGGCAGGACAACTGAGTGGGATGAAGATTCTAGCCAGTGACCATAGAACACTTTTTTCCCCTCAGGGCAAAGCCAACTGGCCCACAACAGTATCAACCTCCACTTTGGCTTCATTGGCTCGGTGCTGAGAGATCTGAGCCAACTGGCCTTCGTGGACGCTTCTAGCATTACCACGGCCTGATCTTTCCCCCTTGGAAATTTTCATTGTAATTACCATGGCGTTTCGCCATGATCAGGCTCATGGCTATATGGCAGGGAGCTGAATCTTGCGGGTGGGTGGGCATACCTCTACGGATGGGCTCGTGTGGGTAAAAGTCCTCCTTCTAGTTCTCTTTTAAATTCAATCCCTCTCTGGCTTGGCCACGAGGGCACGGGCATCGCCAAGGTGACTTTCTTATGTGTATCTTGGAGTATATTGCCTTTTGTGTATGTAGTTGTTTCCTGGAATTATGACTTCTGGTAGGATTGGGTTTGATTTCTGGCTATCTATTGCTTTTCCAGCTGAAATGTTTTATTCCTTCATTTTGCCATTTCATGAAGTTTAGTGAGGACACCCATCCTGCTCTGGAAAGGTCGTTTTAGAGGGTGTTACTGCTCTCAGCTTCTCCTCCCGCCTGGCCAGCCGCCACGAGGTGTGAGACCAGAGGCGGGTTGCAGCTCTGACGCTCCTTGACTGTAGGACTGTGGGCTCATATCTTGATTTCTCTGAGCCTCTGTTTCCCCAACTGTAAAGTGGTAATAAAGATAGGACAAAAGAGATCATGTGAATCAAAGTAGGAAGTAATCTAAGGTATTTGTTCATTTAGTAAATATCAGAGGAACTTTTGCCAGAGTTCCCAGCCTTAGAGAGCTATGGTTTTGTGGGGGAAACGACACATTAATGGTCAATTAAGATACAGACACATAAATCCTACAAACAGGGATAAACACAAGGTGTTAAAAGAGCACATGGGAATGAGGCTTAACTCAGTCTTTTTTTTTTTTTTTTTTTTGCGGTTCGCGGGCCTCTCACTGTTGTGGCCTCTCCCATTGCGGAGCACAGGCTCCGGACGCACAGGCTTAGTGGCCATGGCTCACCGGCCCAGCCGCTCCGCGACATGTGGGATCTTCCCGGCCCGGGGCACGAACCCGTGTCCCCTGCATCGGCAGGCGGACTCTCAACCACTGCGCCACCGGGGAAGCCCTTAACTCAGTCTTGAGGGCTCATGGAGGGCCTCTTGGAAGAAGTGTAGGAAGATTAAGAGTTATTAATGGTAATATTAGTTATGACTAGTCGGGAGCTTACTATGTGCCGGGCAGTATGCTGAGTACTACCTCATTTAGATGTCATAACTGTGCCTATCACATGGCGTCTTAATCTCCCTTTTGCAGTTGAAGAAACCGGCTCAGAAAGGTGACGTAACTTGCCCAAGGACACCCAGCTAAGTGGCATGGTCAGACTTTGAAACTAAGTTTGATCCCAGAACCCTCGCTTTTAACCATGGTGAGCATCTGTTCACGCATGACCCTGCTTAAAACTGACCATTTGTGACTTCCTATTGCTCAAAGGATAATGACTAAACTCCTTAACATGCCCCAAATCTCCTGCCCACTCCTCTAGTCTCATCTTTACCCCTCTCTCTGCTCCCAACCTCCATGACAGCCTCAGCAACAGCTCATGAAGGTTACACTTGACTGATAAGTCTGAACTTGTCCTGTGGGCAATAGGGAGCCATAGAGGTTTTAAGCAGACTGAGTGGCAGCAGGACAAGACCCGAGAAGGCCAATTAGAAGAAAGTTGAAGCAACTCAGGCCAAGGTGCATGGGGATATGAACAAAGGGAGGGGCAGGAGGGAAGGAGAAGGGTGAGTTGGAGTCAAGAGGCATTAAGTAGGTAGAACCTACAAATCTTGGTGGGTGATCATGTTGGGGAGGAGTGAGTGAGGGGTCCAGGCTTATCCCCAGATTTCTTGCTTGAATAACAAGGCAGAGGGTGCCAGCTATGCCTAACAGAAGCAAACAATACCTATAGTTCTATCGCATTTTCATTAGTTGCGTGCTGAAGGGTCCTGGAAACTGTAAAAAAATTTCCCTTCCCTGTCTCTTTTGTTCCTTCCCTTCCACACTGGGTATAGGAATTCACTGAAAACTGACAAAAAAAAAAATCCTTTTTCTCTGCCCACCCGCCCCCCGGTGCCCCCGGCCCAGAATTGAACTGCAAACCCACACAGCATCAGCCCCAAATTAGGCAATCAAACAGCACCTGAAATTAAGCTTTTTAAACATTAAAATCAATCAAGCCCAAAGAATCTAACTTGAAATGAAGAGGTGTTTAAAAGAAGTAGGCTGCGGTGCAGCGAGGAAAACAACCTAAATTATTAAAGCGGAGTTTTCATGGTTCAGGGAAAATGTTCCAGTAATGTCAGATTAAAAATGTAAATCTATTTACCTTCCAGATGATTTTTTCAAGTGCTCTTATTAAAGTCTACTGCTTACCTGTTTGTCTATGAAAAAGAGCTTGTTACTCAGGGAAGGGGATCAGACCTCGGCATGCTGCAAACATTGCCTTGCGTTTGTCACCGAGTGAATATCTCCTATCGCTTTTGGCTTGGTAGTTAATTACTGTATAAATTTCCCTGCTGAAAATGGAGATCTTATTCAGTGTTGGGCTCTTTTCGGAACTCAAGCGCCAAATGTTCATAATGTTTAAAAAGACAGTATCTTTCTTCTCTATTCATTCCCCCACTTCCTTCTTCTTGACCCTGTGGGGCATTTGTAATATTGAAATTATGACATTAAAATCACTTTTATTTCAAGTGACTTGGATGACAAAAATATACAGTTAAGAGGGGATGGAGACAAAATTGCTCAGATGGAGACACTGGGAAGAAAAACTTTTTTTTAAGTCAGTGATCTCCAAGTGAACTTATATTCAACAATGATGCAAGGAAAGCAGATAGGTCATGTGTTCATTCAGCAAATAAAATATCTGTTATCAGTGCCCTTGAAAAGAAATATGTTGTGAGCCCCAAATGCAAACTACATATGAAATTTTAAAATTTCCCCATTAAAGAAGCAATAAAAAACCAGTGGAGTTAATTTTAATATTATTTTATTTAAATCTATATATCTAACTACTATATTTCAACCTACGGTCAATGTGAAGATTATTGAGATCTTCTACATTCTTTTTTGTACTGTCCTTGAAATTCAGTTTGGGTTTTATACTTAGCGCCTACCATAATAGCCATATGTCAAGAGCTCAACATAGCTACACGTAGCCACATGTAGCTAGAGGCTACCATATTGCACACTGAAGATCTATATAATTCAATGACAGTTTTCACTCTCAAATTGATCAACCAAGAATAGGTTTATACGTTTAATGAATCTACCTTTTTTTTCTCCCTTTCCAATTGAGAAGGAAAAGAAAAGTGCCTGTGATGAAAACTGGCAACATGGCCCTGTTGATAAATTGCAGGTTAAATTCTTTTTCATGTAATTGTTTGTTGGTTCCAGGACTGGTCACAAATGAAAAATAACTCTTTTAAGAGTGTAGACAACTTCATTCAAGGGGCAATAAAACTGAGGCATTAAAATAAATAACAAGCTGCATGTTTTTTGTAAATGAGGGATAAAATTTTCATCCTTTCAGATGGTACACATTTTTCATTAATAAATGTCAGCAGATCTCTCTTCCTCAAGCTAGCGACTATATTAAACATGAATTACAAGAACTCTTGTAATTCATGTTTACGTGAATTTTTCTGTAGATTAGTCTGACAATTTAAAAATATATCTATACATTTGGCAGCTCTGGGATGACTTTAATTTCTAGCCAGGAGAATTCTCACACTCAGCATCTTTTGGGGGTGGGGACTACTATAATTAGATGTATCTAGAAAAGTTTTCTGGAAGTTGAATTGTATTACATAATAAATCAAGCTCTATTTGATGCGCTGAGCATCTTTACCTTTCTAGCCCCAAACCCAGTGAACATATTATCTTTCAAGCTGCAGATACATTCTGGCTTTCATGAATTGGAAGCTATT
This sequence comes from Tursiops truncatus, assembly GCF_011762595.2. NCBI lineage: Eukaryota > Metazoa > Chordata > Mammalia > Artiodactyla > Delphinidae > Tursiops > Tursiops truncatus. Next base: position 85,663,253 of record NC_047041.1, read on the forward strand.
TTGCTGTAGAAGGCAGCGAGGTTCAGCATAGTATCGTGGGAATCCTTTGGAATCAAAAGGATCTGGCTTCAAATCTCGGTTATTTTCGTGGGTTATTTGGGGCCAGTCACTTAAATTCTCGGCACCTCAGATTCCCCATCTGTGCAAAAGGTATCATAATATCTAACTCAGAGATTGCTGTAAAGACAAATGTTACCACAAATGTACAATGTCTGATACAGGCACGATTAATGACAATTCTCTCCTACTGCCTTCCTCAGGGTGATGGGTAAGTGAGATTCAGTGATGCTGAATGTTCACAGACTCAATTTTATAGTAAGGTTTTTGTATTAATCTGTTGCTCTGTAACCAATTATCTCAAAATTTAGTGGCTTAAAACAACAAACATATATAATCTTCCAGTTTTCCTGGCTTATGAACCTGGGCACAGTTAGCTGGGTCCCTCTGCCTTAAGATCTCTCATGAGGTTGCAGCCAAGTGGTCACCCAGGGCTGTGATCTCATCTGAAGGCTTGACTGGGGGGAAGATTTGCTTCCAAGTTCAGTTATGTGATTGTTGGCAGGATTCAGTTCTTGGTGGGCTGTTGGACTTAGGGCCTTTGTACCTCACTAGCTGTGGCTGGAGGCTTTTATAGTTCCTTGCCAGTTGAATCTTTCCATAGTGCAGTTTACAAATTGGCAGCTGATGAGGGAGAAAAAAAAGAGAGAGAGAGAGAGAGAGAGAGAGAGAGAGAGAGAGAAACAGGAGCCTGAGTGTTGGTGTAATGTAGTTTGGGAAATAACTCCCATAACTTCTGCTGTATCCTCTTGGTTAGAATTGAATCACTAGGTCCAGCAACACTCAAGGGAGGGGATGACATAAGAGTGTGAATTCCAAGAAGTAGGATCATTGGGGGCCATATCAGAGGTTGCCTACTGCAGACTTCTGCAGCTTTAACCTTCATATTTAATGGTATTACTTCCCACTTACATGTGGGTCCTCAGCCAGTTATACAAATAAGAGCTGAACAAATCAGGGCTGTGAGTCAGGAACTCTGCATAATGCTTCACATTGTCCAATGATAAAGGGCACTGTATTACAATTTGATATATGAGCTCTATGAGGACAAGGAAATGTGTGTTTACCACAGCAATCCAGAGTCTAGAACAGTGTTTGACACAGTTCTCTCTCAATAACTGTCAAAAAGGTAAGGGGATGTCCTCTTGCTTCTTGCAACATCCCTAGGAGGTGGGTACAATTGTTATGTCCATTTCACAGAAAACTGACAGTTGGAAGTAAAGTGACTTTCTCAGCCTCATAGAACTAGTAAGTGGTGGGATGTAGGAGCCCAGGTGTGTCAAGCCACTTCCAAGCCTGTTCCTCAGTTACTTGACTTTGTGGACTCATGATAATAACATGTGAGGGGTAGACAGTGCACATGGGCATGTGTGTGTGTGCTGGGCATTGTGCATTTCAGGAGAAGTGTAGTCATCTTCTTCCACCAGGCAGCCTTTCAACAGACACATTCCAGCATCCACTACAGGTTGGAGTGGAACAACCCTTCTGTGGCTGTATCCTCAAGTGAATTTCTGTTTTCTTCGCATACCAGAGAGAAGAATGAAAATCAGATGAATGAAAGGTAGAGCATAGGGCAGGGAGTATGGAGCCCTTGTGAAACTGTGAGCCACAGAAGTGACTGGGGGGAGGCAGGTGGGATGTCTCCTACCATCTCTCTGCCTGATTTTTTTTTTTTTTTGCGGTACGCGGGCCTCTCACTGCTGTGGCCTCTCCCATTGCGGAACACAGGCTCCAGACGCACAGACTCAGCGGCCATGGCTCACGGGCCCAGCCGCTCCGCGGCATGTGGGATCTGCCCGGACCCGGACACGAACCCGTGTCCCCTGCATCGGCAGGCGGACTCTCAACCACTGCGCCACCAGGGAAGCCCTCTCTGCCTGATTTTTTATGAAGCTAATGCCTACTTGTTTTCAGTAAACTTTTTGTAAGTCAAGTTTCTCTCTATCTTTTCAGTGTCCCTGGCTCTTCCTCCTCTTGTTATTCCATACAAGTCCTTACTCTTCTTCAAGTTAAAACATTTTTCTAAAGTTTGAAAGTTGCTTAGGTGTGTTGGAAAAAAGGTAATGGTAATGACAATAATTTTAAAATAAACTATGATAACAATAAAACGAACATTCCAGTGCTTACCATGTAGCAGGCAAAATTCAAAGTTTTCTAAGTGTGAAGTCATTTAAAAGGTCCTATAGAATCATTAAGTCAATCCTCTGGATGGTTTTAAAGGCAGAAGTACTAGTTATCTATTGCTGCATAAGGAATCACCCTGAAAGTTATTGGCTTAAAACAACAATAAATATTTTTTATCTCTGACAGTTTCTGTAGATCAGTAATTTGGGAGTGGCTGGGTGGTTCCAGCTTAGGATTTCTCACAATAGCCAGTCAGATATTGGTCTAGGCCCAGTCATCTGAGGGCTTGATCGAGGCTGGAGGTTCTGCTTCTAAGATGGTTCATTCCAAGTTGGCAGGAAGCTCAGTCCCTCTCCATGTGGGCGTACCCACAGGGATGCTTGCGTGTCCTCACAACATGGTGGCTGGCTTTGCGCAGAGCAAGGGATCTAAGAGAGCAAGGAAGAAACTGCTATGTCCTTTGTGACCCAGCCTTAGAAGTTACCCATTGTCACTTCCACAATATCCGTTGGTCACATATGTCGGCCAGCCCCATTCAAGGGTGGGAGGGGACTACACAAAGCATGGATACCAGAAGCCAAGGATCTTTCAGTGCCATCTTGGAGACTGGCTACCACAGCAGCTGCCTTGTGATATGAATCACAGCCACAATCACACCAGCATCTAACTTTCCTTGAGCAATTACTATGTGCAAGGTACTATGCTAAAGACTTTACATATCTCGTTGAATCCTGACAGCAACCCTAAGATCCAGGTGCTCTTTTTATCCCCATTTTACAGATAAGGAAACTAAGGCTCAGAGAGGCTGATAACTTGCCCAAAGTTACAGACTAATGTGTGGCAAGTGAAGAGAATTGGAGCACATGTAAGAAGAAGCTGAGCTCAAGTCTAGTTTGTGCTGTTTTCACCTGTGATGTCGCTGGAGCTGCTGTGAGGAGTTAATGAGAAAAAGTATGGGAACTATAGAGCATTCTACCAAAGACCACGGAGAGACAAAACTCTTTCTTCCCTCCTTCAGCAACGTGAAGCCATGTTCAAAGCACACATCCAAGGTCAGAGTGTCTCATTTTTGGTAAATAAGCGACATAAAGCACTCTGGTTTTGATTTGTATGAAACCAACTGTAAAAAACGACTTGGGACTGGCTCCCTGAGATCTGGACAATTAGCACTGGAACCTACCATGTTTTCTGGAAACCGAGTGTCCTGTGCATTTGATAGAATTGTAAAGAACTGGGAAAGAGGAGAGTAATGAAGTATAAAGAATGGTTTTACCTCCTGCCCAGCTTATATGGTGAGGAGGTTGGGAGTGATTCAATGTAAGTATAAAAACAACCATTGAATGTAAAGAGGGCTTTACATTGTTGGAATGATTTCAAAGATATTCATATATTTAAAAGAAATATGTGTGTGTGTGTGTGTGTGTGTGTGTGTGTGTGTGTGTGTGAAAGAGAGAGAGAGACAGACAGAGACAGAGACAGAGA